>NC_042618.1:108489514-108805172 GCF_901001135.1 Rhinatrema bivittatum
CAAATGACTTATGAGGAGAGATTGAAGAATCTAAATATGTTCACCCTGGAGGAAAGGAGGAGTAGGGGTGATATGATACAGACTTTCAGATACTTGAAAGGTTTTAATGATCCAAAGACAATGACAAACCTTTTCCGTTGCAAAAAAATCAGCAGAACCAGGGGTCACGATTTAAAACTCCAGGGAGGAAGACTCAGAACCAATGTCAGGAAGTATTTCTTCACGGAGAGGGTGGTGGATACCTGGAACGCCCTTCCGGAGGAAGTGGTGAAGACCAAAACTGTGAAGGATTTCAAAGGGGCATGGGATAAATACTGTGGATCCATAAAGTCTAGAGGATGTGAATGAAGAGAAGAGGCATGGGGGTGGCTTGAGGGAATGATGGCTACTAATGGCTACTACCTGGAGATGAATATCCTTATTCAATAATGCGACTCCAACATTGCGCTATGCTTCAACGGCAAGAGGAAATGTGGAAAAAAGGATTTGCAACCACATAAAAGCAGGGGAGTAGCTTGCTTGTTACGGCGGTTACTACCCCAAACCAAAAAAATACCTGATACTTCACTTTCAACGCAAATCCAGCATAACTCTCTGCTTCAACGGCAGGGGAGGAAGTTTGACACTTCACACATATCCAGCATAACTCTCTGCTTCAACGGCAGGGGAGGAAGTTTGACACTTCACACATATCCAGCATAGCTCTCTGCTTCAACAGCAGGGGAGGAAGTTTGACACTTCATACATATCCAGCATAGCTCTCTGCTTCAACGGCAGGGGAGGAAATTTTGACAATACACGCATATCCAGCATAGCCCTCTGCTTCAACGGCAGGGGAGCAAGTCTGATATTTCACTTTCAATGCAAAGCCAGCATAGCTCTCTGCTTCAACGGCAGGGGAGGAAGTTTGACACTTCACGCATATCCAGCATAGCCCTCTGCTTCAACGGCAGGGGAGCAAGACTGATACTTCACTTTCAATGCATAGCCAGCATGGCTCTCTGCTTCAACGGCAGGGGGGAATGAAGAAAAGTGGATCTATATTCAGGCAACAATCAACAAGGACTGAATTACATAGTCTGAATAAACAGATAAGCATGGGTGTAGCTTGCTTATTGTGGTTGTTAATACCCCTAACTAAATTAAGTTCCAACACTGCTCTCTACATTAATGGCGGGGGTGGAAGGGAAATAGAATAAAAAAGGTTATTAAGAGCCAAGAGAAACAGATAAGTATGTGAGAGAAAAAAAAAGTGCGAAAGCTTGTTGGGCAGACTGGATGGGCCGTTTGGTCTTCTTCTGCCGTCATTTCTATGTTTCTATGTTTCCACAGCCTTTAAGCAATCCCAAATGAGAGCGGGGTCCCCTTCATTACTTCCTAAATAACTAGCTATGTGTTCCTGTAATGTGGTACAAAAGTCTACATCTGCCAAAAGGGAGTCGTTCAGCTTCCAGGGATGAAAGCCTCCCGTACCCTTAGCTTGATCAAAATCTATTTCTATGGATGCATGATCAGACCAAGTGATAGAGTTGATAGACAACTTCTGCACTCTCCCAGCCACCATCCTATCCACTAAAAAATAATCTAAACGGGAATAGGATTGATGTGGGGTGGAAAAGTAGGTGTAATTTCTGGTGAGCGGGTTTCTCTGTCTCCAAATATCCATTAGGTACCATTTGCGAATCATGGTCTGCAACCGCTTCCTATGGGGGCTAATGCCCAGCGCACTCTCTCCCGAATTGTCCAGCTGGGGGTTGAGTGTCAAATTAAAATCTCTTGTAAGAATTACAGTACCGTCCCCCTCCCTATCAAGAAGATGATCAATATGCTCGAAAAAACTCTTCTGATCAGCGTTAGGCGCATAGAGATTCAATAACGTGAATAATTCCCCTTGGCATTTAAACTTAATTAACAAAAATCTGCCCTGGTCATCCTCCACGTGTTTTTGGATTATGTAATCAAAGTCCTGTTTAAAGAGGATGCTTACTCCTGCATATTTGCTGTGTTTACTAGCAGCAGAGAAAAAACGATATGTAAACAGGGGCCAAGCGAGAAGGTGTTCATGCCTTCTTTTCAGATGCATCTCTTGTAGGCAAATGATTGAGGCCCCGGCTCTCTGGACCTCTTGTCATAATTGGTGGTGCTTCCTGGGTGAATTGAGGCCCTTTACACTTAAGAAAAACAGTGGAGAGCCATTACTTATTTTCTAGAGCATCAGAGTATGCTGGCTCTTGTCTTATGTTGGTACGGCTAGGCTGTGGTAGAATAAGTACGGCCCAATCCCCAGCCACTGTATCTTGAGCAGTATACCCTCTCACTTGGAATAAATAATTTATGCCTTGCCTGGGCTGTCTCCTGAAAATAAAAATAAAATATCTTCCCTCCAGCCTACTCCCAGCTTCCCCCCCTGTACCCTCCCCCAGTTCTCCCTACATAAATGCCATGTGTACGTGGCCTTCCTGCTTCCGCAGTGAAGGTCAGTAACCGCCAAATAGAGGTCAAACAGCCACTCCCAAACCCCAATTTTTAGATACCAATAACTCAAATCCATCCTCCCCCTCTGCACACATTAACTGCATAAAATTTTAACAACAGAGATCCTGTGGCAATTGCATAGACTAAAAGTCCTCTGGCTGTAGAGAATAGCAGAGTAAAAAACATTCAGTCTCCATGAACGCCATTACTTATCAGTGTCCAGCGACAGTGACCACCGGTTAGCTGGTCACCTGGGACCGACACATGCAGTAGATGAAGTCGGCTCCACGTTCCAGCGCAGTCTTCGTCCCCCTTTCTCCATGCGCTGCCATCTCGGGGGCTCCAGCCTGCCTCTCCCCTCGGTTGGTGCTGCCGCTTGGATCGGGAGGCCGACAGCTTTCAAGATGGCCAACGCTTCCTCAGGGGTGAATGCTTTGGAGGTGGTGCCCCCAATGGAAATTGCGATGCCAGCCGGATAAAGCCAACGATACCGAAGGTTTTCGCTTCTAAGCAAGGTAGTGATGGGTTGGTACGCTTGCCGGCATTTAAAGGTCCCTGGTGATAAGTCTGTAAATACAGCTATGGAGTGATCTTCCCAGTTCCACGATTGTTGCTTCCGAGCTGCAGCCAGCACTTTTTCTTTCACCTAGAATCGGAGGAAACACGCAATGATATCCTGCGGTTGGTTCCCAGTTCTGGGACCCAAAGCGCGGTGAGCTCTCTCGATATCTATCGGCTTATCATTCTCTTCCGGGGTCCCTTCACTTGCTTGAGCTAGAAAATATTTGCAGAGTGAGTATACTACCTCGTGGCAGTCAGCATACTTCTCTGTGTCCGGGACTCACAGTGTACATTCCTCTTCAGCTCGCCCATCTCCTGTTTGTTTAGATCAGGCAGATTGATTCTGTCTAGCGGCTTGGCTTTTGATAGGTGGCGTCTGAAGGAAAAAGGTTATTCAGATGCAGTCATTGCTACGTCTTGCAATCTAGAAAGTCCTCCACCTCTCTGGCCTATGAGAGGGTGTGGAGCATTTTTGATTCCTGGTTTTCCAGCCAGCGGGTGGACCCCAGGAAAGCATCTGTGAGACATATTTTGGCCTTCTTTCAAGATGGTTTGAGTAAATGGCTGTCCTTTAATTCGCTTAAGAATCAGGTGGCGGCGCTAGGTTGTTTCAGAGGCAAGATGTGTGGGTCATCGCTTTCGGCTCATCCGGATGTTGTCCGTTTTCTTTGAGGTGTGAAACACCTGCGCTCTCCTGTTCGACAGCTGTGCCAATCCTGGAACCTTAATGTGGTCTTACAGAGCCTCCATGCCCCCCCTTCAAGCCTCTCTGGCGTGCGAGTCTGAAGGATCTGACTTTGAAAGTGATCTTTTTGATGGCTGTTCGCCACGCAGAATTTCTGAACTCCAAGCTCTTTCCTGTAGGGAACCCATTTTGAGAATCTCGGACGAGGGGATTTCCTTGCAGACTGTACCTACTTTCTTACCCAAGGTGGTGTCCGCTTTTCATATTAATCAGTCCGTAGAGCTCCCGTCCTTCTCGAACTTTGATCCGGGAGCGTCGCACACTAGAAATTTGTTGTCTGGATGTCAAGCGAGCCTTGCTGAGATACTTAGAGGTCACAAATAGTTTTGTCAAAGTTTCTAGAAATTTTGACTGGCACACTGAGCATGCCCAGCATGTCACTATCCCCGCAGCCACATGGAGTCCCCCCTTCAGTCTCTTTTTTTCCGTGGTGCTTGCGTCGCGGTTGCTGGGGCTCCTCAGCTATTTTTTCTTCATGAAAGAAATTTTGTTTTTTCTCATGGTACGTCACACTCCGGGGTCCCCCTTCTTCAAATCGGTTCCTCCGGAGTTCAGCAGGTACATTTTTTCACATTGTTGCGGTTGGTTCCTGAGCATCTGCCCCCCCCCCCCCCCCCCCCCCGGTGGCCACTGGCCACCAACCGCATGCCGTCTTTTTTCAGTGGCGACTGGCTTTCGGAAGTGCCCCCAATGTCTGAGGTCTATGTCTATTACAGATCCGCATGACGTCTGTGTCCTCAGCCTGGGGTATTCCCTTGATGTCTGTCGGTGTCCCAGTTGTGCTCAGATGACCCCCAAAGACCAGCGAGCCCGCCTGGTCAAGATGGAGCACTTGTTTGGTTCCCGCCAATCTGCTCCATCTACTCCAGTCTCGGGGATGTTGAGTCAAGGGAATCGATCGGACTTTGGCCGCTCACCCTGGGTTCCCCGCTGTGACAAAAAAGGTGGAAGGGATCACCCCTAACTGGCGTCGGGCCATTCCAAGGCCTCAGGGTAGTCTTCCTTGGCACCGGAGAAGGACTGGGCCGAGCACCGAGGGAAACACCAGCAGCCCTCGGTGTTTCCCACCGATCTCGGTGTCAGTTACCAAATCTCCACAGACCCCCACGGAGGTCCCGGTTACGCCCCGCCTGCCTTCACCTCCCGCATCAGTGCTTACTATGCCCACATTTCAGGAGGAGCTAAACCATGTGGTCCAGTAGGCCGTGCTCAGTGCCCTCTAGGACCTCCAGCCATCGACGCCGGCCCCCATACCAGCACTGGAACTGGCGCCCTCGATTTTGGCGCCCTTGCTGGAAAGGTTGGATGTGTTGCTTTGTGCCTTACCGACGCAACTGGTGCCCGGAGGTCCCTCAGCGCCCCGTCTACCACTGGCTCCTCTCTCCGATACTATCCTGATCCCAGGATCCTCGGAGGAGGAGGATGCAGCTCCACGCCTGCCACCACAGGAGGTGCCGTCGGTGCCCAATCCCGTTCCCATCGGGTGCCCCGGCACCCCAGATCCCATTGGTGTCTTTTGAAGGTCCTGGTGCCCTCAAGGCCCCCGTGACTGATATCAGGGCCCTCTAACCGGCCATTGATGCTGGTGCCCCAGGACCCTGGTTTTGACCTTCCTCCTCGACCCAGGTAGCACGGGGGTGAGGAGGAGGCCCCTTATGACCCATGGAGCGACACTTCCTATGAATTCTCCTTGGATTCCTCTGATGATCTTCCATCAGAGCCTTCACCTCCAGATGAGAGGCGCCACTTACTCCTGGAGTACTTACCTTTCGCCAGTTTTGTTCGGGCGATGGCAGAGACTTTACCCTTCCAACTTTTAACAGAGGAGGACGCCCGCCATAAAATGTTGGAAGTCCTCCAATTTGTGGATGTCCCTAAGGAGGAGATGGCTATCCCGGTACACGAGGTTCTCCTAGAGCTCCTCTACCAGTTGTGGGAACACCAAGGCTCCGTGGCTCTGGTGAACCGGAAGATGGACGCCATTTATTTGGTGCAACAGGCCCTAGGCTTCCAGAAGAGCCAACTCCCCCTCCAATCCATGGTAGTAGAGTCAGCTTAGAAGGCCAAAAGGTCTTGCACACACTCCTCCGCCCCTCAGGGAAAAGATCAAAGAGCTCTGGGCAGCAAGGTCTTCCAGGGGGCTATGCTCATTGCCCGAATAGCAGCATGAAACATGAATCAGTACAACCGCAACCTCTGGAATCAGGCCCAGGAGCTCGCTGTAAGTCTCCCACAGCAGTTCCAAGAAGGCTTGGAGTCTATTGTGCAAAAGGGATTTGAGGCCAGCAAGCATGAAGTTTGAGCGGCCTACAATGTCTTTGAGACGACGGCCAGGGTATCGGTGGTCGGCATTAGTGCCCAGCACTGGGCTTGGCTTAAGTCCTCCAATCTCCACCCTGAGGCCCAGGAGAAGCTGAACGACCTCCCCTGTACAGGGGAAAACCTGTTCGGGGATAAGCTCCACGATGCAGTGGCCCAGCTGAAGGATCACCACAAGACCCTGTGTCAATTGTCCACCAGCACCTTGGATCCTTCCTCGGTGCTGCGTAGGGACCCCAGGAAACCTTTCTACAGGCAGCAGAGATACTATCCTCCGGCTTCGCGAGCTCGTGCAACTCGGACTGCCCTGAAGGGCCATCCGCACCAACAACAGGCACCTCGGACCCAGCCCGCAACTTAGCCTGGCCCTGTGACAGGCTTTTGACTGACATAGAGAGAGCAGTAGCCTAACCCCGGTTCCCTTGGGCCCCGGTCCATCGGTTAGGGGCCAGCTAGCCTTGTTTGCAGATCCCTGGACCGCCATCACTACCAACCGTTGGGTCTTAACCATCGTAAAACAGGGCTACCGCCTAAATCTTCTCCAGATCCCACCGGACTCCCCTCCCTCACTAGGGTGGAGCATTAGAATTCTCGGCCCTGTTGCGATCCAGACCCATTGAACCGGTTCCTCGTGCCCCATAGGGCTGGGAGTTCTACTCCAGGTACTTTTTCATTCAAAAAAGAACAGGCGGCCTCCGTCTCATCCTTGACCTCTGAGCCTTGAACAGGTTCCTGAGGCAGGAGCAGTTCAGAATGGTCTCATTGGGCACCTTAATCCCACTTCTTCACCAGGGAGATTGACTCTGCTCCCTTGATCTTCAGGACACCTACGCCCACATCGCCATATTTTGCCTCATCAGAAATTCCTGCACTTTGTGGTAGGCCAGAGGCATTTTCAATACAGAGTTCTGCCCTTCGGCCTCCACACCTCGAGTCTTCACCAAGTGCTTGGCAGTGGCGGGGCACACCTGCACCGCAAGGGAGTGCACGTGTTCCCATATCTGGACAACTGGCTCATCAGGAGTTCCTTGAGGGAGGGAGCCCCTCCGGTGCCTACATGTGACAGTCGAAGTTCTCCAGTCACTGGGGTTCCTTATCAATTATCCAAAATCTCAGCTGACATCCCAGCGGCTCAGCTTCACTAGAGCAGACCTGGACACCACAGTGGCCAGGGCATTCCTCCCTGGCAATCAGATAACCGTCCTGGCAGGCCTTGCCAGATCAGTTTGTCACCAGGGGGACACAGGCTTCTATCTCCTCTGTCAGGAAGCAGTGTAGATTTAGGCCTGGTCCCTGTCATGAGACATGCTCCTGCGAGCAGTATATCTGGCAGGAATGGAGAATGTTGTGGTAGACCATCTTAGTCAGATGTTCCACCCTCACGAGTGGTCCCTCAACCCATCAATAGCGGGCAAGATCTTCCGCAGATGGGGTCAGTCGGACGTGGATGTCTTCGCGTCCTTGCAGAACAACAAAGTGAGTCGCTTCTGTTCTCTGCACAAGGACGACAGGGGACCAGCCATGGATGCCTTCGCCCAATCCTGGAATGCAGGTCTCCTGTACGAATACCTTCTGATTCCACTCATAGATAAGACTCTCGTGAAGCTACAACAGGACGAAGGCTCCATGATCTGCTTTCTGGTGTAATGCACTTTATTTATTTAACACTTTTTATACCAATATTAGTAGCTACATCATATCAGTTTACAGCAGAACTGAAGTTAGAAATTACATTAAACAGGTGCAGGGAAGGGATTAGATAGGAACAAAGATAAAGCATGGAACTGGCAAACAAGAATAGGAGGCTGCTTGCAATCACAATAAAAACAAGGGGACAAGATAAAATATTGTAACATAACTTATATCAGGTATCAGGTTAAGAGCTGGTGCGACATGTGTTAAGGGAGCAGGGAATCTTTATCTATGCCAATGATATACAAATCCTTATCCCAATCGTTGATTCCATTGAAGCCACATACAAAAAAACTGTCATGTACCTATCATACATAAAAAAATTACTAACTCACGTGAAACTCATTCTAAATATGTCTAAAACAGAAATTATAATGTTGGAGAGAAAAACATCCAATTAAATATTACCACCTTTGACACTGGAGGACAAGCAAACAAGAATTCAGCCCATGCAATAAGTCCGTGATTTGGGTTTCATTGTTGACAATGAACTAAACTGTAAAGCACATATTGAAACCAAAATCAAAGAAGATATCACAAATTATCAATATTAAAATGATTAAAACCCCTCTTGGATCAAAATGATTTTAGAACTATCCTTCAACTACTAATTTTTGCTAACCTTGATTGTTGTAATGGCTTGCTTCTAGGATTACCGTTAACAACAATATGTCCACTACAAATTCTCCAAAATACGGCAACAAGAATTCTTACGGAAACAAAAAAGCATGACTACATCACGCTGGTCTTAATATCACTGCACTGGCTTCCTATAAAATATAGAGTTGAATACAAAATTCTAACAATAACTCACAAAATTATCTATGGAGATAAAACAGACTGGCTCAATACAGCCATAAAAATAGACACCCCCACAGCAAAATTTACGATCTACGAATCAAGGACTTTTACCTATTTCCTCAATAAAAACAGCCCAATTAACACAAGTAAGAGAGAGCAATTTCATTAGCAAGCGCGAAACTATGGAACTCACTACCTACTGAAACTGGCTTACAACAAAACATAAAAAACTTTAAAAAGGAGATCAAAATTTGGTTGTTCAGGAAGGCATACTCTGAAGTTCCCTGACATTCACTCTCAAGCAATAATCCATTCAATTAATTCTTCTATCAGCAAAAAGATTACTGACTCCTTTCATCATTGAATTGTTTGGGGTTTTTTTTTTTAATTTAAATACAGATACTGAACTATTTTATTAATTTTATACAGAAATTTTATTTGACCTTTTATTGTTTATCTCTGATTTTAACTCTTATTTATATTTCATTTATGTGCTATTAATATTTTTATAGATTTTACTTCTTTTATTATAGTACTTCTATGTATGGTTTTAGGAATTGAAAATGTATTAGAAGTTTTATGCAAATGTTGTAAACCATTATGATGGAACCCACCGAATGACGGTATATAAAAACTTGTAAATAAATAAATAAATAAACAAATAAATGATCCTCATAGCCCCGCACTGCCTGCAACAGGTTTGGTTTCTGATCCTCCATGACCTGTCGGTCCAGGAGCCCATCCGCCTGAGCACCTCGCTCAACCTCATCACACAGGATCAGGGCAGGCTGCACCACCCGAACCTCCAGTCGTTGGCCCTCACGGCATGAATGTTGAAGGCTAGTGCTGCAGTCCCTCTACTTTTCGGACAACGTCTCACAAGTCGTGGTAGCTTCTCATAAGCCTTCCATGTGGAAGTCCTACCAAGCGAAGGGGAAGAGGTTCTCGGCCTGGTGTGCGGAGCAGGGTCTGGACCTATTCACTTGTCCCACAACTTAGCTTTTGGACTATCTCTGGCAGAATCTCTCTGAGTCTGGGTTGCAGACTACCTCAATCCGAGTACATCTGAGCACCACCAGCACCTACCACTGCAGAATGGGTGACATTCTGATCTCAGTGCAGCCCTTAGTGGGGCGCTTCATGAGAGGCTTACTTCAATTGAAGCCTCCACTGCATGCTCCTGTTGTGGCCTGGGACCTCAACGTAGTGCTGGCACGGCTCATGCGGTCTCCATTTGAGCCTCTATGCTCCTGCGAGTTGAAAACACCTCATCTGGAAGGTCATCTTCCTGGTGGCAATTACTTCTGCTCACAGGGTCAGTGAGCTGCAGGCCCTGGTAACCTATCCACTTTATACGAGGTTCTTCAATGACAGGGTAGTGTTACGCACTCACCCTAAGTTCCTGCCTAAGGGGGTGACTGACTTCCAACTGAATCAGTATATCGTGTTGCCCACCTTTTTCCCCGAGGCCACACTCTCACCAAGGTGAGCAGACTCTGCACACCTTGGACTGCAAGCATGCTCTCGCTTTTTATCTGGAGAGCACCGCAGCCCACAGGCAGTCCACCCAACTCTTTGTCTCCTTTGACAAGAATAGACTTGGGGCTGCTGTTGCGCTGGAGGTGGACCCTTGGCCTGGCGCAAGATTGGTACGGCCCTCTGGGGGTTCAAAGGGGGTGCCTGCCACCAGGAGGCGGAGCATATAAGGAGAACGAGGCTAGCTGGAGCTTCACCAATAACAGTCCGGGGGCTCTTTGGGTTGAACCCTTGGATTCCTGGACCGCCTGGACTTAGTTGGGCCTCTGAGGGTCTCCTGGAGAGGTAGCAGAGAGGTGTGCCCACCACGAGCAAGGGTGCACGGCTTGTGGAGATCAACTGGACTAGACCAGTTCGGAGAGAACCGGAGCCCAATGGAGTAGGACAGGAACTGGAGGATCTCCAGTCAAGATAGGCAGTGCCTATAGGTCTAGTTAGAAGAAGGCTGTGGGAAGTGTCCGAACCGGCTGGCCTGGTGGTCACCGGGGTAGTGAAGAGAGTGTCCTTATGGAGCGCAAGGGTTAAAGCCAGGGTATCCTTCCAAGGGTAGTCAACCAAACCAAGGGTCAGTTCCAGATATCAGTCCGAGCATGATCAGTAATAGGCAGAGATCAGTTCCAGGCAGTGATCCAATCATGGTCAGAGGCAAAGCAGAGGTCAGTTCCAGGCGGCAGTCCAATCGTGGTCAGAGGCAAGCAGGGGTCAATACCGGGAATCAGTCCAGACATGGTCAGGCTAGCCGAGGTCAGTACCATGAGATCAGTCCAAGAAGGTACAACCTGGGTAGCGGGACATGGAGGCAGAGAACAAACAACTTTTGAGGCACTGCTACATCAATGAGAGTGCCACCTGCTGTCCATCAGTATTTCTCTGTCTCCAGCAGATGGTAAAGGTGCAAACCTGCAGTCAAGATTGGAAGATAGAATAAAAAAAAAAAAAAGAAAAGTGTTGCAAATGTGGACTCTTGGGCTAAGGGGGAATTGGCGCTACCTGCGAGGAGGAGCCCTGCAGATCCCCACTGTTGACAGGTGGAGCTGGCGGAAGCAGAGGCCCAACTGGAGCTTCGCCAGTACCAGCCGACATTCCCCTTAGGTTGAGCCCTTAGATGCCGGGGCTGGCTGGTCTTAAGTGAGGGCCTCTGTGGTGATGGAAATCCAGGCAAGCGGGAAGCACTGCAGGTCAGCACACTGAGGAAGCAGCGGAAGGACAGGCCAGGGTCAAATGGAGAACAAGGCAGGTGGAGTACTAGCTGTTACGTCCACCCTCCATGGCTACCCGCAGGCGGCTCAACTCACCTCCTTCTAGCTTGACCCTTTATTCCTGGTGCTCTTGCGGCCACAGCCAGTCACTGCCGCCGCGTATCTCCTGGCTTCCTGTGCTCCACATGGCGGCTGGGATGCCACCAACCAGTGTTCCGACCCTGGGCCTCTCTAGGCGCACGCGTGCCATTTCTCCTTCCTTTAAAGGGCCAATGATGGGAACTTCAGGCTCGTCCCCAACTGATGACATTACCGGCCCGGGATATTTAAGGACTACCTCTTTCCACCACTAGCTGACTTGGCAACGAGTTCCCTGGTTCCTAGCTGGTGCTTGTTCCAGTACTTTGGACCTGTTGTACCTGATCTATGGATCCCTGCTCTTCTCGTCGGTATCCTGTTACTGCAGTCCTGCTCCTAGGGAACTTGCTCTGCACTTCTACATCTGGAGCCCTGCCTCGGCGCTCCCGCTCCTCGGGGCCTGGCTCAGCACCTCTACATCTGGGACCATGTCCCTGTGCTCCCGCTCCTCGGTTCCAGCCTCAGCGTTTCTACGTCAGGGATCCTGTCTCTCTGCTACTACTTCTCTGGACCTGGCTCAGCACTGCTACATCATGAGACCCAGTGACTGCGCCTCCGTACCTTGGGGCCTGGGTCAGAGCTTTTAAGTCACAAGATGCTGTCTCTACGCTCTTGCTCAGGACCTGTCTCAGTGATGCTACATTCCAGGACTGTGTCTCTGTGCCCCTACTCCTCTGGGCATCCCTCAGCGCTTCTACATCACAGGATCCTGCTACTGCTCTGCCACACTACGGGCAGTGTCTCAGTGCCTCTACTCTGCTAGAATCTGCTACGGCGGATTCACCGCGCTAGCTCTGCTTCAGCATATCACTATACAGGCCTCTGCTCCTGCACTTCATCTCCTTGGGGCCTGTCCCACGTGGTCCTGCTTTGCTATCTCCGGAACTGCTGTAGCATCTCATCCCTTGGGGGCCTGCTCTCTCTCCCTCCGACGGGACCTCAGCCTTAGACTGAGTTTGACCTCTCTGACAATCCCTGCTCCCAACCGCCTACTCCTTCCGGGACCATCCACACAGAGGTTCTCTTAAGACCAGCCGGCCCCGGCACCCAAGGGTTCAACCTGCGAAAAATGTGGGCTGGTACTGGCGAAGTTCCTGTCTGCCTCTGCTCCCGGCCAGCCTCGCCTCCTGATGGTGGGGACCTGCAGAGCTCAACCCCGCAGGTAACGCCAACCCCACCTCAGGGCAAGGGTCCACAATACCTAACACTAGCAACATCGGTGTCCAGGTAGGGGTCAAAGGCAGGTGGAGAAGGAGCAAAGATGGTGTCCAGGCAGTGGACAGTGGCAGGCGGAGTTCAAGCAGCATCAGGGTCCAGTTCAGGGTCAAAGCCAGAAGATCAATCCAAGGAGAAAAACAGAGGAGGGAGGACATGGGAACACAAAGAGATGCTAGAAACAGACGAGAGGAAGACTGACTACAGATGAGGAGAAACAAGAACAACCAGACGATGGGAACCATAGACAGAAGACACGGACTCAGGAAACCACAGCAAAGGCATGAACCAGGAAACAAAAGCAGGAATGCAGGCAATATGTTATTCCATTGCCAAGGTGTCTGTGGAGTACAGGAGGGAGTCTTAAATACCAGACAACTTTTGACATCAGAAGGCACCATTGCTGAATTCCTGCCGCTGGTCCTTTAAGAGGCCGGTAGTTGGCGTGCGCATGCCCCTAGGGAAGCGGGGCCAGGCGCAGTGGCATCCTTCTGCGATTGCTGCGCAGTGTGCTGCTTGGCTGTCACGTGGCCTGCTGCAGCGTCAGAGGGAGGGAGCCTCCTTTGAAGCCCTCTCTTCAGGGTTTGTGTTTTCTGGGGTGTGTGGTGTGAAATTCATGTAAGAGGTTTTTATCTGGAATGTTAGGGGCTGGTTCCCATGTGTTCTCCTCTGGTCCATATCCCTCCCAGGAAAGGAGATATTCCATCTCTTGCTGCACTTCCTCATATCTAAGATCTCTCTTACTTGATACATGGTATCATCTTGTGAGGTGATCTCTTGCAGGTGTGGCATCTTCCTGAGGGGCCATGAGAGTATCAGGGGTTTCAGGAGTGAGACATGGAAGGAATTGTGAATTCCCAAAGATGCAGGTATCAGAAGTTGATAGTTTACTGGCCCGAGCTGTCACAGCACTATAAATGGCCTGATGTACCAGGAGGGCAAGTCATATGGAAGGAAATTGAAGCCTGATATGACATGTACTCAGCCATACCTTCTCTCCTGGTTTAAACTGTGAAATTTCATGTTGGAGGGTGAAATCTGGTATACCAGGGGCATATATTATTCATGATCAATATTGTACACTGCTTGTCTTGGGTGCCTTATACAGTGGACATGTTCTTATGTTTTCGGATGTGTATTCTGTATTATGTTGTTCATTACTGGTTGCCAATAAAAACCGTTTAAATACAAAAAAACAAACAAACTGTGGAACGGGCCTCCAGTGAAAGTCTGTGAACCTTTTGGCTCTTTGGGTTGTGTTTCAGAGCATTTGCTGAGTATGACTCCACAGATTTTGGAATTCTTCTGCAGATAGCTGAGCCGCCGGTGACAGGCAACAGCTGTCTACCATATACAATTTGAAAAGGCGACGAGCCCATGGCAGCACATGGTTGAGAGTTGTGGGAGAATTCTGTCCAGGGAAGCAGATATGCCCAATCATCGTGGCGGGCATTGATATAAGCCCATAGAAAGTAATGGGCAGTAAACTGGGTACCTCGATTTCAGACAATGTGTCTGGGATGCCCATGGGATCGAAAAACATGCTGAATGAAGAGTTGAGCTAGCTCCTGAGCCTTGGGGAGACCAGGTAATGGCATAAAATGGGCCATCTTAGAGAAACTGTCAACTATTATGACCCAGATGACTGTATTGATTCTAGAGAGGGGGAGATCCATGATGAAGTCAGTGGACAAATGGGGCAATGGCTATTACAGCCCCCAAGGTCATCTCACCAATGGTTTTTGCTGTGCACAGGTGGGACAAGATTCCACATATGTCCGAATGTCCTTTTGCATTTGGGACCACCAGTAGAACTGTTGGAGCAAAGCAAGAATCGGACTCATCCAGGGTGACCTGCAACACGGGAATCATGGGACCATTTTAACACCTTTTCACAGAGCTTGCAGGGAACGACTGTCTTCTCTGGAAGGATGGTCATGGTAGATGTGAGGAGGACCTGGGCCGGGTCGATGATCTGTCGAGCAGTTCGGAGGTGTCTTGAGTCAGAAATGAGTGGGAAAGAGTATCCACACAAGCATTCTTGGCTGCGGGCCTGTATCTGAGCTTGAAGTTGAAGCGGGCCTGTGGAGCATTAAGCTGTTGGACTTGGTGGATATGCTCCAAGTTCTTATGGTCGGTGTAGATGATTATGCGATGCTGTGCTCCCTCCAACCAGTGATGCCACTCCTCCAGCACCACTTTGATCGCTAGTAGCTCCCTATTGCCGATCCCATAATTGCGTTCGGCTGGGGAGAGTTTTTTAAGAAAAAGAAATAGGGCTCCCATAGAAGAGTGCTGACTCAAGATGGCTCCTACCCCACGGAAGAGGCGTCCACTCAAACAATGAAGGGGCATGTGGGATCCGGGTGATGAAAGCAGGGCTCCCGCAGGAAGGCAGCCTTTAAGTCTTGGAAGGCTGTCATGGCCTCTGGTGGCCAGATTTTGGTGTTAGCTCCTTTATGTGTAAGGGCCGTGAGAGGGGCAGCTATCTTGGCGTAGTTGGTTATAAAATATCGATAATAATTAGTGAAGCATAGGAATCTCTGCAGGGCCTGTAGCCCATTTGGCTGAGGCCAGTCTTGGATACTCTTAAGTTTGTTGGGGCCCAATGTAAAACCCCTGCTGCAGAAGATGTAGCCCAGAAAAGGGAGGTGTTCCCTTTCAAAGAAGCATTTCTCGAGCTTGGCATAAAGCCAATGTCCCAGAGACATTGAAGAACCCAGCAAAAGTCCCAGCAATGGGATGCAAGTTCCTTGGGGAAGATTAAGATGTCATCGAGGTACACTACAACGCACTCATATAGAAGGTCCCAGAAGATCTCATTCATAATGTTTTGTAGAGATGTGAATCGTGTGCCCGATCGTTTTAACGATCAGGTTCGGATGGTGGGAGAAAAAAATCGGATCGTTAGAGATGTGAATTAGAATCGGTTCCGATTCCAATTCACATTGTTAATTTTTTAGTGAGGCCTGAGCAGATAAAAAAAACCCCACCCCGACCCTTTACAAATTACCCCTTTGCTTCTCCCACCCTCCCGACCCCCCCAAAAACCTTTTACATGTACCTGGTGGTCTAGCGGGGGGTCCGGGAGCCATCCCTTCAATCATACCCTCGGTGCCGGTGCCGGTGCTGGAGGTTTCAAAATGGCGCCGATCGCCTTTGCCCTCACTATGTCACAGGGAGCGACGGTCGCTCCCTGTGACATAGTGAGGGCAAAGGTGATCGACTGCCAGTATGGCGCCGATCGCCTTTGCCCTCACTTTGTCACAGGGAGCGACCGTCGCTCCCTGTGACATAGTGAGGGCAAAGGCGATCGGCGCCATTTTGAAACCTCCAGCACCGGCACCGAGGGTAATTTGTAAAGGGTCGGGGGTATGGCGCCGATCGCCTTTGCCCTCACTATGTCACAGGGAGCGACGGTCGCTCCCTATGACAAAGTGAGGGCAAAGGCGATCGGCGCCATACTGGCAGTCGATCGCCTTTGCCCTCACTTTGTCACAGGGAGCGACCATCGCTCCCTGTGACATAGTGAGGGCAAAGGCGATCGGTGCCATTTTGAAACCTCCAGCACCGGCACCGGCACCGAGGGTATGATTGAAGGGATGGGTCCCGGACCCCCCGCTAGACCACCAGGTACATGTAAAAGGTTTTTGGGGGGGTCGGGAGAAGCAAAGGGGTAATTTGTAAAGGGTCGGGGTGGGTTTTCTTTTATCGGGCCATCGGCGCCATTTTTATCAGTGGTAGCCAAAATGGCGCCGATGGCCCGAGAGCGGGAGATCGCGCCGGGACCCCCCCCCACTGGACCACCAGGTAACTTAACATTTTGGGGGGGTTCTGGAGGGTGGGGGAGGGTAAGGAATTGGTTTTAAAGGGTCGGGGTGGGTTTAGGGGTTGTTTTGGTGTGCCGGTTTTCCCGCCCTCCCCCAAATAATTCCCATGCCCTATTTAACGATACAATACAAATGCCCCTGACGATAAATCGGGGGCATTTGTATTGTATCGTGCACTCTAACGATTTAGAACGATTCTAAAATTATCTGACGATAATTTTAATCGTTCAAAAACGATTCACATCCCTAATGTTTTGGAACATGGCTGGAGCGTTGCATAAGCTGAAAGGTATCACCAGGTACTTGTAGTGACCATCTCTTGTGTGGAAAGCTGTTTTCCATTTGTCACCATGCCGGATACAAATTAATTTGTAAGCCCCCTGGAGATCCTGTTTTGAGAAGAATTTTGCTCCTTGCAGGTGGTCAAACAGCTCTGAGATTAGAGGTAATGGATAACAGTCCTTCCGGTTAATCATATTCAGGCCTCAATAGTCTACGCAGGGACAGAGAGTCCCGTCCTTCTTAGCCACGAAGAAAAAGCCTGCGCCAGCTGTGGAGGTTGACCAATAGATGAACACCTTGTCCAGGTTCTCTTGAATGTACTCAGACATGGCCTTCATCTCAGGAAGAGACAAGGGGTACACCCTCCCATGGGGTGGCTTGGCATCAGGTAGCAAGTCAAAGTCACAGTCAAATTCCCTATGAGGGGGTAAGGTGTTTGCTTTCTTCTTGGAAAAGACATCGGCAAATTTTAAGCACTGCGATGGGAGTCTTGCCAGAGCAACAGACAGAGAGACATTGCTGGGACTCCACCTTCTCTAAACAGGAACTTGGCACTCAGGACCCTACCAGAAAAGCTGAAGGGATGCCCAGTCAAATTGAGGTGAATGCTGCTGGAACCAGGATAATCCAAGAACCATGAGATACATAGCCTTATCGATGATGTGAAACGCCAGGTGCTCGATATGGAGAGAGCCCGTATGAAGTTTCACTGGAGCCGTGATATGGGTAATTTTTCCTGGCAGAAGATCCCTATGGATGAAGGAAAGTACCCAGTGGAACCGAACAAGACAGCATGGATATTTGAAGGTGGTCCACAAGGGCCTTCATAAGGAATTTGCCTCCTGCCCTAGAATCCACTAGGCCAGGGTGGTGAAATCCTAGTTGTTCACGGAGACTATCACTGGGAGAGTTAACGGGAGAGCCAGAGAGGTAAGGCCTAGAGTCAGCCCCCAACTGAGCCCTAGGCCCAGGAGTTTACTGGCCTCACCAGATAGTGGACTATTTGGTGGTCAGCCCCATCGCAGTAGAGATAGAGCCTGGCCTGGCAGCACCAGAGGCGCTCTTGTGGCATCAGATACCCATGCCCCAGTTGCATCAGTACCTTTGCAGGGATTCCAGACGAGGGAGATGGCTCCAATGGGAAGGAGAGACGCCAAGCTGGCTGGCGGTGGCTGCGTGTCTCCTAGAGGGTTGCAGCACCCAGTTTGGCTCCTGGAGCCAGCGGTCAATCTAGCCCGTCAACTCAATGAGGGATTCCAGAAAGTTGGTAAGTTCGCGGGCTGTCAATTCATTTCTTATGTGGGATGACAATCCGTCTAGGAAGATGGAGTGGAGACAGTTCTCTCCCCAGTTGAATTGTGGAGCCAGCGTCCTGAATTCAATGGCGTATTTGAGAGGGAGCGACTGTCCTGACAGAGTTGGAGGAGATTCGAGCTTGAGGCTGCCTGGTGACCAGGATCGTCAAATACGGTCGTAAAGGTCACAAGAAAGCATTGGAAGTCCTGAAGAATGGGTTCAGAGCATTCCCACAAGGGGGAGGCCTGGCTAGGGCCTTGCCGTCCAGAAGGGGAGAATATAGGTAATCTTCACAAGAGTCATCTGGAAACAGCGCTGATTGGAGAACAAAATACATACTGCACTGGTTGATGAACTCCCAGCATAGTTGAGGTTCTCCGGCGTAGCAGGGGTGGGAGCTGGTAACGGAACGATAGACTGTAAGGATGCTGTGTGAGTAGCAGGTGCAGTGTAGGAGGCGTCGGTACACCCAGGGAGACAGATGAGTCCAGGCTGGCACTGAGATGCTCCATGGAGGCCACTAAAGCTTTGAGAAAGCATTGCTGCTCCTGGATTTTCTGGGCCAGGCCCAGAATGGCCTGAAGGGTGGAGGCCTCTGCCGAGTCCATGGTCTTGGCAATCTGTTGTGAATGTGGATCTTTGGGCCAAGAGGAGTTGGCTTTATCTGCGGGGAGGAGCCCTGCAGGTTCTCACCGTCGGTAGGCGGAGATGGTGGAAGCAGAGGCCCAACTGGAGCTTCACCAATACCAGCCCACATTCCGCTTAGGTTGAGTCCTTGGGTGTCGGGGCCGGCTGGTCTTAGGTGGGGGCCTCTATGGTGATGGAAATCCAGGCAGGTAGGAAGCACTGCAGGCCAGCATGTGAGGAAGACATGGGAGGACAGGCCAGGGTCAAGTGGAGATCAGGGCAGGTGGAGCACTAACAACGTCGGTGTCTGGGTAGTGGTTGAAGGCAGGTGGAGTTCAAGCAGCATCGGGGTCCAGTTCAAAGTCAAAGCCAGAAGAACAATCCACAGAGGAAAACGAAGAGGAGGAGGACAAGGACCATGGCAACATAAAGAGACACTGGAGACAGACGAGAGGAAGACTGATCACAGATGAGGAGAACCAGGTACAACCAGATGATGGGAACTATGGACAGAAGATACGAACTCAGGAAACCAAGGCAGGAACGTAGGCAATACACTACTCCAGGAGGAGTCAACCCGTTGCCAATGTATCTGTGGAGTGCAGGAGGGCGCCTTAAAAACCAGGCAGATTCTGACATCATCGGGAGGCACCTTTGCTGAATGCTCACTGCTGAACCTTTAAGAGGCCGGTAGTCAGCACACGTGTGCCTCTGAGGTCCTCTTATCCATGTCCGATGGCCAGCAGCAGGGAGATGTTTCCTTTCCTGTTCTCTCTTTTAGGGGTACTGTTCTTTAAAAAAAAACAAAAAAAACGATGGAAGAAGCAAATTCTTGAGGCCATGCGAGCAGCAGTGAGCATGATGAAAGGAATTGCCGGCAACATTTCAGGGGTTTTAGGGGGGGACTGGTGATGGTGGTGGGGCTTTTCAGTAGCGGCTCAAGTGGCACAGGGAACAGCAGTCAGCGCACATATGCGCAGCAGAGGAGTGCAGGAGAGTCTGCACAGCCTGCAGCAAGAGATGCATGCATCTTAATTCGGCTGTGCTGTGCTCCGATTGTGCCTCCATGGGGGAAGAGATCTTTCAAGGGGTCCACTAGCTCCAGAAGAGTCATGCAGTCGGGAGGGCCGGTCCATGAGGCTCTTGGGGGGCTAAGGGAGTGCAGCCATTATAGAGATGAATGTAAGGGAGCCCAGAGATTCCCCTCCCCTGCTCTTGCTGTTGGTCCAAACCACTGTGGAGGACCAGGAAGGTGGGGGAGAGCCTGCCTAGGACCACTGTAGTGAAGGAACAGTCAGATGAATTTAGGAACTTCTCCATGGATTTTGTGCTGCTCCTCCACAAGGCCTACTTGGCCAAGGAGGGAGCAGGGAGAAAGCGGCCTCTGGTCCAGGAGTCTCAGTGCCCCTCAAAGAGGCTTAAGGTGGCTCCACAAGAAAGGTCATGGAGTCTTCTCCACCGGCTGGGAATAGTACATAAAATTGAAGATCTTCTCGGTGAGACCCAATCTGCATAGTAAAAGGCAAGGATGTGGTGGTCACACAGCCAGGCAGAGGTTCTCTGTGGTTAGACCAGTGGTAGAGCAACCACATTGGCACAGCAGAGATTCCTGTATAAAGTTGCCCCAGCTCCAGAGTCTACCAAAGTATTGGTTTGAATTGAGCATTTTCCATAGGTGAGGTATATCGATACCATAAATTGTGGAGAGGAAACATGATATTGAAGAACTACCCTTTCAACTAAACTCGCCTTTACAGAGTTCTCAGTTCTCTCAGGACATCCAGCTGAACGATTTTAGAACTGTTTTACAAGCATGAGAGACAGGGCTTTGCAGACAGAGCATATTGGCGAACACTACCCGGCATTGCTTGGATTGTCTGGTCAATAACAACGTGTGTGTGTGTGAGACAAAGTTTTGCAAACAGCGCATATTGTCTTTGCACAATGCACCTTACACTGTTTCTGGGGCCACAGACACACACGACAGTGTGACTGACTGACCAACCAACACCATCATTATTTTCCTGGCGTGTAGCCAGATGGACTCAGAACAAATGGGATAGTATCCGCGTGCTAACAGTTGGAGACGGATCTGACGTCAGCACGGGGTATATATATCCCCACAGGAAGCGTAGCAACTTAGTAATTTCCGTCTCCAAAGCAGTTTGGAGTGCCTGCACGCTAGACGAGCGTGCTTTCCAAGACTACTTTAATTTTTCTCTTTTCTTATAATTCTAGATTCTACTTTCTACTTTCTGCAACAATATCGAGCCCCGCGCTCCTGCGGTGATACCCGAAGGTCACTCCCCCAGTTGAGCTGCCCGGGGTGATTCCCGTGATCCCCCCGGAGGTTAAGTCCTCGGTCCGGCCGAAGCGCGGCAGGGACACAGCCCCCGGGCGAGGTTCGGGTGAGGCTTACGAGGCGCCTCGGTCCCGGCGTGGACGAGGCAGCAGATGCATATCCTCAAACGCGGCGGTGTAGGTACTTGCCCCCTCCCCCCGCAGCTGGAGACCGCCGGGTTCCAGCCGGGAAGCGCCGTAGATCAGGTAAGGCGTACATCTCTTATTTCTGGTCTCCGTGGAACAGAGGATCGGCGGCGTGGCACGCCGTGGAGGACGCCATTTTGGGGCCTTGTCCAGGTATTGAGCGCCTGTAATCGGCGCGGCTCTATTCCTCCTTGTGCGTATATTGCCTTCTTTCTGTGAGCATCTGCTACTGAGCATGTATGACTAACCGCTCGTTATTGAGTGCATATTGGCTGCCACTGAGCATGTATTGCTGACGCCTATTGCTGAGAGCCTATTAAATGCTATTGAGCGTATATTGCTAACCGCTTATTGCTGAGAGCCTATTGAATGCCATTGAGCGTGTATTGCTAACCGCATATTGCTGAGAGCCTATTAAATGCCATTGAGCGTATATTGCTAACCGCTTATTGCTGAGAGCCTATTGACTGCCATTGAGCATGTATTGCTAACCGCATATTGCTGAGAACCTATTAAATGCCATTGAGCGTATATTGCTAACCGCATATTGCTGAGAGCCTATTGAATGCTATTGAGCGTATATTACTAACCGCTTATTGCTGAGAGCCTATTAGATGCCATTGAGCGTATATTGCTAACCGCTTATTGCTGAGAGCCTATTAGATGCCATTGAGCGTATATTGCTAACCGCTTATTGCTGAGAGCCTATTGAATGCTATTGAGCGTATATTGCTAACCACTTATTGCTGAGAGCCTATTGAATGCCATTGAGCGTATATTGCTAACCGCTTATTGCTGAGAGTCTATTAAATGCCATTGAGCGTGTATTGCTAATCGCATATTGCTGAGAGCCTATTCAATGCCATTGAGAGTGTATTGCTAACCGCTTATTGGTGAGAGTCTATTAAATGCCATTGAGCGTGTATTGCTAATCGCATATTGCTGAGAGCCTATTCAATGCCATTGAGAGTGTATTGCTAACCGCATATTGCTGAGAGCCTATTGCTAACCGCATATTGCTGAGAGCCTATTGCATGCCATTGAGCGTGTATTGCTAACTGCATATTGCTGAGTACATATTGCATATTATTATTATTGTTGTGCGCCTATTGTATTAAGCGCCTATCGCTGCCGCATATTATTCTTATTGTGCGCCTATTGTATTAAGCGCCTATTGCTGCCGCCTATTATTCTTATTGTGTGCCTATTGTATTAAGCGCCTATTGCTGCCGCATATTATTATTATTGTGCACCTATTGTATTGAGCGCCTATTACTGCCGCATATTATTATTATTGCGCGCATGTTGTATTAAGCATTCCGCGCATATTTGTCGATGGATCAGAACACAGCAGCGTCTTCAGCGGCAGCGCCGCCTGCCTCAGGCATTAAAGCCCTTGGCCTCTGCTCTGCATGCCAGCTTAGAGCCACGCGCAGTGAAGAGCCAGGCTCCCTATGTGCCCAATGTGAGGAGGCCGTGGGACCCTCAGGCCAGGACCGGTCTCAGCCAAGATTTGTGGACAGTTCCCCAGGGGCTACCCCGGAGTTAGGAGGCAGTCTCGACCAATCAGGAATCCCCGGGGAGCTTGTACCCCGGCGATTAGAGGCTGCTTCAATTTCCTCGGTGGATCTCTTTAAGGGGATTCATGCCTTCGTACAGATGCAAACGGCTTCTCGTCCAGACCCTGCGGTTCCTGTGGTTCCTGCGGTGGCTGCGCCTGCAGCGGCTGCTGCGACTGCTGCTGCGGTGGCGGCTCCTGCGGATCCTGTTCCTGGACCCTCACGCCCTTATCGCGAGCAGGACTTCCCGCCGCTGGACAGTCCGGATCAGTCAGACCAGGAGGTCTCACAGGACGAGTCCGAACTCCCGGACGAGGGGGACCTTCCCCCAGGGAGTGAGCCATATAGAACCATGAGGCGCACATGCACAAGTTCATACAGGCTCACACACACAGTCTCCCAATTGCAGGGAGACACACACAAACAATTTAGTCCAACTACCCAATGCTGGGCACATTTCTCTAGTATTAAAATAGAGATTGTAGACCCTCAGTTGCAGGATAGTACTCCAATGGAAACTAGGATTCTGCTTTGTTACGGTATATCTGGATTGAATCCACTCATTTTCCTTCTTAGAATTTCTCATTCACTAGTGTTCTTGATTCCTTTTTCATTTTAGAAATGTCTCTATTATAATATGCAGATTTCTTGCAAACCAATATATTGGTGCATTGAGTTTTCTATTTATTTAAAGAATACACTAAAAATACTTCAAGAAAAGTATTACATTTGTGTATCATAACCTGAATAGAATATCATTTGTCTTAGTTATGCTTTCTTTTTTTTTTTTTATGTATACAGGTCAAAGTCATCCTTCCACACTAAAGCCAGCCCAGAACACCTGGACCATTGATACAGCACTACAGGTAGAAAGGTTATTAAAAATTTTGCGAGCTACGTAAGAGACTTTAATTTTAAGAGCTCTTTTGAAGATTTGCCATTTTTCATCTTAAGGTAGAATTGGAATTAGTTGTGCAGGCACTGATTACCCCTATTGTAACAGTGTTTTGTTAGGTTTACCTAAAAAATTGTGTTATAAGATGCATTTGGTCTAGAATACAGCAGCTCAAGAGATGAGGAAATGTTCACACATGGCCCCAGTTTTGAGGGACTTAATATTAGTTATCTGTTTTAGGACAAATACATTTTAAGGTATTGGTTTTAGTTTTTGTATGTTACATAACCTTGCTCCTGATTATCTAAGCTCCCAAATAATGATACGTGTCAAACCGTAGTTTATGTTCAAGAACGGAGAGCTTATTTGAAATTCCCCATCAAGTTGTCCCACTTGACTAAGACTAGAAAACATGTTTTTTTGTTAGAGGACCAACTTTGTGGAATGTCCTCTCTAGGGAACTGCATTGTGAATACACTTAGTCAATTTAAACATAAATTAAAAGCTTAGTTGGTTTGCAAGCTTTTCCAGCTTAGTTTTAGAAGGAATAGGTTGATGATGTTTTTATGATCAGTGGATTTTAAAAGGGGGGGGGGTTAGGTTGGGTTGCTTTTAAGCTGAATTGTTTAATTGGGTTTTTAATTATATGTTATGGAGGGGGTTGTTTTGGGGAAATGTATTATTATTGTAAGGTTTTCTTCAGAATCCATTTTGTTTGTTGTATGTCATCTTGGGCATAATCATGGTAAGGCAGTTGATAAATATGACAATGACTTCTTAGTATTTCATGGCTAGTTTTAGATCAAAGAATAACAGTAAATCTCAGTAAAAAGCCAATTTTTTTTCTGTTCTGCAATAATTGGAACAGGTAGGTGTATTTTTCTCTGTAGAGATCAGGAATATAAATCCAAAGGAGGCGCCTCCTCTGGATCATACTACTCCATTCTTTACCTCTAATATCCTAATATATTATGGAGGCGGCATTCATTGCTGGCTATCACTCAAAAATACAACTTATAGATTTTTCCACTAATTTTAAAGTGTGTACTACAGAACCACCTTCTATAGGCAGCAACATTTTAAACCATGCTGGGGAGGACATTGGAGAAGCCACATGTGTAGGCTTCATCCCTGTTCTTCCATCAGCAATTGCACTTGTGAGGGATTTTGTCCAAACATGCAAAAATGAAATGGGATGTAGGCAGCGATACAGACAAATACCCATGTCTTCTGCCAGTCTTATACAGAATTTATCCATTACCTTTTGTAAACTTTGTTTAAACTTAGAAACTTATGGAACATCCTTCAAGGCCCTCGACACAAGAAACTCAAATGTCAAAAGGATCACGGAATGACCATAAGAAGTTATATGTCCGTGGCCGATCTGCTACCAGGAGAAAAGGGAAACAGTGTCTCCTTTCATTTCTAGACAGTGCCAAAAGAGCAACCTTATAGAGCTCTTGCTTGTGGAATGGCGTAGGGAAACACAGATGTTATTACAAAAGCCATCATCGAGGAGAGACATTCAGATTATACATCTAAGTGAATGAAAGCAGTTTGTTAACAGTAATTATATGGTTTTAGTATTTCTATATGTACTGTATATATAAAAATGCGAGAATAGGAAGGTGCAGCATTCGTGCTTAAAGGTAATTGTTGATTCAGTAATCAAGACTATTAAAGAAGGCAAAGATCATGACCATTTCAAAAAGTTTATTCGTACGAATGCAATAAATAAATCCTTTTTTTGGATTTTCCAAGCAAGTGACCTTTGCCTTCTTCAATAGACTTGATTACTGTATTAAGGATTAACTTTAAACACATTTGCTGCACCTTCCTGTTCTCCTCATATCTATATATGGGGCAGCTTTTGTCCACTTATTGCTCTATATAAAGTCTGAAGCATACAGGATGCAACTTCATCTTTTTTTTAGATGGATCCTGTAATTTATAGGCAATATTATTAAAATAGAACTGTATCTCACTTTACTGATTTAATTGAAAAGCAGCTTGGACAGTCAGTTTTCAGCACATTTCAACAAACGTGGTCATACCTGTTCTGACTTAATGTGTCTTTTTGCTCTGTGTGGAGCCTGTATCAGGTATGTTCTTTAGTATTTTGCTAGCTAAAGTTCTGTTCCCTATTTTATGAATTTTTCAAACAAGAGACCTTGCAAAAATGATCTTGGGGAAGTGTATTATGGGCAGAGTAGTGGCAAGGTAGCAGGGGCAATAACAGGGGGCGCATGCATCTCCTGATCCCTCAGCTGCTCTTTTGCCATGATGCACCCATCCTTGGGTAAATGGGCAGCACAAGAGGGGAGGAAGAGCAGGCACACCCTTCTGCCAGTGATCTAACTGCCAGGAAAGAGGGGAGGTAGGCTGGCCTTATAAAAGCAGTAATGTTTGTATGGCTTTTACCAACAGGATGTTCCATATACTAAAGATGCTTCAGTCACCACTTTAGAGAAAAGGCAGCATGGAGCAACTGGCCTACACTATTTCAGCTACCCTAAGCATCTCTCATCAGTTTTATCCCAGGACAAGCAGGATGATAGTCCTCACATATGGGAGACATCATCAGATGGAGCCTGGGTACGGAAAGCCTCTGTCAAGAGTTTCTAGAAACTTTTGGCTGGGACTGTGGGCCTACTGAGCATGCCCAGCATGCCATGATATTCTCGGGCATAGGGGTCTCCCTTCAGTCTCTTTTTTTCAGCCTTGCTGTAGCAAAGCACATCAGGAGCTCTGGCAAAACAATTCCCTCACATTTATCAGGGAAGAAAACTTTCCAGTCACATATTTTGTCACAATTTTCTCATAATTGGGTCTCCTTTCCACAGTCTCGGAGAGTACCTTTTCAGATACTTTTTGATCGATTCTGGTCACCTTAACGTCGATTCCCGCCGGTCATCGACCATTATTAGGCCAAAGTTTCATCATGGCCTCGGGTTTCAAAAAGTGTCCGGATTGAAACCGGACTATGTCTATCACTGACCCACATTATGTTTGTGTTCTCTGCCTGGCATCAGGCCATGACGTCCGGGCTTGCCCAACTTGTGCCCAGATGACACCGAAGG
This sequence comes from Rhinatrema bivittatum, assembly GCF_901001135.1. Lineage (NCBI taxonomy): Eukaryota > Metazoa > Chordata > Amphibia > Gymnophiona > Rhinatrematidae > Rhinatrema > Rhinatrema bivittatum. The sequence continues at coordinate 108,516,252 of NC_042618.1, forward strand.
GCAGATGTGCTCGGTTAAATAAGATGGAAGAGTTGTTTAAAAAGATTCCATCGTCGTCACTGAGGATAACTCCTTCCTCGGACACTAAACACCGAGGTGAAAAAAGATCCGATGACCGTCTGTCACCGGCACCATCCATAACCTTGATAGCATCGTCTTCGGCATCGAAGAGCCATCGAGAAAAGAAGCGACATTGACCTGTAGATCTAACAGATGATCAGCCATCAACATCAGGATCTAGATCCATCGGATCGATGCCGAAGAAAATCCGTGTACTAGGCCAACTCCACCGGCTATACACATGGAACCGCGGCACTCTCCACGGGCTCGTGTTGGAGGAAGTGCCACCACGACTTATCGTAGAAGTGCCTATAGCGCCAGCAGTACCTTCCCCGGTGGCAATGGATACTGTCCCGATTTCAAGGGAGGATGTGACTTCTTTAGTCCAACAGGTGATTGTCGAGGCTTTACGGAACCTGCAGCCTCCAACAATGCCACAGACACCGGCATCGGTACCGGATCAATCCATTTTTCAGCCTTTGCTTAATAGGCTCGATGCCTTAATAGAGGCATTTGCTACGGCACCGACAGCACCAATTCCATCGACACAACAGATGACTCCAACCATTCTGGTCCACAGATCATCGAAGGAGGAAGGAGGAGACTCCGATTCTGCCCCAGGTCCATCGGGACTCCATCGACGCAGATTTCTAAAGGAACCCTCGATGCCTCCCTCGGATCCATCGATGCCAATACATCCAGGTCCCTCGGGGGATACAAGATATCGATTTCCATCGAGGCCTATCGATTCCCCATTGATGGCCTCATTGCCAAAACTTCCAAAAAACATACCAACAAAAGCTATGCTTAAGGCAAAACACCATCTGCCTTCAGCTGATCCTGACTCTCCCTATCATCCTGCATCCATACCTTGGAAGGATGTGGATACGGACACAAACTCAGAAGAAATGCAATCGGAACCCTCTCCACCAGAGGGGAGAAAAACATCCCCGCCTGAAGATCTGTCATTTTCCAGTTTTATTAAAGAAATGGCAGAGACAATACCATTCCAATTACTAACAGAGGAAGACACCAGGCATAAAGCATTAGAAGTACTACAGTTCGTAGATGCACCTAAGGAAATTATGGCTATTCCAATCCATGAAATCCTTTTAGAATTGCAGCAGCGAATGTGGGAACACCCCTGCTCAGTTCCTGCAGTAAATAAAAGAACAGATGCCACTTATATAGTGCAGCACGCTCTAGGATATCAAAAACCCCAACTACCTCATCAATCCGTAGTTGTGGAATCGGCTCAAAAGAAAGCCAGAAAACTGAAGCCTCATTCCTCTGTCCCACCAGGAAAGGACCAATGCTTCCTGGATACATTAGGGAAAAAGATTTACCAAGGTTCCATGCTGGTAGCACGCATAGCAGCATACCAGCTATATATGACACAATACCAGAGAAACTTGTGGAAACAAATACAGGGTATTGTAGACAACCTTCCACAACAACCTCAAGAACCTTTGACAATGTTGGTGGACAAAGGACTAGAATCAGGGAAACACGAGGTAAGAGCAGTGTATGACGAATTTGAGACTTCAACCCATCTCTCTGCCTCTGCAATCAATGCAAGACATTAGGCCTGGCTCAAAACCTCAGATCTCAGACAAGATATCCAAGAATGTCTAGCAGATCTACCTTGCGATGGCGACAACCTTTTTGGTGAAAAAATTCAAGCTATGGTGTTTCAATTGAAAGACCACCATGAGACCCTTCGTCAGCTCTCCAAACTGCCAACAGATCAACCATCCTTTCTCAGGCGACCAGCCGCAGAGATACAAAGCGCCCTTTCTACAGACCTAGGAGGTATTATCCACCTACGTCTTCAGGACGTCAATACCGCCCCTCGCAACGAGGACGCCCACGTCAAACCAAGCAGCAGAAACCCCAGCCGCCACCCCAAACTACACCAGCAGCGGGTTTTTGAACCAAAGCAGAGAACAGAAGCCTCTCTCTCTCTAAACCCCATACCCTCCTTACCAGTCGATGGTCGACTTCATTATTTTCAACACCAATGGAGTTGCATCACAACAGACCAATGGGTATTGGCCATACTAAATCGGGGTTATCGTTTAAAATTCAAAACAATACCCCAGCATTCTCCTTCCATTCCATTCTGGACAAACATAGTCATCACACCTCAACTCCCAAGTAGAACTCTCGACTTTGCTGACTGCCAGGGCCATCGAACCAGTTCCCCGGTCTCAACAAGGGACAAGGTTCTATTCCCGCTATTTCCTCATTCCAAAGAAAACAGGCGGCCTTCGTCCTATCTTAGACCTCCGCAATCTCAACAAATTTCTTCACAAAGAAAAATTTTGGATGTTATCCCTGGGATCCATCATCCCATTGCTTCATAAGGGAGATTGGCTCTGTTCTCTGGACCTTCAAGATGCTTATGCTCATATACCAATTTCCATACAACACCGCAAATAGCTACGATTCGTGGTGGGAAGAAACCACTACCAGTATCGAGTCCTTCCATTCGGGCTGGCCTCTGCACCTCGAGTATTCACAAAATGTCTGGCAGTGGTAGCCGCACATCTAAGGAAACACTGTATTCATGTTTTTCCATACCTAGACGATTGGCTCAGACATCCATCCAAACAGGGAGTTCTCTCTGCCTTGGAAACCACTATAACCCTATTGCACCGCCTAGGATTTCTCATCAACTATCAAAAATCCCACATAGAACCGTCTCAACTCCTTACATTCATCGGAGCAGACCTCGACACCACAATAGGGAAAGCTTCCCTCCCAGGCGACCATGCGGACAAATTAGCTCGCCTGGCAAACATCACAATTCATCACCAGTTCGCATCTGCTCATCAAATTCTGGTACTACTAGGACACATGGCCTCCACAGTACACGTTACTCCTATGGCGAAGTTAGCCATGAGAAAAACTCGGTGGACTTTGAAATCTCAATGGCTACAAGCTTTCCAACCATTGTCAAAAAACATTCAAATCACCCACCAGCTACGCCAATCACTTTACTGGTGGACAAATCAGACAGCATTGAAAGCTGGTCTCCCATTCCAACCGACAACTCCGCAGGTCATCCTGACTACAGATGCCTCCAACCTGGGATGGAGAGCTCACGTCAATAACCTTAAAACACAAGGGACGTGGACTACGCTCGAAAAACAGTATCAGAAATTTCTTGGAACTTCGAGCGATGCGATATGCCCTTTATGCCTTCAAAGACTGCCTCTCAAACAAGACTGTGCTGATTCAAACAGACAACACAGTAGCAATGTGGTACATAAACAAGCAAGGAGGCACAGGCTCTTATCTCCTCTGCCAAGAAGCAGTACAGATTTGGGCTTGGGCTCTAGAGCACTCAATACAGCTCAGAGCAAGTTATCTGGCGGGCATCAAAAACATCCTAGCGGACGATCTCAGTCGACATTTCAATCCCCACGAATGGTCACTGGACCCACGTGAAGCGAGCAAAATCTTTCAACGCTGGGGTCGCCCAACCATAGACCTCTTTGCGTCCAATTTGAACCACAAAGTGGAAAGGTTCTGCTCCCTCCACGGACGTTGACAAACAGTCCCCAGGGACGCATTTACTCTTCCTGGAACACAGGACTTCTATATGCATATCCTCCAATTCCGCTCATAGCGAAAACTCTCGTGAAGCTACAACAAGACAGAGGGACAATGATCCTCATAGCCCCGTACTGGCCTCGACAAGTATGGTTTCCCATACTCCTCGACCTCACAACCAATCCACCTGGGCACAGAGCCCACTCTCATCACTCAGAATCAGGGCAAGTTGCGTCATCCCAACCTGACAACTCTTGCCCTAACAGCTTGGATGTTGAAAGCTTAATTCTGCAACCACTTAATCTTTCAACACAAGTCTCAAGTTCCAGTAGCTTCACGTAAATCTTACCACTTTAAGTGGACTAGATTTACAAAATGGTGCACACAAAAGGGCATAGAACCCTTCTCCTGCCCTACTTCTTCTTTACTAGAATACCTATACCACCTGTCGGATTCTAGTCTCCAGACATCCTCTGTAAGGGTACACCTAAGCGCCATACCACAAAGGAATAGGGGATGCTCCAATAACAGCACAACCCCTAGTAAGTAGGTTCATGAGGGGCTTACTTCATCTTAAGCCTCCCATTCAACCGCCGGTCACTGAATGGGACCTGAATTTAGTACTAACAAGGCTTATGCACTCACCATTCAAGCCTCTACACTCTTGTGAAGAAAAATTCCTTACATGGAAAGTGCTTTTCTTAGTAGCCATTACATCGGCTAGAAGGGTCAGTGAGTTGCAAGCTCTCGTCACATACTCACCCTACACAAGGTTCCTGCATGACAGAGTAGTCCTTCGCACTTACCCCAAATTCCTACCAAAACTGGTAACAGACTTTTATATAAATCAGTCAATAGTCTTGCCTACTTTCTTTCCAAATCCTCACTCTCACCAGGGAGAGAGAGTCTTACACACCTTAGACTGTAAACGTGCGCTAGCTTTTTACCTGAACCGCACAGCGGTCCATAGGAAATCCACCCAACTCTTTGTTTCTTTCGATAAAAATAAACCAGGAGTTGCAGTAGGAAAACAGACTCTCTCCAACTGGCTAGCAGACTGTATTGAATTCTGTTATGAAAAAGCAAAGATTCCTCTCCAGGGGCGAGTAAAAGCACATTCAGTAAAGGCTATGTCTACATCAGTAGCACACTATCGTTCAGTGCCCATCCTAGACATATGTAAAGCTGCAACATGGCGTTCCCTTCACACCTTTGCAGCTCATTATTGTCTGGACAAAGAAGGACGACAAGATTCAGCCCTTGGACAATCTGTCTTAAAGAACTTATTTCCAGTATAACTCCAACTCCTTCTACATCCATCCTGCTGTGATTTTCAGGCTGCCTCATTTTTTTTCCAGCAGTACACCAGTTGTGCTTGTTGCACAAGTTGTATGCTGTTGGTATAATATAAGAATGACTCAGCCTGTAGCTTGCTAATCACCCATATGTGAGGACTATCATCCTGCTTGTCCTGGGATAAAGCAAAATTGCTTACCTTGTAATAGGTGTTATCCCAGGACAGCAGGATGTAGTCCTCACAGAACCCACCCACCTCCCCGCGGAGTTGGGTCAGATATGTTTTATTATTTAATTTTTTTAGCTCACGCATATTTCTACAAACGAGACTGAAGGGAGACCCCTGTGGCTGAGAATATCATGGCATGCTGGGCATGCTCAGTAGGCCCACAGTGCCAGCCAAATGTTTCTAGAAACTCTTGACAGAAGTTTTCCGTACCAGGGCTCCATCTGATGATGTCACCCATATGTGAGTGAGGACTTCATCCTGCTGTCCTGGGATAACACCTATTACAAGGTAAGCAATTTTGCTTTCTCCCACGCAAAACAGTGGACGATAGATTCCCCATGTGGGAGATTTTCACCAAATGCAGGAGACTTGTCAGGTCTGCTTCTGAATTTGGAAGTAGAACAACTTTGCTCATCTGCTAACAGCTGCAGAATTAGCACAGGACTGTGACCCAGCACACACTCAGAGTCTCCGCCACAATAGGAAGGGTGAGAGACTGAAGGTACAGAGGTAGGAAAGAAATGGACTGTAAGAGGGAAAGCTAGAGACATGGAGGTAGAAACTATAAGGGGGAGTGACTGGGGGCCAGTTTCTGGTAGGCAGATGGCAGCACATCAACAACAGTTAAACTTCCAGTTTAAAAGGTATTTCTGGGCACTGACCTCCCTTAGTAAAAATCAGTCAATTATAGCCAAATGCCAGCCAGCTGGCTGACACACTGTGAACCAATTAGAACTGATTTTTTTTAAGTATGAAAATTAATGGTAAGGATTATTTGCAAATGATTTTATCCAGGTAACTAAGCAGCTACCTGGACTGAAAACTGCCCTCCGCCTGTCATGAAAGTACCCATCCTGCAAATGGGCAGGGCCAGCATTCAATGGACAGGGATTTCATTTTGAAATCTCTACCCTTGCTTTATAGTACTGACTTTGCACCTGCTTTACAAGAGGTACAAAAGTACCCACAGCGCCAGCCAGCCCCAAAGCTTCAAAGGGAAATTCTGTGAGGAGAGTGAGCAGAGGCTACAAGCTGCTGGCAAATAAGATCACTAGTTTCTCAGAGCAAATAATGGAGCTCTTCTCATTGAACACATTGATTCAGTGACCAATGAACAAGACAGTAAGAATTTTCCAGTGCAGCCAACCTAAAACTTTTTATAAGTTCCTACAATCCACTCAAAAGAAAACCATAGTTAAAAAAATAAAAAAAAAGTATTACTGGTCTCTGTCACAGTTCACAACCTTTCCGTTTCTACTATTTCCAAGGGTCTAGCGAGAGTTAAATAATGGAAACCATGCAAGACAAGAACGATATATGCAGTTACTGTTTGGGCAGTATTAAAATAAATTTGATCAGGAACTGACTAGCAATCGGTGAAGGCACATTTATTTATTCCCTCCAACCCCCACCTTCCATAAAATGGGGCAAGTGGAGAACCTACATTAATCATTTAGGACAAGGGAAGTAAATTACTTTACCCAGTTCACATACGCACAAGCTGTACATTAGAAAACTGATGTACTTCATTTCACACTTTAAGACATATTTTTCAGCTACATTTATTACATGAAATAAAAGACAGCTCCTGCAAGCCATCAAGTGCTTTCACACAGTTTATAATCAAATATTTTACAGTAAAAGAAACAGTCAATAAAATGGGCATTCAAGAGTAAAGAAGAAAGCCTGGAGATTTGTAACAGCTACAACCTAGGGTCTATGGATTTTCCCCCATGTTTAACCCACCATACTGCTCTGAAGAGGAACCAAAATCCAAGCACCATGTTCATCCCACCACTTTGAACCGATTCTGGTCTTGGATGGGCAGGTCTTTTCCATGAGAAGTAAGGAAGTTTAGTTTTGCAAGTGACCAAAATTGCCTCAATAGGCAGGAGCTGTTGGAAAGCCTTCAGCTGGCTTTACTGCTATAAATGGGTAACAAAAACAATGAAACGGTGGCAGCTTCAGAGTGACAGGTAAGGAGGAGCTGTGTTCTTGGAGCCAGAACTGGATTCTGCAGAGACTTGTGAAGATGTTTGGTGGATTCTTCTGTGCCGCTCTCTCCAATTTAGGATCTGCTCGGTCACCTGCTCCAACTCAGCCTCCATTGATTCTATCCTTGCTAGAGCATTGTCCTGAAACAGCCGAAGTGAGAGAAAATCAGAACTCAAATGACCTGCATACAAGTCCTTTTACAATAGCAGAATTGAAACTTCCCAAGGGTACCCTGGGGTGAGCAACATAGGAATGTGAAGTTCAGAATGGAAAGCAGCAGTGGCAGGAAGCATTACATAAGAACAGAAGCTGAAAAATTCAAGTTTTATAAACTCTGTGACGTAGAGCATAATATGACCATTCTGAAACATTAAAAAAATGCCCTTAGGAAGCCTTCCTTTAAATGTATATTTTAATATTTCTTTTCTCTTATCAGAGAAACAGACTATGCATCCACTATTTTACTGAAAGCCATTAGATTTGTTTTATTAAAATACATTCTAGATTTCTGTTTTCAAGAACGAGTCAGTGAAAATATTGTTGATAAAATAAAACTACCCCCCCCCCCCCATGTTTTCTTCTCTCTCCTCCACAATGATATCTCTTTTTTTGGCTAGGTACAAATCAGAATTGGCTATAGTGCCTGGTCTCTTCATTCACAAATACTCAGTATTTGTCTCCATTGTACTTTATAAACCCATCTTCGGGTTTTGTTTTGTTTTTTCTGCTTTATGGGTTTTCTCCATTGCCCCCAGAATCTCTTAACCTTCTCTCTGTCCCGTTTCTTTCCTTTCTAGCCTTTTGTTCCTTTTCTGCAAACCCTTGCACAAGTCACAATTACCTAAGGATTTTCCCCTATTTTTATATCCCTTCTGAACTCAGCCCAACCACTGCAGTGAGTTCTTGGCCACAAACCACAGTTCCCTCTTGAATCTGGATAAACACAGATCTTAAATCTGGCCACTAGATGTTGCTGTTGTGCAATGCCTACGACTCCCTCCTCCAAAGGCCATGGACACGGACACGGCCTCTGCAGCATCTCTAGCTCTGGCCAGCACACGGACCAGAAACCTGGCTTGGGAATCAACCTAAGCCCTCTACATGGCAATGTGCAGCACTTGCTACTGAACCCCAGTAGATCTATCTTTGTTCTGTTGTTAAAATATTCATTTTTATTGTAGCCCTGGCCTGTTTTGGTTTTTTTTTTTAATATCTCAAGTTCACTCCCTCATTTGTTGATGTATTTATACTTTACATGTATCAGTATGATGCCTACCTGGGATTTTGATAAGAGTCAGTACAACAGTGCAGGGATGTATTTAGATTGAGAATAGTGGGTGTGGCTAAGCAGAATGAGGTTTCAAACACTTTCAATCCGAACACCACCTCAGGAATGAAACTGAGCAAAAAGTGTTAAGATTTCTCTTTTTCATTCTTTGTCTTTCCCCCCCTTTGTTCCCCCCCACTTCCCAAAGGCCATGCTCAATTGTCCCAAAGGCTGCATGGATGCCTCCTCAGAACTGTTCCTTGGTCAGCAAGGGTCACCAGCTTCATTTCTTCTGCAGTGCACGCAGTAGCTGAGGACTGAAACTGGTCTCCCAAACTGCAACACACATGGCTACGGACTGAGCCATGGGATTGGCCCAGTCTAATTTGTAACCGCCAACTGAATCATCTAATAAATGTTTAAGGTTGCCGTTAGCTCTGCAGTCACATTTTTTGGCAGATAAATTCAACCACTAGCTACCCTTACTGAGAAGGTACTACAGCTGCAGCCCAGATACAAGAAAGTTAATGTTAGAACCATTCTGGGCAATGTGCCAACGATCAGGTCATGAAACTAAGGATATATCATAGGGGCATGATCCATTAACAGTATCTTCCTCCTTTGAAAACTACAAAACAAGATCAGTGGGTCCTCTAGCATCATCATAATTACTTCACATAGAAAATATTCATCATAACCAAAGAAAACATTGCACTGGACTATTTGGAAAGTATATTTGTTTTATCTATTAAACTTAGTATTCTGTATCACTATATCCAGAATGCGCTTAGAACATGGGGAAAAAAAAAAAAAAAGACAGCCAGGTGATAAACTGGCAGCAAACAAACTAAAAAATAAGCAGGGTACACACTAGAAGACAAAAGATGTAAATAGCTCCAAAAATTAAGCCAGTACAGGAGGAATCATGCATTGCACTTTATCCTATTTTTATAATTAAAATCCCAGAGATACTGTAAGTGACTCAAAAAGAGGCCAAGGTCCTGAGAATAGGAAGAGGAGTACTGGAAGGTACAAAGAGTGTGGAGGATGCATAGCAGACATTAGAGGCTGTATACTTGTGCCAGGCACTCACCATGCATTTCATGCTCTCATCTACCTGTGGGATGGAGCGCACTGTCTGCAGATAGGCTTCAAGTTTCTCTATAAAGGTCACTGCCAGTTTTAACAACTCCACCACATACCTGATCAAAGTAACACAAGCCATGTGAAAAAATGAAAAAAAACAGGTTAAACTACAAGGAAACTTGGATATACTTTTGTACTAAAGAGTTACATCAGAAATAACTGACAATTTTTATGGTGTGTGTACTGATTCTATCCAGAAATTAGCCAGGAATATTTCTTATTTTACTGCAATCTTTGCTTTTAAAATGTCTATTTTCCAAAATATCAAACATGTTACAAAACAATTTAAGAATTAGCAGAGACCACAGTGAATGCTTTCATGCCTCCTGGGAGAGCTTAAGCATATGTAGATTGTTACTGTGAATGTTTCATTTGTGTTGATTTTTTCCTCATTAACAATATGCTAACACTATTGCAAGAAATTCCATTTTCTCCTCAGCCAACCTGTTGGACTACATACAGTAGTTGCCTTATACCTATGTTGTACAAATTGAATTTTGCTCAGTATCACCTTCATCTAGAATTGTCAGGCTTCCTAGGTCCAGTTGGAACTCTTGCTTGCTATAGTAGAGAAAAAGTAACATTCCTGTATAGCTAAGCTTTATCAGGCACACAAGAAAGGCTGTAAATTCAGGCAATGGGGACAGCAGATTGTAAAGTAGCTTGTGAGAAAGAGACAAGATATGAACATACTGGACTGCAATGTATCCTAGAAAATTAATGGTGAGAAATAAATCACCCACAAGGAAAATGTCTACTATGTGGCTATCCAGTTAATAAATTAGTAAATGATGGCTGAAAGACCAAATTGACCCATCCAGTCTGGCCAATTGTGGTCCAACTTTGGATAGATAAGCATATAAATTCACGTACTTAACCCAACACCAGCTCCCCTCTCCCCATGCCTTCTACTGGACCTTTCAACCTCTTTCCTACCACTGCTCTCCATATTATCAGTCCAAACATGCCCAGAAATTGTTAATGTACTGGCCTGGTGTGCCATTTTAGGCCTTGTCATCTTTCTCTAAATTTTTACAAGACTAACACTAAATCCAACACCCAGCCCTTCAATATCTTATCAAATTTTCTAATCACCCAGCTACCAAAACTAGCAAAGCCATTGTCAAAACATCTGGCCTCCCTATGACCATTAGGTTTTAACCATGGTCACTCCATGCAGGCTACTTCAGTACCTTTTTGGAAGCTCGATGCAGCCATACCACTGCTGTTAGAGTTGCTACCACCAATAGTAAGAAAAAGATATGTTGATAACTGGTCAGAAGCTAAGAGAGCATACAAATATACAATTGCCCTGAAGACCAGAAAAGAGAGATACAGTATCAACAGAAGCAAGGAGATCTTGCATTAGGTGTCAACTGCAGTTCCCAAGAAATGGTATGAAGTACACATTTCTTGGGAACTGCATTTTCTCTATTTTTTGTTTGTTTTTAAGCTGCAATGTAACTTGTATGGGCTAGATTTTATACATATTCTATAATTCTGGTACCTAGAAACCTTATTCTAGGTGATTAAATGGGTCAGAGGAGCTAAAAGTAATCTGAAGTTGGTGGTAGTTAGCAACTTTACTTCTGTGGACTCCATCTTGAGAGATGGTAATGCTGGAGCACCCATCAGAAACATTTCTAGAAACTTTGACAAGAGTTTTCTGTGCCGGGCTCCATCTGATGATGTCATCCATGTGTGAGGACTACCATCCTGCTTGTCCTTGGAGACTGGGCAAATCATATCGAGACTGAAGTAGCAAAAAAGTTTTGCAAACAAACTTATTTGCATACAGATGACCACAAATTTTATACCCCTCTGTAACCAGGCTTGGAAAAGTTGTTTATGTTCCATATCTGGAAGAAATGCTGTATTTCCTAATAACTGTAATAACTTCAGGCTCCACAAACGCCAAGTTGAGAAAACATCCCACCACAATACATTTGCTTTTGCAGACTATTTACCCATGTTCATGGGTAATACTGTCCACATTATGTACACTCACTCTGTGTCTCCTTTTATACGGTTGGCTGTTTATCTTAAGGGCAAATGATAAAACTAGAAACTCTTTCTGATCAGCTGGCAGCAAGAGGTTGCGAACCACACTATTTGCTACATTTTAGTTTTAATCATGAAGATCCACTTGATTCCATCATGCTGCACTCTAAGCTTGACCAGGTAGGTTAAAGCAAATTTTACTCTCTTCTGGTGCATTGCTGAGCAAACTAGCCCCGTTTCCTTGCACATAGCCACCACATGCACTGAATAAATCATTAAAAAGTAATAATTTGCTACCATTGTAGGTCAGCGTTTCGGCCCTCTGGTAGGTATGAACGATTTTAACTTTATGTGATCAGTTGAGAATTTTTGGTATCACAGGCCTCAGTCTCTCTATGCACCAATACAATAAACATGCTCACGGGTAGGCCGGTTCTCTGGCACAAGGCCAACCTTGCGCAGAAAACATTTTTCAATTAAACCAGATAAGTCTGCTTCTGATTCTAGGAGACAGATAATGTGCAGTTTATTCCTGAGATTCCTATTTTCTTGATTGCTGAGCTGCTCAAAGAGTTGTGCGTTCCTGGTCTGTGGTGCAGTAATCTGCTGCTCTGCCTGAATCATTCTAATTTCTTGGCCTGAGATCTGCTGTTCTTCACCTTCTATCCATTTGGTAGAACTCTCTACTCTTTCCTTTATTTCCTCCATTGCTGGCTGAAGTTTAATAAAACATTTGTCTAAGGCAGCAGAAACTCCTTTTTGAGATCTATTGCAGCATTGCCCCCAATATATAGGCCATAATGTTTTCTGTCTTCCACAGCTACCATATTAGGCTCACCGGCCTTCATGCTATCATGGGTGCCATACGATGCTTTTGTACTTATATCCCTCCTGACAAACTTAGATCTTAACACCTGATATGCAGAAATTACAAGAAAATTGTAGTCTATCTGGCTGTCAGATCAATATGCAATATACATTCAGTAAAGCTAGTCTGAGGGGAAACTTTCAGGAGCTTCAGCCCCCTGCATCTGATAAGCAGGCAGCCATAACTGAAAGTCATCTACTCTGTTAAAAAAAATAAATAAAACCTCTTGTAAAATGGAGTCTAAAAAATAGAAAATATGGACTATCAATGACTGCATAAATAAGAGTGCAATATGTTAAAAAAAAAAAAAGTTCTCATATTAATGGTATTGTGGGATATCCAAGGCAAAAAAAGCTCAGCATGGTAAAAAGTTGCGTCACAAGGTCTCAAATCATTTACCCCAATGTGGAACGTTCATGCAACAGATGAATGAAAATGTAGTGCTAAACAATGTTTTAAAAATTTTTTCTTTGCTGTGAAAATTGGCATAAGCAAATGCTACCAAAGCCCAAATCTAATAAGTGAAGTGTGTAAGAGACATCTAAGCATATTCACATAGATGTAAAATTTGAGCAGGTTAAATTAGTGCCTCAATTTACTCCTGGGGGAATTCTGTGCAAAAATAAATTTACAATTCTGCACACACAAACATAAAATTCTGCATAATTTATACTGGTCAAAATAACACAATATGCATGACAGTCTTTAAGTAAGTAATTAATTTAAAATGTAATATAGAAAAAAGTTATTACTTAAAGATGCAAAGTTTTAAATATTTTGAGCAGAATTTCCTAGAAGTTCACTGTAAGAGTGTCCTTTCCACGCACTCTCCTTAATCCCCTGGCCATTTTGCCCTCTCAGGCCCCAACTCCTTCACCTGCCACTATCTCTCCCCTCCCCCTCTAGGCTCAATCCTGTCCACACTATCTCCATTCCCATACACTCCCTCTCTCTAGTGCACATACACACCCCCTCATACAGGCTCCCTTTCGCACGCATACATTTATTTTTGACTTTTATATACAGATATTCCTGTACAAAACTACAAATCACACCGGTTTACAGAGAACAAAAAACTTTGCATAAGAGCGTTACATGGAACAATGTGGGAGACAAGAAACTGCTTAAGAAACCAAGGCTAAGAACTTGCCCGGTGCCAAACCAAACCAAGGCTAAGAACTTGCCCGGTGCAAACAATGACAAAAGGCAATGCTCAACATAGTTAATATATAAATAAATATTTTCGAACAGAAAATGATAAGTACTTAATAAGTCTGAAATTAACAAGTTCCTAATTAGAGTAAATACTTAATGAATCTGATTAACAAGATTTTAGATAGCAAGGTATGCATCTGAAGGCAGCAATAGTCAGGAAATGGAGTCTAGCTACCGGGGTGCATCATGATCTATAGGAGATAAAAGTTCGAGCATTAGATTGGACCCCAAGAATGAGGGACAACTATAAAGACCTGGTGCAGTGTGTTGGTCAGAATGGACATGGTGTGCGCGGAAGTCATCAATTCTGGGAAAATGAGCAGAAGTCCTTATTCTGGGAATGCAAGTTTGAAGAGCCATGTTTTGAGTTTTTTCTTAAATGATAGGGGACATGGATCTTGTCTGAGATACATGCACACAGACTACCTATGTTTCCCTGTCTCACACAGGCTCTCTTTCTTACACATACATACACCCTCACACATGCTCTCTCTCATCCCCCAGGCTTGCAGTCACGCACACACACTGTTGCGCCTGTTGGTCGCAGACGGCTGCGACCTCTGCTCCAGTGATTTCCAAGACAGTCTCGGTCTTAGCCTGCAAACGCCGCTCTCCTCGGCATCCCTGGGACAGCGTGGGCGATCCCAGATGCCATCTTGGAATTGGAGTTACCTAGCGCGCGCACCAGCCCCTTCTTATTTTCATCATGGTGGAAACCTCAGGGGCATGCCTCCCAGTGATGTCACCTGCCAAGAGGTATTTAAACCTGCAACTTCCAACGAGTTAGCAAGGACTTCCTTCTGGACTGATTCCACTCCTATGGAGAACTCTCTTCGTTCCTGACTACTGATACTGGACTAAGGTACACGCTCTTCGGGGGCCTATTGTGCTCTGGCTATCTGTTCCTCGGAGAGCCATCTGCCTACAGGAATCGTCTCTTCAGTCTATGAGTACCATCATCTACCACTTCAGTGACAAGATCTCCGGTGTACCCCGTTCCTTGGGCCACTACAGAGTTCTGTTACCTGCCATCGCTTCTATAGTGAGTGCCATCATCTTCCTGCTCCTCTACTACGAGTGCTTCTCTCTCATCACAACCGATTCACAGCGTACCCCGCGCTGCGGGCCACTACCGGATCACAACTAGAAGCATCTCCACTCCAGAGGAGCTGCGCTGGTGTACCCCGCTCTGCGGACCATTACCAGGAGTATCAGCATCTCACCACCTCACTCCGGACTGAGTCTACACCCATCTAGTGGGATATCTACTTTCCTGTTTAATAAAGTATACTTCCTATTGTCTGTCTCTTGAGGCTATTGCCAGTCATAGTGAATCCCCACAGGGCTCCTCCCTGTGGGTGGAGCCAACTCTCACTACACCCCAGGGGTTCACAACCACACCAAACAATAACACACACTCACCAGAGACTGCTTCATCTTTGCCACGAGCAGGATGGCCTCTGTTTGTGGCTCGCTTTGCTGACGGCACACCAAGGCCTGCCAAATTCTGCGCAGCTGCACAGGAGGGAAAGTTTGCACAGAATTCCCCCAGGACTATCACTTGTAGTAGGAAGCCTGCCACAACATATTCAGCCTCCTTACTTAGATCATGCTTCACAGACTTTTTTCATCTAACTAAATTTCTTCATCAGCCTTTTTTTTTTTAAACTGAGAATTTTCATAAAAGGAAAACCAAAAATATGTATTGTTTTTAGCCTACAGGTATGATCTCATATTTAATTGCATAAGACTTTGGGCTTGATTCTCTAAGCTCCTCCCCCCAGACAAACAAACAATCAGGCCGATTCAGTAAACCGCTTGGGAGAGCCGGCGCTCCAAGGCGAGCGCCTACTCTTCTGGGCACGCGATTCAGTATGCAAATGAGGGCCTGTGCTAATAAGGAGGCGGTGGCTGTCAGCGGGTTTGACAGCCGATACTTAATTTTACCGGCCTCTGTTGTCAAACCCGCTGACAGCCACAGGTTCAGAACAAGGATGCCGGCAAAATTGAGCGTCCGTTTTCCAACCCGCGGGCAGATTTTTTTATTTTTGGGGCCTCCTACTTAATATCGCTATGATATTAAGTCAGAGGGTGTACAGAAAAGCATTTTTTTCTGCTTTTCTGTACACTTTCCTGGTGCCAGCCGAAATTAATAATTTCTGAGAGTAAAATGTGCAGCTTGGCTGCACATTTTACTTTCTGTATCGAGCGGGACTAACTAATAGGCTCATCAATATGCATGCAGAACACGCCATTAGGTTTTTTGTTTTTTTTGGGGGGGGGGTTGGGCACGGCACACGTTTTCCACGTGCTATTATTACCCCTTTCTGTATAAGGGGTAATAATAGCGCGTCAAAAACGCACGTCCAAACGGGGGCTAACTGTTGCTCGGCCTGAGCGCACCGTACTGAATGGGAGAAAAGCCTTTGTAAATCTGGCCCTGTATGTACAAAGGTGTTGACATAAGATGAACTGACAATAAGAAACAACTATCATTATCCTACAGTCCAAAACAGACAACTGAAGGGGAGGTGGGATGGGGTGGAATCAGTTGCAGGGTTCTGACACCTCACCTAAAAACATATGGGCAAACAATTATCCACGATCTGGGAAACCCTGTGGGGGTAATTTTTTACCTGTGGGTTTTGCCTCAATAATATAAGTAAACTATATGGGTAATTTTGCTTTGATAATTGACCTCAAAAGTACCCACAAAATTTGCAGCCATTTTTTGTATGTATACTTTTTAAGGGCAAAACTATAAGTTGTAGTTGCCTCCCTTCAAACTCGGTAATGCATACAAAAATACACAGTAAAAGCATGTACCCTGTCATATGTAGGTACTTGTATCCACGTCAGGGTGGGCAATAACCAAACAGCCCATTTCCATGGGTACCATAATACATTTAATCCATGGAAATACCTTTGGATTAGAAGCCTCAAAGCATTGACCACATTATGTAGCTCACTATGTCTCCTTTCATATGGTTGGTCATTTATCTCAAGAGCAAATGATTAAGACTCCAGCAGCAGAAACTCTCTCTGGATCAGCTGACAACAAGAGATTGTGGACCACATTATTTGCTAATTTTAATAAGTTATTTCATGAATATAAAAGTACCAGCTTACATGTGCCAGGAGAAGGAAGCCACTAGCTCTATACTTTGTTTTCAGCACATGAGCAGCAGATTCTCCCATTACCTGTGATAGGCAGCCTCAATAGCCAGGTTCTCCTGACACAAGGGTCGTGCCAGCCTCTGCCTCAGCATCCTCTTCTCCTTCAGAACAGCCTCCAGGTGGCTGTTCATCGCTTGCAGGGCTTGGCATTTCTGACCTATACCAAATCAGGAGAGAAAGAGAAACTGTGACAATGCATGTCCTTGGGCATAGGTGCCAGACTGCTAAATGGAGCTTATGCATACTAAAAATGCCATCACAGCAGACCATTATTTGTTCTGTAATTGTTAAAGAGAAATTAACCCATAATTTACTGTTTTCTGAACCTTCAATGTGACTCCGCTTTATCAGGAGTATGTACTACATCCATCCTGGTTGAAATAAAAATTGAAAAGAAAAGGCACTGAGGAAATGACACTATGGAACTACAGAGAAAGGAATGGCAGTAACATTTTCTGTCTTTATGCGCCAACAAGCACTACAGTATAAATCAAATGGGGCATCTTAATTAGCCAAAAGCAGAGACAGTTCAAAAAAAAAAAAAAAAAAAGAGATGCATGCTCACACTTTATCATCAGTCTAAATGGCTTTTGAATATCGACCTCCTATTGTACAAAATGTTTAAGATATGTACTTGGCAAAAATACCTAATCTGTGAAAAGATAAAAATTTCACTCCATTTCAGCTTTTAGAAATATCTTCCATACAATTTCCTACTGTCCCTTTGAAGCAAATCATGCTAGCAAGAATACCTGAGGTTATATCACACATACATATAGTTTCCCCTGGTCCAAATTTATAATATAACAAATTTCTATGCTATTCTTGCATATGGTAATACATTAAGAAATTAAATATCAATGTCACGGTCCACCAGCCACATAAGAGCTTCAGGAGAAAGTTGCTATATTTTTTGCCATTCCCCCATTGAAGGATCAGAATACAGTAGCTCACTCTATAGTCCACAATGTGTGTTGTATGGCTACAAATTACACAATGACTTGTCCTTAATTTGCCATTTATGGAGGAGATGTGCACATTAGCATGTCACAGAATGTCAAAGCCTGGAGGTGCAATATTTGGGTTTTGAATGAAATGGTTGATTGGGATGCTCATATAGTTCCATTCTGTTTGCCAGTATTCTTCTGGATCTGGATGGCATTTAAGAAGGATGACGGAATGGGGACAGGGACATGAGTTACCAGGAAGGCGTATTGATGAATTTTGTATTTATTATTAAAATATTTATTATCCGCCTGTGGCAGACAACTGCTATAGGTGGATAATAAATACCTGGGATTATATAGCAGTGTCCCCATGTTGGTGACTATATCCAGAGAAGAAGTTTAAAGTTTGTTGGATACAATAACTGGCTAACTTTAGACCTACTCAATAGCAGGTCTAAAAGTTAGCTGGTTACCTTAGCTGAATAACTTTGAATATCACTACTTATCTGGTTTCGTTAGCTGGATAAGAAGCTCCTCCTGGTTACGGCCCCAGAACACCTTTTTTATACAGCTAGATTTTAGCTGAATAATGATTGTGATATCCTTATTTGGGTGGGTTTTTAGACTGGTCTGGCAGTACTCGAGGAAAAGGAATTTAGCAGATAAAGACCTAATTTAACCTTCATTATCATCCCGTCAGACCAGTCCAGACATGTGGGATATACCTAAGCAGTAACTATCCCAGGTAGGAATATCCCAGGGCTGTTTCTATAATCCCCATAGCAAAGGCAGTGTCCCTTTTTATCTGCAGGTTTAGCTTGTACTATTTGGTGAATGAGTATAAGGATGCCTATGTTGCTGCCTTACAGATATCCACTGGTGCCACTAACCTGTATTCTGCCCAGGATGTCACCTGTACCCTGGTGGAGAATGCCTTTAACCCTGCTGGAACTGTTTTATGTTTTATTATATATGTTGTGGCAATTGCTTCCTTGATCTAGCCTGCAAACTAAACAAAATGCCTAATCGATCTATGAAAGGGATTCGTAGCTTTCAGGCAGTATCAGAGGGCCTGCCTCACATCCAAGAATTTGTAGCACCTTTTTTGGCCCACACAATCTGACTTTTTGAATCCAGGTAAGGATACTATCTGGTTTAGATGAACTCGACACCACCTTTGGCAGAAATGAAGGTTCTGGCCTAATTGTGATTTTTTTCCCTAGAAAAAGTGAGGTAGAGATTCCTACAAGATGGAGCCTGTAAAACTGAAATCCTTCTTGCTGAACAGATTGCTAACAGAAAAATCATCTTCAGGGTCAGGTCTTTTATGAAGACTTTTATCTAAGATTGGGACGACCTCCTGGCACCATTACAGAGACAGCATGGCTAACTCAGCCTACTTATCTATGGGAAAAAAAATATTCAAACATTTTAAAACATGAGCAGACTGTGAGGAACAAAAGAATGACCTTGCAAAACTGGAGAACTGGGCTTCTAAATGGCAGATGAACTTTAAAGTGGATAAGTGCTAAGTGATGCACATGAAGGAAAAACAATCCAAATTATAGGTACACAATTAAGAGACACCACTTGGAAAAAGGATCTTAGAGTCGTTGTGGATAATACACTGGATCCAGGACCAGTGGGTTATGCACCTCTACCAGGAGATGGAGCAAACTGACGTCACAATATATATATACTGCAGTGACATCAGCCTACTAGTATTTTCTTCAAAAGCCAACTAACAACAGACTAGCAAAAACTTGATTAATAACAGATAACCATTTCAGTACTCAAACAGGAAACACTGATCTCAGGCAAAGAATGTATTAACACTAGTCTAGGGACTGGATTAACACTTACCAGAAACCCAGAGCCACTTAGGAGGACCATAACACAATCATTCGGCATCCAAGGGTAGGAAGCCGAATCCATCTGTCTAGTTTAAGGAAAAGGAAATTATCAGTTAAGTAGTAATTTCTCATTTCCTAACACCCAGACAGATGAATTCAGGACCAGTGGGATGTACCCAAGCTACTGCCAAACAGGGTGGGAAGCTGCCCACGGTCCAATCAAAACCACACGTGCAAAGGCTGCATCCTCCTAGGCCTGCACATCCAGATGATAATACCTGAAAAAGGTGTATAAGGAGGACCACGTCGCAGCTCGGCAAATGTCAAAGGGAGACAACAATCTAACCTCCGCCCATGACACTGCCTGAGCTCTAGTGGAATGAGTCCTAATCTGCATAGGCAATAGCTTTTCAGCAGCAACATGTGTGGCCATGACTACCTCCTTTATCCAGCGAGCTATTGTAGCCCTGTTTACCTCCATCATGAAGGTCAAACAAGGAAAGGTTTAGAAACCTCTAGATACCTCTTGACATCCAAGGCCGCAACAGGCGATATTCCTCCGCATCTCTTTCCTATCCAGAGTCAGCAGGGAAATGGATTGATTCAAGTGAAAATCTGATGTTCCTTCTTTTTTGCCAAAAGTAACAGTATACAGCTGTATCACCCCTGGAATCACCAAAGGAACGGCTCCCAGCAAGAGAAGGACTGCAGCTTGGAAATTTGACGCGCTGAACGTATCGCCACCAGAAACACCGTTGGTCAGTAACTGAAAGGAAAAGCTATGCATCAGTCAAAACGTAGAGCTGCCGGGAAAGGAAGTGACGTCACTTCCCATGCTGGTCACCTAGAGCGGAGCTCCTTGTCCACCGGGGCAAAACGTGTGATTACCCAAGCGATTTACAGATAGGCACGAAGGTCTTGGAAGCGGAACAGTCCCTGGTCACGGCGGCGAAAAAAACCCCAACAAAAACGGTCGACTTCAAGAAATATTCCTATAATAAAAGCGGGGAAGATTTAGACCCCGATGGGCACAAGATTGAGGCAGAAGATGACACTGAGGAGTCAGGAGATGGCGGAGGAGACACGAGGAGGTCGGAATCGGAGCCCCCATCTCGAGCTGAACTGCGCTCTTGGTTCACTGAACTGCGCTAAGATATTAAAAATTCCAAAATGGAGATCTCTGCCACGCTACAGGAAATTCGAAGAATGCGTGGAGTTAGGCCGTAGAATAGACGACACTGATACTAGACTCGACGACCATGAGGAACAGTGGAAAAACCAGAAAAAAAGGTCTGAAAGACATGCAATCTAATCACGCTGACTTAGCAGATAAAATTGAGGACTTAGAGAACAGGTCCAGGCGCTGTAATTTGAGCTTCAAAGGCATCCCTGAGAGGGAGGACTATGCAAATTGTGTATCAGTGATCCAAAAATTTTGCAACATGCTACTTGGAGAGGCGGACGCAGCCAGCGAGCACACCCAGCCCTGCACACAGATTGAACGGGCTCACAGATCTCTCGGGCCCAAGCTAGGGAATGAGCCTCGGGGTATCATTGTTTGCTTTCATTCTTTTGCCCTTAAAGAAAAAATAGCAACTGCAGCAAAGAAACAACGATCCTGGCAATGGGCAGGATAGCTATCTATGCGGACTTAGCAGCTACTACATTATGGAAGAGACTAGACTTCAGACCTGTCACTACTGCATTGACTGCTGCGAAGGTCAAATACAGATGGCTATTGCCCTTCGGCCTGTGGTTCCAGCTTGAAGGGAAATCGTACAGGACCCGCATGCTGGAAGAGGCAGCGCAAGCATTGAAGGAGGCAGGGCTGGCAGTGGAGCTACCTACACACACACACCAATATTGCATCTACAGGTCTTAGACCTGAGACCCCATTTTGGCAACACATCACTAAAGGCGGTCACAGACTCCAGAGGAATAACAGTGATGAAACAAGAGATACTATACCCACATGAACTACTCAGCCTGTCCGAGATTGCTTGAATAATAACCAAGATTCTTCGACCTGGTTGCGTCAGATGGTCACGCTATGGACCTCATGAGAACATTCAATGATCATAATTTTTCTATTTTCCCTTTTTTGCAGGGTCTTATTAATCAGAGTTCATCAAAATATTGTACGGTAATTTCTTCTTAGCTGCTCCTGGGGCACGGGAGGCTCCGTTTCTCAGCATGGGTTCTTCCTCCTGTAGTTACTGGGAATGACTGGAACTTTCCCAGGTGGTTGGGGGGGGGGGGGGGGGGGGGGGAAGGGTAATTAGTCTCTATTCATGTATAAGCATTTCCATAGCGAGGAGAAAAAGGAGATCTGTCTTTATTCTGAGCCAGTCCATACAGCGGCTAGACGGGTCCAGAAATTTAAATATCATCAGGGCCTGACTGGCATACAGTCCAGATGTACAGCTGAGGGTTCATCTGGTTATGCATCCTGAGATTATGAGGGGGACGGTACAGCGGTTTTATGACAGTTAAATTCGTATCCCTTAATGTTAAGGGATTAAACTCGGGTCATAAAAGATGGTTTCTGTTTCAAGAGCTGGGCCAATTAAATGCTGATGTGATTTACCTTCAGGAAACGCATCTTAGAAAAAGACATGAGGGATTGATGAGATCCGATAAATACCCTCACCAGTATTGGGCAGCGGCGACAACAGTTGCTAAATACGTGGGAATGGGAATTTTAATTCATAAAGATCTTCACTTTGAATTGGTGAGTTCCTATCCGGACCCGTATGGCCGCTATATATTACTCAGAGTGAAGTTAGGGAGAGAACTAATGACACTTATTACTGTCTATGGCCCGACTTCACAAAAGGAGGCCTTCTATACCGCCCTATACACTACGATTGCTGACAAGGTAGAGGGGAGTGTGATCCTCGGTGGTGATTTTAACACAACGTTAAACCCCCACCTTGAAAATTCCACAGGAACCAGTACAGATTCCACACGAACTAGACAGACCCTCAAAAATTTAATCATACTTATATCAGGGATCGACATGTGGCAGTCCCGATATCCGACATCCAGATTTTACTCCTTTTATTCACATCCACATGACTGTAACTCTCGTTTAGATATGTTCCTGATAGGCAAAACAAGAATAAATGCAGTTGAGCAGTAGAAATTGAACCAATAGTTTGGTCAGACCATGCACCAATTTGGTTTCAACTGCAATTACAAAATTACGATAGGGGTCATCAGTACTGGAGATTCAATGACTCATTGTTAGAAGACAAAGAGTTTCAGAGTCAGATAACTAAGGAAATCCAAGAATATCTGCGTTTCAATGATACCGGGGACACTTAACATGGGGAACGTTTGGGAATGTTTATAAAGTGTTCTAAGGGAGACTTTTATTGCTAGAGCCTAGTTTGTTAAAAAAAACAGAGGGAGGAGGAACTGCATCGCTTGCTAACTCAATTACACCACCTAGAAAATACATACAAGGGATAATACCCAATATCGGTTAAGGCAGAATATCCAGGAGATGCGGGATAAGAAAGCTGCACTTGATTCGGCGTTGATTGTGCACCAACTTGAACACAACACAACAAAGTTCTTCGAAGGGGGGAAGAAAGCAGGGAAATATTTGGCAAAAGTGATTAAGCGTAGGCAAGCGCAAGCTACTATTCCAAAGATTAAAAGCATAGAGGGTGCCCTCTTAACTGATAAATATCTCCATTCGACAAAGGTTTCATCAATTTTATGCTCAGCTTTATAGCTTGGATCCGACCATTGTGGTGGGGGAAATAGCTGATTACTTGTCAGATATTCCACTACTTGAGCTAACAAACTCCCAATGGCAATTTTTAGATAAAGACATCACTTTGGGGGAAATACATGAAGCCATCAAGACTTTAAAACCCGGTAAATTACCGGGACTCGATGGCTACACACCTCGATTTTATAAACAATATTCCACAGTGTTGGCACCAGTGCTTCTGAATTTCTTTAACTCTTTGAGAACGGGCACTAACCTGTCGACACAAGCTAACACAGCAGGGATCACCATATTGGTGAAACCGGGCAGAGATCCTGCAATCTGCGGCTCCTATAGGTCCATCTCCCTCTTGAATATTGATGTTAAACTACTAGCGAAAATCCTTGCAAACTGCTTAAATTATTTCATAGCCCAGCTAGTACACCCTGACAAAGTGGGGCTCATCCCTGGGAGAACTACGGCAGACAATGTCCATAAAAGTTTGGACAATATTTGGTATGCAAAAAAATATAGTATCCCCACCATTGCGATATCCATAGATGCCGAAGAGGCATTCGGTATGGTGCACTGGCCATACCTCTTTCACACTATGAAGAGAATGGGATTTGGAGCCCCTTATCTTCAATGACTTCGTCAGTTATACAATACTCCTTTTGGCATACCTTAAGATTAATGGTGGCTATTCGCCAACTTTCACGGTGGGCAGAGGAACTAGGCAGGGCTGCCCCTTATCACTGTTGCTATTCGCCCTTTTCTTAGAACCCTTTGCGATTAATGTTAGACACAATGCTGCCATTAAGGGGTTGACCGTGGGACGGATTTTCCTCCAAAATTTCTCTATTCGCAGATATTTTAATTATGCTTACCAACCCTGAATTATCACTCACAAATCTGACCAAAGAAATGGAGGCTTTTAGCAGAGTATAAGGATTCCGAGTCAACTGGGAGAAGTCCGAGATACTAATATCCCATCCCGAGAGGTTAATCACTTACAAAGGCTGTTTCAATTTAAATGGGTAAAATCGCAAATTAAATATTTAGGGGTGCAACTTAGTGCTACACAAGATCTATTTTCCATAAACTATATCCCCTTATGGAATAAATTAACTAAAAATATGGAGGCATGGAGCTGCTATCATATATCCTACATGGGTCGAATGGCAGTATTAAAAATGGTATTACTTCCAAAGCTCCTTTTCCAGACATTACCCACTAAGATCTCACCATCGCACTTACATCTATGGCAGAGGACTGGATGGCTTTTATCTGGGCAGGACGGAGACTGAGGGTGGCACGGTGGGTTCTTTTAAAACCCAAGGGTCAAGGTGGACTCAATGTTCCAGAGATCTCTAGGTATTATTGGGCAGCCCAGTTTAAGAAATTGGTAGACTGGCATAAAAAATGCGACAACCCAAACATGGGTGCAAATTAATCAGGAAATACTTGGGCACGTTCAGCTACGCAGCCTATCGTGGCAACCAAGGGGGATGTGGATTGTTGAGCCAGGGTCCAAGCTTCCCCATCTATTCTCATATCCCTAGAATTGTGGCAACAATTTGGGACTCGATTACTGGGACAGAGGAAATATCATGCTAGTACCAGCCTCTATGCCAATAAAGCATTCCGGCCTGGTTCTGAGAATTCGGCATTTCAAACGTGGAAGCTTAAGGGGATTTGGACCTGGGAGCAACTCTGGGGACCGCAGGGACTGCGCTCATTTTCAGACTTACAGAGGCAATTTGATTTACCTGATTTGACATCTTTCCCTTACTCACAATTATGCCACTTTGCTCGAGCCATTATGATTGGCACCCATTTACAACTGGGCATGTCTGAATTTGAAAAGCTATGCAGAAAGGTGGATATGTCCAAGAACGTACTCTCTGTGTTATATCATTTGCTAGGACCGTTTGCAGAGGTCAATGCAGCACATCAGAGGGCATGGGAGAGAGATCTCCAACTAGTGTGGTCTCCCCAGGAATGGAAGGGTATTTTTCAGAATTTAGGTAAGGGGTACATTGCCACCTCTCTCATTGAAAACTCCTACAAGTTGCTATACTGATGGTATATGTACCCCCAAAAATTACAAACATTTATGCCAAGGACTTCCGATAAGTGCTGGCGGAATTGCGAGGCTGAAGGCACATTTTTCCACATGTGGTGGGACTGCCCAATCATGAAAGGGGTGTGGCAGGGGATGACTCAATGGCTGGGAGAAATGATCCAGGGTATAACTAATATTATACCAGGCCAGGCGCTACTAGGCATTAAAATTACAGGGATCTCGGAAGAGAACAATAGATTGGTACATTATATTATATTATGACGGCCACTCGCTGTGAAATAGCAAAATTGTGGAAATCTACTGGTGCACCAACAAAAGCAGTCATACAACAAAAGGTAGAAAAAATATGTTTGTCTAAAATAACAGCATATAAACACAAATGTATACTTAAATTTGAAAAGACATGGCAAGCCTATCAGACTTGGAAATCTACATAAAACCCATATACACCGCTAATCTCAGATGCTTAGACTTCCTCTTAGTGATATCATACATTTGCAGATGGACTGGGAGCCGCGACTAGACCATAACATCATTACTTAGTCTCAGTATCCCAGGTTTACAATCATGAGTATGCTGCATGTGTAAGAGGCAGGGGGGAGGGGGAGGGGGAGGGATAGGGATGAAAAGGCTGTAAAAGTTGGATTCTGGAAAAGTGAACCACATAAGTCATGCTCTTGTCACTTATGGGATATCTTACTATATATACACAATAAGATGAGTGTTATGATGTTGTGACACTATATTATGTTTATACTGTTTTGACAATACCCTTGATGTATATGGTTCGCTGTATACTCTGTTATGTTTAATAAAAACTTTAAACAAAAAAAAAAAAAAAAATTGTAGAGCCGCCAAAAAATTCAAAACCAGATTAAGACTCCACAAGGGTACCAGTAACTACAAGGGAGGACGAGGATGTTTCACTCCTTTCAGGAAATGGACCACATCTGAATGAGCCCATAAGGATTTGCCATTCACCTGACCCCTGAAACCAGGCAAAAGCCGTTACCTGTACCTTCAAGGAATTAAGGGCCAAGCCTTTATTCAATCCATCCTGCAAAAATTCCAAAATAAGCAGGATCTTAACTGAAGGGCCAATACAGTAATGAGCGGTAGGAAGAGCTGCGTTAGTGCTGGGCGCACCTGCGTTTGCCGCACACACAGTCCAGCTCACCTCCGCTCGATACTGTATGTAAATAGCTTGCAAATGCAAGCCACGTCCAAGAAGCGTCTGTGAAGCATTAGGCCCGCGCAACCCATTTTACTGTATAGGCACTTAATACAGCGCCTATACAGTATCCTGGGTGTGCTGGTACCTGACATTTCAAATGTCATTTCAAATGACAGGCACCAGGAAGTGGATCCTAACTGTAACCCATGAAAACCTAAAAACCTAAAATCCCCTCCTCCCGAAGCGGCTCGACATGTGCCAACTTACCTTTTGTTGCTTTTCAGCCCTTTCAACCTTCTCTGCCTTCCTCCGGAGGGGGCAGCCGGCGGCGAAAGCAGCTTGCAGCGGTCCCCCCCGCGCAGGTCCCGGTTCTCCTGGCTCGGCCCTCATCTGCTTAAGGAAGATTCTTCCTTAAGCAGATGAGATCCAAAGTTCTTGGATATCGATGCTCTCGTGTAGGACTAGCCGGAGGACAAGCTGCAGTATGCCTTTCCTCCATGGCCCATGTTGGGCAGAATTGCTTAAGGAAGATTCTTCCTTAAGCAGATGAGGGCCGAGCCAGGAGAACCGGGACCTGCGCGGGGGGGACCGCTGCAAGCTGCTTTCGCCGCCGGCTGCCCCCTCCGGAGGACGGCAGAGAAGGGAAGGGGCTGAAAGCAACAAAAAGTAAGAAAGCAACAAAAAGTAAATGTCGAGTCGCTTCGGGAGGAGGGGATTTTAGGTTTCCTTTTGGGGGAAAGTTTGCCGTCTACCATTACCCTTGCCTCTAACGCAGGGGTAAGGGTAGGCGGTAAGTTAGCAGGTTAAACGCGCAGCAAAACGGCAGGGTAAAATAGCGATAGTCGGGGCGCACTTTACTGTATGGGCGGGAATAGCTAATTCAATCATTTACATCTAATATACATGCCACGGGCGGAAGGGGTTACCCGGTGATTTAAAGAAGCGGTAAGAATCGGTTAAAGGGGATTGTGTATCGCAGGAAGGGCTAACGCGGCCGGAAAGTGAGTAGAAAGCGGGTTAGGAGTGGGGTAATCGTGGCCGCACTTTACTGTATTGACCTGTGAATTAGGAAGCATTCATCGATCTTCACACCAAGCCTCAAAACACTCGCCAAACCCGCACATAGGCTAAAGATGTGGAGAACGTTCTTGCTAATAGTAAGTTGGCAATCACTGCAGTAGAATATCCACGCTTCAGCAAGTGAGCCTTCTCAAGGACCATACCATAAGAGAAAACTGAGTCAGATCTTCATGAAGAACTGGTCCCTGCTGTAACAGATTCCTGTGCGGTAGAAACCGGAGGGGGGCGGGAAGTCTACCAGGAGCCTTCACAGATCTGCATACAATGGTCTCCTGTGCCAATCTGGTGCCACCAAAGGCACTATCCCTCTGTGACCCTCGATCCTCCGAACAATTCTGCCCAACATGGGCCATGGAGGAAAGGCATACTGCAGCTTGTCCTCCGGCTAGTCCTACACGAGAGCATCGATATCCAAGAACTTTGGATCTCTTCTAACTGAAGAACTGAGGAACCTTCGCATTGCCAAACATTGCCAACAGGTCTAGGAACGGAAGGCCCCAGCGATCCACTAGCAGCTGAAATGCCTCATCTGACAATATCCACTCTTCTGGATCCAGACTCTTCCTGCTGATAAAGGGAGTTTAACTATGCACTGAGTGAAAAAGACTTTTCTTCGATTTGTTTTAAATGAGCTACTTGTTAACTTCATGGAGTGCCCCCCTGGTCCTTCTATTATCTGAGAGAGTAAATAACCGATTTACATTAACTTGTTCAAGTCCTTTCATGATTTTGTAGACTTCTATCATATTTCCCCCGCCCCCCCTTCAGTCGTCTCTTCTCCAAACTGAACAGCCCTAACTTCTTTAGCCTTTCCTCATAGGGCAGCTGTTCCATGCCCCATATCATTTTGGTTGCGCTTCTCTGCACTTGCTCCAGTGCAGCTATATCCTTTTTGGATGCGGTAACCAGAATTGCACACATTATTCAAGGTGTGGTCTCACTATGGAGAGATAAAATGGAGAATGTCATCATACCTCTGTATTTTCCATTCCCGTCCTAATAATAATAAGCATTGTTTGCTTTTTTTGATTACCACAGCACACTGGGTCGATGATTTCAATGTATTATCCACTATGAACCTAGATCTCTTTCCTCGGTGGTAACTCCTAATATGGTACCTAACATCATGGATTATTTTTCCCTATATGCATCACTTTGCACTTGTCCACATTAAACTTCATCTGTCATTTGGAAGCCCAATCTTCCAGTTTCACAAAGTACTCCTGCAATTCCTCACAATCTGCTTGAGATTTAACTACTCTGCATAATTTTGTGTCATCCACAAATGTGATCACCTTACTCATCCTACTCCTTTCCAGATCATTTATAAATATATTAAAAAGTACAAATCCCTGAGGCACTCCACTGTGAAAACTGACCATTTAGTCCTATTCTCTGTTTCCTATCTTTTAACTAACTTGCAATCCACAAAAGGACATCGCCTCCTATCCCATGACTTTTTAGTTTTCTTAGAAGCCTCTCATGTGGGACTTTGTCAAATGCCTTCTGGAAATCCAAATAGACCACATCTACCGGTTCACCTTTGTCCACATGTTTATTCACCCCTTAAAAAAAAAAAAAAGTAGGAGATTTGTGAGGGAAGACTTCCCTTGAGTAAATCCTTGTTGGCTGTGTCCCATCAAACCATGCCTGTAGTTCCTGATCACCCCTGGATCCCTTTAAATATAGGGTTACATTGACCATCTTCCAAACTTCAGGTACATCAGATGATTTTAATGATAGGTCACAAATGTTTACCAATAGTTCTTTCAGAACCCTGGGGTGTATACCATCTAGTCCAGGTGATTTACTACTCTTCAGTTTGTCAGTCACGCCTACCACATCTTCCAGGTTCACCATGATTTGGTTCAGTTGATCAGAATAGTCACCCCTGAAAAACCTTCTCTGGAACAGGTATCTCTCCAACATCCTCTTCAGTAAACACTGAAGCAAAGAAATCGTTTAATCTTTCCACATTTGATCTGTCCATACCAGTTGCACACTTTTTACCTTTATAGCTGCACCTTTCAGTTTTTTTTCCTGACTTTTTCTCATTTTATCAAAGTTTTCCTTTTGAAAGTTTAGCGCTAGAGCCGGGGGATTTACATACTGTCCCCCTTCCAGTCATTAATTCAATTTTGATCATATTATGATCACTATTACCAGTCGGCCCCACCACCGTTACCTCTCTCACCAAATCATGTGCTCCTCTGAGAATTAGATCTAAAATTGCTCCTTGAACCAGTTGCTCCATAAAACTGTCATTTATTCCATCCAGGAACTTTATCTCTCTAGCATGCCCTGATGTTTCACTTACCCAGTCAATATTGGGACAATTGAAATCTCCCATTATTACTGCACTACCAATTTAGTTAGCTTTGCTAATTTCTCTTAGCATTTCACTGTCCATCTCACCATTTTGGCCAGGTGGACAATAGTATACTCCTATCACTATTCTCTTCCCCAACACACAAGGGATTTCTAGCCATAAAGATTCGATTGTACATTTAGTCTCATGCAGGATCTTTATCCTACTGCCAATCTAGGTGTACTTTGGTGCTTAACAGAACTACCAGACGAGTGAGAGGCCACCACCTGTAATTCTGACCTGACAGGATTGGATGAGACTAAGGACTGCACCTGAATAAAGGACTGTAATCCTTGAAAAAAAATTCTACCCAAGAAAAGGCAAAAGGATCCATGCCAAAACCAGGAGTTATCTGTGCTGTGCCCACTAAGCTACTGTCCTCTGGTGATGAACCAGTTAAGGGAGTTGCCAGGTCAGGCGTCCCTCCTGACAAGTCCTTACCCAAGCACTCATCAGGCTGGGAAGAACCAGGCTTAGTAAAAATCAGAAGGTAGATAATTCTCCCCAAGCTTCTAAGTAGTGCTGGCACAAATTATTTATTCATTGGTTTTTTTATACCGACGTTCATAAAAACATCACATCGGTGTACAGACTTGTTAACAAATGCACAGTTAAAAGCATTTAAAAAAATAGAGTAAAACAAGATAAGAAATACATAAAATCCTTAAAAGCATAATAATACATACAATATAAAATTAGAGGGCACTCCAGGCTGAGATGCCCGAATATAAGCAGCACAGAAGGAAAGGTGCTTAGGTTTCTTGGCCAAAAGTGCCATTAGTCCATCAATATGCTTAACAGAAGGTGTGCGTCCAGCTGAATGCATTCTGCAAAATTTTATGTGCACAAAATTTAAGCGTCCCAGAACTAGTGTCGCAAAACTAGGCGCACTTTCACCGCGCCAAACTTAAGCGCACAACCAATGTGTCCCAGATTGTGCGCACAGACGGTGCTTCCAAAAGAAACTGGGTGCACAATTCAGATGCACAGCCAGACACACTTGCATGCGCTGACACTCCTGAAGAGGGCAGCCGAACGCACAGAAAAAAGGTGCGCGAAAACGCCGCCGCTGCCTACCATGCAGCGCACAGAAAAAAGAAGCCCTAACAGTGGGGCCTAGCCCACCATTAAGAACATAAGAAATTGCCATGCTGGGTCAGACCAAGGGTCCATCAAGCCCAGCATCCTGTTTCCAACAGAGGCCAAACCAGGCCACAAGAACCTGGCAATTACCCAAACACTAAGAAGATCCCATGTTACTGATGCAATTAATAGCAGTGGCTATTCCCTAAGTAAACTTGATTAATAGCTGTTAATGGACGTCTCCTCCAAGAACTTATCCAAACCTTTTTTGAACCCTGCTACACTAACTGCACTAACCACATCCTCTGGCAACAAATTCCAGAGCTTTATTGTGCACTGAGTGAAAAAGAATTTTCTCTGATTAGTCTTAAATGTGCTACTTGTTAACTTCATGGAATGCCCCCTAGTTCTTTTATTATTCGAATGTGTAAATAACCGATTCACATCTACTCGTTCAAAACTTCTCATGATCTTAAAGACCTCTATCACATCCCCCCTCAGCTGTCTCTTCTCCAGGCTGCTCAAGTCCCTTACCTCCCACGGGAGTAGGAACAAACCTTGGAACGGCGCACAGAGACTGGAAGAAGGGGAAGGCCTACAAATTAACCTTCTACTCTGTCTCTCTCCTCTATATAAAAAAAACCCAAACACACACAACTTAACTGAGCTCAGTCTTATCCAGCTGAGTACAGAGACGGTTTCTGGCTGCGGGGGGGGAGAGGGAATACACCGTCACCGCCACACTCTGCTTCCTACACCCATTGCCTTTCAGCTGTTTTAATCCGCTAAGTCAACACCAGCTGAGAAAACAGCTACTGGACCTCATCTGAAGGCCACAGAAATCACCTCAGGAATTCTCAACTGGGGGAGGGACATTTGGTATCACCGCAGGAGAGCGGAGCTAATTAAAGTCTCTTATTATTTCTCCTATAAAATTTGACACAATCCCCAGTAGTGAAGTGCACATTCACCATCTGCTGGAGATGGAAAATACTGGCAGGCTATTGTCACTGCAGGAGTATATATACTGTGACGTCAGTTTGCTCCGTCTCCATCTGCTGTTAGAGGTGCATAACCCACTGGTCCTGAATCCATCTGTCTGGGTGCTAGGAAATTGAATGATAAAAATTAGGGAAGAAGAATTGTTAAAGGCGATTTCAGAATTAAAGGGGGGGCAAGGCCCCAGGTCTAGATGTTACACGAACAAATTTTATATGACTTAAGCAGGTGCTGACCAAACCGCTAGCAGCCATGTTTAACTATTTGAAGGAAGAAGGATTGTTAGCTCTGGGGGCAAATGTGACTGGGATAACTGTTTTGGTGAAAGGGGGACAAGATCCTACTCTTTGTAGCTCCTGTTGGCCCTTCTGATTAATCAATCTGGATCTAAAAAAATCTATGGAAAATATTGGCTTTGCAGTTGTGCAATCTTGCACCTTTACTCATACACGGTGATCAATCACCGGGAAAATTAGCAGCAGATAACATGAGAAGAGTAGCAAATCTAATTTGGCAGGGGTAAAAACAGCAACAAGTTCCAGCAGTCCTGTTGACAATAGACATGGAGAAGGCATTTGACAGAGTTCATTGGCCTTTTCTGTTTCAGGTACTGGATAGGATGGGGTTGGGAACCCACTTCAATACTTGGAGTGCAACCAGCCCTAAGCGTGTATTAAGGTTGGGGGGGTGGGGGGGTATTTGAATGTTTTTGAAGTTGGGGTGTGTACAAGGTAAGGTTGCCCTTGTTCAACGTTTGCTGAAATGTTAGAAATAACCTGCAGGTTGGGGAGGGGAGCAATCATACAATCTGACATTATTTACAGATTATTATTCACACTTACTGACCCAGCTCTATCTTTGAAATCTCTCAGAGGAAATGCGAGGGTACAGGGCTGTTTCAGGATTTAAAGGCAACGAGGATAAATCAGAGGTACTAAATCTAACATTGCAGAGGAAGTTGGTGGCTGGCTTCCATGCCCAATTACCCTTCAGGTGAGCTACGGAGAGTGTAAAATACTTGGGAGTAGAGATTGGGGTGAATTTGGTTAAATCATTGGACATAAATTATAGCCCTCTATCGTCAGGGGTTTTCACAGACTTGGACAGATGGGAATGGTTATAGTTGTTCCATTAAAAGCAAACATAGTCCATATGCCTATATGTAAAAAATCACCAAAGCTAATGATTTCCGAATTATCCCAAACAACTGAAAAGCAGGTTGTTAAAACAAACAAAAAACACACTTTTGAAATGTCTGTATGCCAATGCCAGAAGTCTAAGAAGTAAGATGGGAGAGTTAGAGTGTATAGCAGTGAATGACGAGATTGACATAATTGGCATCAGAGAGACTTCGTGGAAGGAAGATAACTAATGGGACAGTGCTATATCAGGGTACAAATTATATCGCAATGATAGGGAGGATCAACTTGGTGGGGGTGTGGCAATTTATGTCCAGGAGGGTATAGAGTCCAACAGGATAAAGATCATACAAGAGACTAAATGCTCAGTAAACTCTATATGGGTAGAAATCCCATGTGTGCTGGGTAAGAGTATAGTGATAGGAGTATACTACCGTCCACCTGGACAAAATGGTCAGACAGGTGATGAAATGCTAAGAGAAATCAGGGATGCAAACCAATTTGGCAGTGCAATAATAATGGGAGATTTCAATTACCCCAATATTAACTGGGTAAATGTAACATTAGGACTTGCTAGAGACAAAGTTCCTGGATGTAATAAATGATTGCTTCATGGAGCAATTGGTTCAGGAACCAACAAGAGAGGGAGCTATTTTAGATATAATTTTTAGTGGAACGCAGGATTTGGTGAGAGAGGTAACGGTGGTGGGGCCACTTGGCAACAGTGATCATAACATGATCAAATTTAAACTAAACTAATAACTGGAAGGGGGACAATAAGTAAATCTGCAGCTCTAACACTAAATTTTCAAAAGGGAAACTTTGAGAAAATGAGGAAAATAGTCAGAAAAAAACTGAAAGGTGCAGCTGCAAAGGTTAAAAGTGTTCAACAGGCTTGGGGGAGCCCAAGGAGGAGGTGAGAGGCCCAAGTTTTACCTGCACTTGGCGTGGTTCCCCCGGAATATCTGTGTTTGAACCCCTAATCAGCCCGAGAGACCCGGCTGACCGCAGGATGGTGAAAGTGGGCGGAGCCGAGTGACGTGAGTGGCGGAAGGGTGGTCCTTGCCCTATAAAATCAAAAGGCAGGCGGCGCCCCGCCGTCGCGGCACGCTGCCTAAGCCGCGCGCTCCGTAAGGGGCGCGTCGGCTTGGTCCGGCTTAGGCCGGCGAAGGCTGAGAGGCTGCCCAGCTCGCTAGCTTGGACTCTGTTTAAGCCTCCGTAAGGATTATAAAGAAAAATACAGAAGTCGGGGGAAGTTACAGCTCTGTTTTGGTAAAGATTTGGAGTGACAGATTTTCCTTATGCCGCATACAAAGCGTAAGGGTAAAATTAGGCAGGAAGCCTCAACCCATGCCAGATCGAGCCCTAAGCAAATAACGCTGACTACTTTCTACCCGGCATCGGAGACAGTGACCCCGGAGGTTCCCGCAACAGAAGGGGTAGGTGAGAAAACTTCTCTTCTGATGGGAGATGTGACTCTTAGTCCTGGGGCCCCAATTACACCATTACCACCTGTGACTGCTTCCACTGCCACAGCAATAGGCTCGTCAATGGAACGTATATCGTTTCTTCAGTCGAGCCCGATTGAGGAGAGCTGTGACTTTAAGGAAGTGTATGAAAGGGGAAGAAGAGAAGAACTTCCCCCTGCCCAGGGAGAGTCTTCGGTCAGGGGGAATACATTTGGCCCTGACCGAAGTAATGAGACACCTGGTGTGAGTGCCTCTCCCCCTATGGAGTCTGCCTCAAACCAGAAACAGGAAAATCCTCAAGCCTTATTATTTACACCAATGCCTGATAAAAGATCTGTGACATTAGAAATGTTATGGCAAGCAATGTCTGTACTTCAAAATAATATAATGAAACTCAATGTAAATATTAAAGACATGCAAGAAGTCCTGCTGAATATAAACCCTATTGTTACAAATTATGGGGCAACCTTGAAAAAAGTTGAGGATGAGATAGCCACTATTAAGGAAGTTCAGTCTACTATCATCCAAGGTGAAGGGTTAGTTTTAAAAAAAGTGGAGAATTTGGAAAATTCTATTAGATATTTGAATTTGAGGATGGTAAACTTCCCAAAATGTAAAATGATATCCTTGCAAGAACAATTAAAAAAACTATTTTATTGAAATTCTACAAATACCCTTGGATAAATTACCGGTGGTTGTAAGTGTCTATTTCATAAATAAAGATCAGGGTATAAGTTCCCCCCCAGTAGTACAAGAAACATCTCTTAATGTAACCGAATTAATTGAGACCTCATTTAGTTCCCAGGTAGAGAGAAGAGGCACTCTCTTAGTGAAATTTGCTCTATCAACAGATAGAGACAAAGTGTTAAAAAAGTTTATGTTAAATAGAGCCACTCTCTACCTGGGACAAAAAATATGGGTTTACCCTGATGTTTCTAAGGAAACACAGCAGAGACGGAAAAAGTTTATAATGTTAGCCAATTTGGCAAGGACATATGGTATAAATATAATTATCAGATGTCCGTGTAAATGTGTTATGCATAGAGAAGGGAAAAGATTTGTTTATTACGATCCAGAACATTTAGAAAGATTTTTGGATGAGTGCAAGACGCAGAAGGAGAGTAGTAGCACTTAATTTTTCTTGAACACCAGGTAAATTGGATAAGCAATAGAAATAAACTCCGTGTTCTGTATGTTAGTTAAGATTATGGTAAAACTTATTTGCTCAACTTAAGCTCCCCATTTGTTTTGTAACAGGAGTTTAGGTGAATATATGTTATGTTTGAATATGTATTGGCAATTAGATTGAAGTTATCCTGCTCCTAAGAATATTCAAGTGTTACTTTGAATATATGTATTAATTGCATTAAAATAGGTATTGTGCAAAATATAAATAAAGAATTTAAAAAAAAAAAAAAAAGTGTTCAACAGGCTTGGACATTGTTTAAAAATACAATCCTAGAGGCGCAGTCCATATGTATTCCACGCATTAAGAAAAGTGGAAGGAAGGCAAAATGATTACGTCATGGTTAAAAGGTTAGGTGAAAGAGGCTATTTTAGCCAAAAAAAACATCCTTCAAAAATTGGAAGAAGGATCCATCTGAAGAAAATAGGATAAAACATAAGCATTGTCAAGCTAAGTGTAAAACATTGATAAGACAGTCGAAGAGAGAATTTGAAATGAAGTTGGCCATAGAGGCAAAAACTCATAATAAAAACTTTTTTAAATATATCCAAAGCAAAAACCTGTGAGGGAGTCAGTTGGACCATTAGATGACTGAGGGATTAAAGGGGCTCTTAGGGAAGATAAGGCCATTGCAGAAAGACTAAATGAATTCATTGCCTCAGTGTTTACTAATGAGGATTTTGGGGAGATACCAGTTCCGGAGATGGTTTTCAGGGGTGATGAGTCAGACGAACTGAACGAAATCACTGTGAACCTGGAAGATGTAGTAGGCCAGATTGACAAACTAAAGAGTAGCAAATCACCTGGACCGGATGGTATGCATCCTAGAGTACTGAAGGAACTCAAAAATGCAATTTCTGATCTATTAGTTAAAATTTGTAACCTATCTTTAAAATCATCCATTGTACCTGAAGACTGGAGGGTGGCCAATGTAACCCCAATATTTAAAAAAGGCTCCAGGGGCGATCCGGGTAACTATAGACCAGTGAGCCCAACTTCAGTGCCGGGAAAAATAGTGGAAACTATTCTTAAGATCAAAACCGTAGAGCATATAGAAAGACATGATTTAATGGAACACAGTCAACATGGATTTACCCAAGGGAAGTCTTGCCTAACAAATCTGCTTCATTTTTTTGAAGGGGTTAATAAACATGTGGATAAAGGTGAACCGGTAGATGTAGTGTATTTGGATTTTCAGAAGGCGTTTGACAAAGTCCCTCATGAGAGGCTTCTACGAAAACTAAAAAGTCATGGGATAGGAGGCGATGTCCTTTCGTGGATTACAAACTGGTTAAAAGACAGGGAACAGAGAGTAGGATTAAATGGTCAGTTTTCTCAGTGGAAAAGGGTAAACAGTGGAGTGCCTCAGGGATCTGTACTTGGACCGGTGCTTTTCAATATATATATATATATATAAATGATCTGGAAATGAATACAATGAATGAGGTTATCAAATTTGCGGATGATACAAAATTATTCAGAGTGGTTAAATCACAAGCAGACTGTGATACATTACAGGAGGACCTTGCAAGACTGGAAAATTGGGCATCCAAATGGCAGATGAAATTTAATGTGGACAAGTGCAAGGGAAAAATAACCCTTGCTGTAGTTACACAATGTTAGGTTCCATATTAGGAGCTACCACCCAGGAAAAGGAGCTAGGCATCATAGTGGATAATACTTTAAAATTGTCGGCTCAGTGTGCTGCAGCATTCAAAAAAGCAAACAGAATGTTGGGAATTATTAGGAAGGGAATGGTTAACAAAATGGAAAATGTCATAATGCCTCTGTATTGCTCCATGGTGAGACCACACCTTGAATACCGTGTACAATTCTGGTCGCCGCATCTCAAAAAAGATATAGTTGCAATGGAGAAGGTACAGAGAAGGGCAATCAAAATGATAAAGGGGATGGAACAGCTCCCCTATAAGGAAAGACTGAAGAGGTTACGGCTGTTCAGCTTGGAGAAGAGACGGCTGAGGGGGGATATGATAGAGGTCTTTAAGATCATGAGAGGTCTTGAACGAGTAGATGTGACTCGGTTATTTACACTTTTGAATAATAGAAGGACTAGGGTCATTCCATGAAGTTAGCAAATACAACATTTAAGACTAATTGGAGAAAATTATTTTTCACTCAACGCACAATAAAGCTCTGGAATTTGTTGCCAGAGGATGTGGTTAGTGCAGTTAGTGTAGCTGGGTTCAAAAAAGGTTTGGATAATTTCTTGGAGGAGAAATTCATTAATGGCTATTAATCAAGTTTACTTAGGGAATAGCCACTGCTATTAATTGCATCAGTGGCATGGGATCTTCTTAGTGTTTGGGTAATTGCCAGGTTCTTGTGGCCTGGTTTGGCCTTTGTTGGAAACAGGATGCTGGGCTTGATGGACCCTCGGTCTGACCCAGCATGGCAATTTCTTATGTTCTTGTCTTGGTTGGGCAAATTCATATAGTCAAAATGTACCTCCTTCCCAGAGTTTGTTACGTATTTCAGACTATTCAGATTGCTGTTCCTGATACGATGCTGAAAGTGTGGCCTTTTATAAAAATATAAAAGGCTTGGTTAGGGATAAATATTGCTAGCACCGTACCTCATTTTTATTTACAGGGACTTCCCACCGGGGAATTCTGTGGGGATAGCAACACAATGGATAACCTTGGGAACTGAGCGATTGGAACAGGTGAGGGATGGTAGGAGTATCTGCTTGTTTTTACGTAAAAAGATTCCCTTATATGAATTAGCATCTTTTGTTTATTTTAGGGGTATTGTAAAGGCTCTTCAAATGAATACAACAATGTTTGAAGGTTACTGTGTGAGAGCAGATGGAATAAGTAAGATAATATCCAAAATATACACCTTACTGATTGGAGGATTGCAGTCTAAACCAAGATTTGTCCTGGCCTGGGAGGGGGACTTTGGTGCCTCATTAGAAGAAGCGGCTTGGGATCAATGTTACTAAATTGTGGAAAATGATTACAAGATCCCTTACAGATGATACTTGAACCCAGCTTGACTCAAGGTGGGGAGGGGGGGGATGAAAATATCTTAAATGATTGTAGTAACACAGTTTTACTTACTTTTGGAGTGTTTTGGTCTTGTTCTATAAACAGTAAATTAAAAATAAATAAGTAAATCAATTGTGTGCCCTTGGTATGGTTCCTAGAGTGACTGACTGGGTGGCAACAAAAGGTAGTGGTAAATGGAGTTTTCTCAGAGGAGGGGGCTACTAGCGGTGTTCCTCAGGGATCAGTCCTTGGATCTGTTCTGTTCAACATTTTTGTGAGAGACATAATGGATGGGCTGTTGGGAAAGGTTTTAGTATTGGAGATGAATTTCTTCTGAGCACAAAGGAAGAGCAGGATCAGGGGGTAATTGTATCTGATGATCTTAAGTTGGCCAAACAGGTAAATAAAACAGTAAAAACCAGAAAAATGGTCGGCTGTATAGGGAGAGGAATGGTCAGCAGAAAGAGGGAGGTGATATTGCCCCTGTATAGGTCCCTGGTGAGACCTCACTTGGAATACTGTGTACAACTCTGGAGACCGCACCTTCCAAAGGATATAAACAGAATGGAGTCGGTCCAGAGGGCGGCTACTAAAATGGTCAGGGTTCTTCATCCTAAATCACATGGGGGATAGACTTAAAGTTCTAAACACGTACACCCTAGAGGAAAGGCAAGATAGGGAAGATATGATAAAGACATTCAAATATCTCAAAGGTTTCCATACACAGGAAGTGAGCCTTTTTCAATAGAAAGGAGGGGTCATGAGAGGAGGGGCAACCTTAGGAAATATTTCTTTACAGAGAGAATGGTGGTTGTGTGGAACAGCCTCCCAGTGGAAATGGTGGAGATAAAAATAGTATCTGAATTCAAGAAAACATGGGATAAATACAGGGGATCTCTCAAGGAAGTGATGAGAACTATAATGCTAAATTAATTGGAAGGATGGGCAGACTGGATGGGCCATATTGTCTTTTTCTGCCATTATATTTTTATGATGATCTAATAAAAGTGGCAATGTCACAGATTTGGATATTACTATTCAGTGATGTCTATATGCTGTAATGGTAGAAACAGTTGTACAAGTGCATGCATATGTTAGAACAGGGGTGGGACACAAGCTAAGAAAAGCAGAAATATGGGAGAAGCAACAGGAAAAATATCTGGGAAAGATGGCAGTGCATCTCAATCTAATCTTCTGCGTCTTCTGCACAGTTTGAAGCCATTTCTACAAACTGTGGATTTTCAGACAGACAGTCTTTGGTGTTGTCTGGTATGGACTATTGCAGTTCTGTTCATAATGGCCTACCAGTGAGAACCATCCAGGGTCTTCAGATTATCAGCTGCATTCTGCACAGAGTCTTCACCAGTGATATAACTTCTGTCCTACAAACACTGCATTGGTTCCCTATCATGGCGAATAACATTTAATTAAGATTGCTATTATTGTACATAAAGTCCTTAATAATGAGGCTCTAGTATATGTTAGCAGTGTCTTAAGGATTTACCGGTCCTCTTGTGCATTTTATTCCAGTAATCAAGGCCTTCTTGAGGTAGTTTCACCTAATTTACTGCATTTGACAGAAGCTCATGAGATGGCATTTTCAGCTGCAAGGCCAGATCTTTGGAATTCTCGCCCGGTGTTTTTGCGCGATATTAAAGGTCATATTTAAGAAACATCTTAAGACTTATTTTTTTTCAAACAGGCATTTGAATTAGAAGGATAAATATTTGACCAGCTTTTGTCTAGTGGTATAAGTTATTTCAGATGGAACAAGGATGGATTGATCATGTTGTGATTGTATCTACTGTTTTTGTATGTTTTGAGTCATTTTATTATGGATGTTTTTACATAACCCACTGTGAACTGCAGATCATGTGAGATTCAGAGACTTCAATTCTGCCAAACTTGTTCACCTAGTGAAATACATGACCTTTGCCTTTGTGACCACGTTAGACCTGTTTTAACTGTGCTACGCTGGCTCTCAGTCTTGTCCCAGATACAATAAGAATCCGATGCTACACAGGCCTGGACAGTTTCCTTGTCTTTTACTTTATATTCTCGATAAGACAGTCTTGAGATCAGCTAATGAAGCTTTTCTCCAGCTTCCCCATTTGAAAGAAAGCTGGAGGTCATGTTGAAAAGGCTCTCATATGTTGGCCCCCAAACTACAGAACCCTCTCTCCCATGTGAGAGTGTCATTTGATTAATGACGATCTTCATTTTCATAAGTAAAAACTTGACTATTCCAATCTACTTTTATCTAAAGCCCAGCGTTCTTCTCCATATAGTTTTATGGTGGTCATTTATTTGGGAGGGATTTTCTTTTAGTCTTATGATGGTTGTGTTTTTAAATGTTGTCACTACTAAGTCTGAATTATTTGCTCATTAAGTATTTTATATATTTTGCTGACTATATGTAGGTACCGACTCTGTGAATCTTGTTTGAGCATGTCTGACTATGCGCGCCAACAAGTAAATTAAAAAAAAGAAAAAAAGAAAATCAGTATTTGTAAACTATGTGAGCAGACAAGTCCTGAACCTAGTACTCTCTGAACCTTGTACAAATTTTTC
Organism: Rhinatrema bivittatum; assembly: GCF_901001135.1. Lineage (NCBI taxonomy): Eukaryota > Metazoa > Chordata > Amphibia > Gymnophiona > Rhinatrematidae > Rhinatrema > Rhinatrema bivittatum. The sequence goes on from NC_042618.1 coordinate 108,557,748, forward strand.
TTGGGCACAGTTGCCACCCTATCATGTTATTGTTTAACAGCTCTCTTGAGCAGCCCTCTTGTTGTTCCTCTCTTTTCGTTGCTGTTCTCTTGTTCCTATGTGAGCCCCCCCCACCCCCCGTTCATTGTATTTTCCACTCTTTAGTTATGATGTAAACCGATATGATGTCCCCACTAATATCGGTTTAAAAAAAAAAAGTTATCAAATAAATAAATAAAATAGAAATAGTTGAAAATCATAAGATAGGCTTGGCACTACTAAAAACCAAAAAATAAAATGAAAACCAAATTTCTTACCATTTATTTCTTGCAATATAATTTACTTACTCAGGAAGAGAGGATGAGCAATGTCTGCTGTTTCCTTCTCCAGTTGTAGAAGTTCAATTTCTAGACTCTTCTGCAACAGAGAGGACCCCCCCCCCCCCAGACATTTTAATTCACTTATGAAGTACAGTAAAGTTGATAATTCTTTCCTCCCTACTCGATATCCCTAAGGTAACAAAACCAAGGCTAGAAAAATCCAAGACAGCAGGTCACCCAGGTGTCTAATATTTGGCATTTGGTGCCTGCAACTGGAAGAAGAGCCGAGTAGGAGAGGAGCCACCGCAGTCAGCGGTAAGAGGAGGAGCCAAGCTCAGATAGGCAGCGAGCGACCATCGATGGCTCTGAAAGGAAGGACCAGGCTCAGTTGGGGCAGAAGCTGCTGCCAATTTTGACAGGAGCTGCTGCTGTGGGCAGGTTGGAGACTAGTTGGTTTTGTAGGCATCCGTGGCTGTGACAGACTGGCCAGGGACGAGGTGAAGTTGGTGGGGATAGAAGGGAAAGGTGGAGAAAGTCTAGGGATAGGACCAAAAGTTGATTTAAAAAGAAAAAAAAAAGGCAAAATAAGCACACAGAATATCCCAGACAAAAACGAGGATGAAGAAAAAAAAAAAAAGGAAAATAAAGTAATAGCTAATCAGAGATTTTTTTTTTAACTTTGGCTCAACACCCAAGTTTCCAGAAAATTTTCCAATCCTATAGAAAACTATTTTTTGTGTGCTTTGATGTCTCACTTGTACATAAACAAGGAGATAAGTGAACATTTCATGCCCAATTTCCTTTTTTGATGTAAAAGTAGGCACATGCTTGTGATGACATTTGTTATGTGAATTTCTGTGTATAAGTAAATCAATAAATATTAGAGATCGTTTTTCCCATTTGGAAACAAGGCAAGACAGAGTCAGCTCATGGCCACAGGCACTAACCAATGGCAGGCCAGCTTTAAAAATGCTGCGTGATATCACAATGTGCTCTGACTTCCCTGAGATTTCAGCGGAGCTGAACTGGCCTGTTTTCCTATAGGCAATAAAAAAGGATTCTAAGTGCGAAGAGCATCAAAGAAACATGGAAAATGTGAGCTGAGGGGGAGGGTGTCACTGGGCACAAATCTGAAATTGAAGCAAAGTATTGTGGTTGCTGTAAAATTGGATGAATGGTTCAAAAATTATAGAGGGTGTGAGTAAGAAATAGATAGATGTAATGATCTCAAAGGCTAGCTTCCCTTTAAGAAACAGGCTAACACTTTTCAGATAAGCAAGGCTGCAGGGACATCTTTGGGGGGGGGGGGGGGGGGGAGAGAGGTGGAAAGAGGAAATCTGGGCAATTTCCACAGGCCCTGCAATTTGGGGGAGCCCCATGCCACAGACAGCCAATGCCATCTCTGCCTTCCAAAAAAAAAAAGAGGTGGCATCATTAGCTGGTGCAGAGTGTCAGCATTCCTGGTGTGCTCAGGTCTGGGTCAAAAAAAGAGAGAAACGTGAGCCAGCATGTCATCATCCCATGCTGTTCATTGCCTCCCCCTTCCAGAGTCCTCAGGCCTGAGATCAGCTGCCAGAGGTAAAGCAGCAAGGACTCAAGGAGGGGGGACACTGTTAACGGCCATTATGAGTCAGAAGACACAGGAACCTCGGAGCAGTCAAATAAGTGCCTGGGAGGTTTGGCTGGGGAAAAAGAGAAGAGTGCTTACTGGAGTCTTATAGGGAGATTGGGGTCTTTGGGGGGTGGGAGGGCACTAGCTGGAGACTGGGGAGGATGGCAGGGAAGGAGGAAGAGTGATGGTGCTCATAACTAGGGAGAAGGGAGAGAAAACAAATGAATTATGGAGGGAGAGAAAGTTTGTACACTGTATCCCCTGCCCATCTAGCCTTGGGGTGGTGAGAGGCAGTAAAGGGGATATTGCTGGGTTGTGGGGGATAAGCAGACAGAGAGAAAGGGAATGCTGGCTATCAGATGTTGATGAGAGCATCCTGTTCTTCAACCTCAAGGACCTCCATTAAATTGCAAAGGAGACCCATTCTGATTGATTTGCCCTGGGCTCGGCACCCCCTCCCCCCAGGGTCAGCTGTGCAAATCAGTATTAGCCACTGCAGCACATCAAAATATGAAATGTTATATTTGTTTCTTTACCCCGTTTCATTTTGAACACCAGACACATATTAGAATACAAGCAACATAAAGAGTATTAATTCTCCCATAAACAAACAGTAAAATACAACCTGTTTTGGAAATTATGAAAAGAGAGGTTTGCCTGTAAATTTTGATTCACAAAAACTCATTGTTGAGTAGCCAAGGTCAAAATAGTTTTATGTGCTCAGTGGGATTATGTGGCACAGCATTAATCTCCAGAATACACAGATTCTGAATCTCAGCCAAACCGCCAAGAAAGGACTATACTTAGCTCACGACCCAGACCTTATATTTTATCTTAGCCTTAGAAGCCAACTACTAGTTGGCTTCTAAGGCTAAGAAGCTTCTAAGGCTCTGAAGCCAAAACACCTCAGAACCAAAAGCACATCTATACCCAATAGGTTTTTTTTTATGTTTAGTTATCACAAATGCCTACTACAATCACCGTCCCTTCACTTTGAATGCTACTGCTTTAAAGGTTTTTAGTATTAACTAAATTGCTATAAACTGCAAATACTTCCTCTGTACTGAATACAGGAGATTAATTTATAGGTCCCTACACGCGATAGGGTTCGTGCATAGAAGCCTATAAAAGATGAAGGTACCATAAATAAACAAGATTGTAGGCAACACTGCACCTGATTGATTTCCGCTTTGATATCAGCTATCCGCTCCACCTCTGCAACCCGCACAAAACAAGGATACTCTCTGCGGCTTAAATTCAGCGCTTTCTGTTAGTGAGACAAAAGTGACAGCATCATTGACGGCTACAATACAAAACGAACGGGCCGGATGTACGATCGTTCCCAATAGACACACATCAAGCCTCCTTGCAGGAAAAGAAACACAGATCACCTCGCTCCTGCGTTTACCTGGTTCAGAACTTCAGATTCCAAACACTTCGCTATAATCATGGCTGCTCCGGTCGGCTGCACAGGATCCCAAGGGTTAGACGACGCCATGAGACAGTACAACGCTAGTTCAAAGTTTCGTAGAACAAACCCCTGAACTGCGCCGTCTCCGCTTCCGAATTTACCGCTCAAGCTAAAAACAACTCCCGACCAGTTCCTCCCGTCGCGCCTTGATGACGTTTCATCGGGCTCTAGCAACCATTTTGCACAACCTAGCAGAAATAGTCCGGCGCCTACGAAGAGAAGTTGGAAAAAGAGGTGAAAAACAGGATAGTTCGTCATATCGAATGCGACGGGGCCGCACCACGAAGTTGAATCTGTTCGCCATGTTGAGTGTGGCGAGTTACGTACTTAAGAGCTTGTTCCCGAGAGTCCCTGTTTCTATGTTTCGGGAAAGGAATCGGAGCCTATTCACCGGAAGGCGTATATTTCATGTTCCTCTCGTGACAAGCGAGTTGTCCCAGCCACACCCGCGCTCCCGAGCTGTAGTAACTGCAGCCCCAGCAGCCGCCAGGTGAGCGCACAACGGGCACGAGCCGCCTGGGGTCCAGTAGCACAGCGCACGGCCACCGGGGCGCGCCTGCGGGCTCCGTCGCTATGATCGGCCGGGTCCTGCTTGGTGACTCCTGCAGGAGTGATAGAGCTACGTATGTGGCGAGTCCATTCTTGGACGGGTCAGACGGTCCTTCTGACACCATGAGATCTCGGTCTCCCTCCCTCCATCAGTCTCTGGGCCGATAACCCTGCAAGCCGAAGCCTCCAACCTTTCTAACCGACTAAAACTACTTAAGAGATAGAGGGTCTTATAGGAGCATCGTGGCTATCGGGAGGTGGGGACCCATTTTTATTCAAGTTTGTGGCATAGGTATTAGAGGACCCAGTGAGCCTTCGACACTTAGAGCAATGCAATAAGTTTTTTTTTCCCTTTAAGAAAGTAGGCAAATAAAAATGTCTATATGTGTATCCCCGAATAACGTTTTTATTTGATGGCCTATGCACATTAAATTATCAGGCGGGGTACATGAGGATTTTAACATTAGTGCGTTTGTTTTTTGTTTTGTTTTTTTTTATCCACACATTTGCGGATTATAGGCTCCTTTAGTTCGGAGTTGTATTTCTTGTTTTTGTTTTTTTTTGTTTTCCTATAGAGGAGAACAAGCCAGTTCAGTTGAAATCTCGATGAGGTCAAAGCACATTGTGACCTCATTGAGCATTTTGAAATCTACCTTGTCACTAATGCTTGAGGTCAAAGAAGGAAACTAGGCATCATGAAATTTCCACGCGTCTTGTTTATAGTTTACCATAAATTGTACAGCTCTAGTGTGTTTAATGAGTTTTATAGTTGAGAGCACATCAATAAAGCCCTTAAGCCATCTTTTGTGTTCATGGTCTGGCAGCCAGTTTTGAAATCAGGTCTGCATGAGAACTTTTGAAGAGAAGATCAAAAAGGCATAGAACATGATAGATAATGACCATGCAGACTTCCCATCTACTACTACTCTTCAGCTTTGTAGTTATTTGCTGGTCCTCCAAAATCCCCTGTGCTTGTCTCATGTTCTCTTGGATTCTGATATCTTGACATCTTGTTCCAGAGCCTTCTTTCCATTGAAAGAGGCCACCTCCTGTACAATTATTCCTTGGAGGTATTTAAATGTTTCTATTTCTATTGTTTCCCTTTTATCTTATTTCCTACAGGATATACATGTTTAGATCTTTGTCCCCATATGTTTTATTATGAAAGCTATTGACCATTTTAGTAGCTGCCCTCTGGACTGACTCTGTTCAGTTTATATCCTTTTGAAGGTGTACCTCCTGAATTGTGAAAAGTACTCCAAATGTGGTTCCACCAAAAACTTCTATAGAGGTAATATCACCCCTCTTTTCCAGCTGATTGTTCATCTCCCTATGCCAAGGATGGCAAACTCTGCTCCTTAAGAGCTATAAACAGGCCTGATTTTCAAGATATCCTGAATGAATATGTATGAGGTAGATTTGCATGCACTGTTACAGTGAATATGCATGTCATAAAGTTGCATACAATGGAAGAAATGCGTGCAGCTCTTATGCATATTCATTATGGATATCCTGAAAATCTGACTAGCTAGGTGTGCCCCTTGAGCTGCGTTGAGAAGCCTTGCTCTAGACCAGAGATAGTCAACTGTGGTCCTGGAGTGTCACAGACATATTTTCCCATTGATAAGCAGGCTGAATTAGCCATTCTGTCTGAGATGTCCTCTGAGCGGAGCTGTTCAAAGATCACAGAGCTTTGGCTCTGTGTGACTGCGCATCCTATTCCTGCGCAACGCTGCAGGCTGCACGTGGAGCTACTCTCCTCATCTTCGATTATTTTTCAAAACCATAATCACTTTTCAGTGCAAGCATGGCCCCGAAGTCGCTGGGCTTCAAGTACTATCAGTGTGGCAAGATTATGTCCATCACGGACGGACATAATTATTGTTACCTTTCCCTGGGCCAGGAGCACAACCAGTCCTCTTGCAGAGACTGCGGTTAGATGTTGCCCTGGGCCCAGAAGATTGTCGGATTGTGGAAGGAGGGCACCAGGTCCTATGCCCCAGCAGTGGAGCGCCACTCAGCCCAGTCATTCCTGGGGCCCAACACGGATTGGCTGGAAGAAACTCGGAGGGCCTCCTCCCTCGGCCCATTCAGTGCTAAGAAGAGCAAGAGCCAGGTGGGTCACCCTGCCAAAGTGCTCCCACAGCCCGATGAAGTATCTGGTATCAGGAGATGCGCCAACAGTGCCCTTGCATAAAGCTTGTTGGCCAGCGTCGTAGGACCCCTCCGCACCAACTCTACGCATGCCACGCCAGCCGTCCATTGCTCCTACCATGTGACAGAGGCCGGCCAATGGCACCGATAGCCCCTGTCACACGGTAAGGGCAAAGGGCCATCGGTGTCATTTTGATTACTGGCAGCTGACGGCCCAAGAGCAGGAGATTGCTCCCGGGACCCCCACTGGACCAGCAGGGAATTTCGGCAAGTTTTGGGGGGGGGGGGGGGGGTGGATCGGGAGGGTGGGGTGGTTGCAATTAATTAAATTGGAAGGTTGGGGCGGGTTTCGGATATCGTTTCAGGGGGGGGGCAGCCAAAATAAAATCGTCCCGAATCGTGGGAAAACTATTTCCCTCGGTGGGCTGATAAACAAAGGCCAACCCAAAAGGTTCATGGGAAAAAAAATGACATCCCCTGAAAATAAGTCCTAACCTTTTTTTCGGAGCTAAAAATAATATAAGACCTGTCTTATATTCGGAGAAACACGTTAGTAGTAATCGCAGTGACGATCCTGGGCTGAGGGGAGAAGCTGCCTCTTATAGAATCATATTCTGAGAGTGATATTCATCCTAGTACATCAGAGGGTCCAACATAGCATGGAGCTTTAAGTTTGGAACATGGGTGTGGGGCAATGGTTTTTAGGTTAGTAAGAGAAGCTGCTGGTATTCTACCTTTTCCTTATATCTTTTCTCATATTATTTGTTTTTCTTGTCTTCCAAATTGTGGATATCTTACTATCAAAGCCATGTATCGTTTTCTCGTTAATGATATGGTATTTATTTTTAGTTTATTATATTTGTAAGGTTTGGTGGAATATGTTTGTAACAAACACATGCAAAATGAATAAATATACAGCAGCCTTGGGAGGAAATTCCACTGAGTCTTACTCTGGTTTCTATAAAAGCTTCCTGTCCAATTATTGCATAACTTGGTCATTGTCTTAAGTATTTAAATCTAGTAGTTTACAAGGAAATTTTATTTTATTTAATTGATGCCTTTTCATTAGTAAGTGAAGGTGAGTTATGTTCAGGTATTGTAGATATTTTACATAACATCATTTATTCTAAGTCATACAAACAAATGTATAAAATCATAAAATCCACTTTTAGTAATCAACACCTTAAAGGGTGTACCCTTAAGACCAGAATAAAATAATAATTACAGTCAATCTTTTTAAAGGTCTGAGAAAATAACCAGTCCTTTACATTCTTCCTAAATATCTACTGGTAGTACAATCCACAGTAGTGGAGATAGATAGCTAAACAAAGTGTGTCTGGTTAACTCTAGTCATAACTCTGAAGGTGTAGGGGAGTCTTAAAAGACCCTTTTGGGAGAAGCAAAAGGACTTCAAAGGACAGTGGGGCATTAAGAGATATGAAGACTGGAGGGTGGCCAATGTAACACCAATATTCAAAAAGGGCTCCAGGGGCAATCTGGGAAACTATAGATCAGTGAGCCTGACTTCAGTGCCGGGAAAATAGTAGAAACTATTCTAAAGCTCAAAATCACAGAACATATAGAAAGACATGGTTAATGGAACACAGCATGGATTTACCCAAGGCAAGTCTTGCCTCACAAATCTGCTTAATTCTTTTGAAGGGATTAATAAACATGTGGATAAAGGTGAACTGGTAGATGTAGTGTATTTGGATTTTCAGAAGGCATTTGACAAAGTCCCTCTTGAGAGGCTTCTAAGCAAACTAAAAAGTCATGGGATAGGAGGTGATGTCCTTTCATGGATTACAAACTGGTTAAAAGACAGGAAACAGAGTAGGACTAAATGATCAATTATCTCAGTGGAAAAGGGTAACCGTAGAGTGCCTCAGGGATCTGTACTTCGGTGCTTTTCAATATATTTATAAATGATCTGGAAAGAATACGATGAGTGAGGTTATCAAATTTGCAGATGATACAAAATTATTCAGAGTAGTTAAATCACAAACAGATTGTGATTCATTGCGTGACTGGAAGATTGGGTATCCAAATGGCAGATGAAATTTAATGTGGACAAGTGCAAGGCGCTGTAGTTACATGATGTTAGGTGCCATATTAGGAGCTACCACCCAGGAAAAAGATCTAGGCATCATAGTGGATAATACTTTGAAATGTCGGCTCAGTGTGCTGCAGCAGTCAAAAAAGCAATGTTAGGAATTATTAAGGGAATGGTTAACAAAATGGAAAATGTCATAATGCCTCAGTATCGCTCCATGGTGAGACCGCACCTTGAATACTGTGTACAGTTCTGGTCGCCTCATCTCAAAAAAGATATAGTTGCGATGGAGAAGGTACAGAGAAGGGCGACCAAAATGATAAAGGGGATGTAACAGCTTCCCTATGAGGAATGGCTGAAGAAGTTAGTGCTGTTCAGCTTGGAGAAGAGATGGCTGAGAGGGAATATGATAGAGGTCTTTGAGATCATGAGAGGTCTTGAACGAGTAGATGTGAAATGGTTATTTACACTTTTGGATAATAGAAGGACTAGGTGGCACTCCATGAAGTTAGCAAGTAGCACATTTAAGACTAATTGGAGAAAATTATTTTTCACTCAGTGCACAATTAAACTCTGGAATTTGTTGCCAGAGGGTGTGGTTAATGCAGTTAGTATAGCTGTGTTTAAAAAAGGCTTGGATAAGTTCTTGGAGGAGAAATCCATTAACTGCTATTAATCAAGTTTACTTAGGGAGTGGCCTTTGCTATTAATTGGATCAGTAGCATGGGATCTTCTTAGTGTTTGGGTAATTGCCAGGTTCTTGTGGCCTGGTTTGGCCTCTGTTGGAAACAGGATGCTGGGCTTGATGGACCCTTGGTCTGACCCAGCATGGCAGTTTCTTATGTTCTTATGACTTCTATATGAGGCTCAAAAAACTAAACTAAAACTTTTAAACTGAATGTGACAAACAGGTAACCGGGGTAGATTCTCTAACTAAAGGAATGATGCGACCATATTTGTTCACTAAACCACATTACAGTAATCTAGTTTTGGCTATTATAGCAAGATCTTTGGGGACAGATATGGCCACAGTTGGTAAATAATCAACATTTGCTCAATTTAAAATTGAGTTGTCACTGAAATATGGGCACTCATTGTTAGCTATGTATCCTACCTCACTCCTAGATTCCTTAGCTGGCTCAGAGGTACTTCTGGGCTATTTAATTGTATGTGGATCAGCATTCCCTACCCATAACACTTCTCAGGCAATGGTTAGTATTTGCAAACTCAACTATGCCTTTATGTAGTACTGGATAAAATAGTTGCCCTTCACCCACAAAAGGTTGGTACGTAAGGCCCGCTACTGGAAAGATCCTATACAGCTCCTGCATGGTAAATACTGAATTGATCCAGGAACAGCACCGAGCCGCAAGTGAGTTCCCACGATTCAGATCTATAAGGGCCCAGTGCCTTGCTTTTGTAACCTTTTTATTAAAGTAGGAGGTGAACCATATAGGAATTCTCCAACTGGTCTTCGTGGATTATTTCCTACCCCTGACCTGAGCATGCTGACCACTCTGAAAGTGCATGCGTTCTTGATCCTCCATATGTATTTTTGGCCAGGTAAGGAGTGGACAATCTTCCGATGACCAATTTACCTGGGTAAATGATTTTTCAAAACTGCCTCCCCCATGAAAACTGCTGTTTAAATAAATGCAAGGTATATACACGTTGAAAATGTTAGTTTATATAGGAAGAGATTCATGCATTTAATAGAAATACATTTTCAAATCTGCCTGTTTTGTGTGGGGAAAAAAAATAAAAGCATCCACAGATAAAGCAGCTGCAAATCTCTGCAGGTACTTCATCTTGCAGCGATGGCTGGAAATTCCCCTTTAAAAACTGGTGCAAAGCCCATGGTAAAAGGTGCTCCCCGAAATCACACACGAGGCTTAAAGGATTTTCACAGGAGACTGGGGAATGGAAAAGTTGGGAGGGCATCTGTGCATGGGCTTCAGAAGAGAAACTGTTCTGTAAATAAGCATAGGGAAGAAAAGGGATTTGTTTAAAGTTACCCAGCAGAATCAATCAAGTTGCAAAAGAAATGTCTTAACCTAAGAAATATATGTTCACCAATAAGGATGCGGCTGACTTGGTCTGCCTGCACTGCTGTAGCTGAGGGGTGGTTCCCAGCTGTCAGTCAGACAAGCTTGATTGCTCTTTGAGTACCTTTCTGCTGTTACCCTTAGAGCACATTTTTCCCGAGGTACTTGTAGCTTATGTCATGCCCTGAGCTGATGTAGCAACAGCTGGCACATTTAGGTGATTTTTTACTAGAGAGTAAAAGCATGTGTGTATATGAGTTGAGAGAGGTTTACTAGTTTTAATTATTCTTTCTTTAGTTCTGTCATCATTGCTGGTGTAGGGCTATGATTGACTGCACAAGGCAGTGCCACATGCAGGCTCATCTCTTGGCCACAGTCCTCACCTTTGATTACTCTAAAACAATAAGTGAGGAGATCTGGGTTCTGGTGGTGTAGAACTGGGACAGCTTGTCCTTCTGTTTGACCTGATTACATCCTTCCCAACCCCAATACCATTAGGGCTGCATTCATCATCCGGGCAGGAGAGGCTAATGCTTCTTAAATTGTAGGTAATCTGATTGCTGAGTAAGATCTACATGATATAGCTGGGAAATGAATGCATTAGGAGGTGTATGCAAGCTAGAATCTGCCCACACAAACCATTCTAATAAGAGAGGAAGGATCTCTAAGCTGCAGGTATAATGGATACATTTGTGTTTATATTAAGGAGCAGGAAGACTGTACTGAGCAGGTCCGCTGGGGAGTGAATGACATACTACTTGGCAGCCAGACCAGAGAGCTGCAGAGAAGGAGCAGGATGGGGAACACCGCCTTGAAAGCTCACTTGGAGACAGCCCAGAAAACAGGGGTGTTCCAGCTGACCGGAAAGGGGCTATCAGAGGTAAATACCTCACTGCACTTGAGGGAGGGGCTCTGCCCAAAGTTATGCAATTTTTCTGCTGTGTTTAAAGAGAAGGTACAATTGTTCTCATGGTGTGCTTCTTTAGAAGAGAAGTAGAAAAGGAGAGATGGGTGTGGGATATGCATGTCCCTCGTGGCTTCCTGAACTGTTACTTTATCATGTTTATCCTATTTCTAGCTTGGTGCGGCTGAGACTAATTTCTTGTGATAGCTGCTGGAACAGGGGGTTAAATGGGAGGCCTGCATTTGTGTTCATCAGTGTGTGTGTGTGTGTGTGTGTGTGTGTGTGTGTTTGGCAGGGTGGGGAGGCAGCCGTTGCCCTTCCCACCAAAATGGGAATGCATTCAAGCTGCTGGCTCAGTGCTTCTCTTGCTCCCATGTGATGTGAGTTGGTTTACAGTTGTTTAGGTAACACCATGTCCCAGGGCACTGTGAGGAAAGAATTTGGATTTCTAGATGTGCAGCCTGTTCACATGCAATAAATGTACGCTGGAAAAAAATTTGCAAGATATTACGTTTATTTTCCTGTCCGTACCCCGGATCGGTCCAGACAAAGTGGGGTTTGCATCCCAACCAGCAGATGGAGGCAGAGAATTAAAAACTTTGAAGTACTGCTACATATCCGAGAGTGCCACCTGCAGTCCCTCAATATTTCTCTGTCTCCAGCAGATGGTAGAGGTGCAAACCTGCAATTAAGAAAGAAAGAAGGGACAGAAGAAGAGAAGTTAGAAGACACTCCCTGAGGTGTTATGTTCCTTTGTGGGCCATCCCTCAGGCTGGGGGGGGGGGGGGGGGGGTTGATTTCCCTTGGGCATCTTTGATCCACAGCAGATCCAGGTGTCTGACAGCCAGAGGTCCTGGTTCCCTCTTATCCTTGAAGGCTCCTTCCCAGAGCTGTTGCTAGCAGCAGGAAAGTATTCCCTTTTTTACTTGAATTTCTTCCTTTGCTGTAGCTGCTGTTTTTTTAAAGGAAAAAAGTTACATTTTTCTTTCGGCAGCAGCTGTTCAGGCTGTTCCTGGTTTGATCATCGGGGCAGGCCCTGGCTGGGGAAGGGCGCAGTGAAGCTCCTCTGTTCACGCTTTGGGCTGCTCAGGGAGCCGGATGCTGCGTTGGCCTGTGTTCCTTTCCTCTCCCACATCCACAGTCCCGTGGCTTCTGTTTTTCTGCAGCAGGCCCAGCCGTGTGGAGATAAGATGGCGCCGACAGCGGTTTCCCAGTGCAGGGAAGCTTGTTCGGGGCAGCAGCGCTATGCTGCGATTCGTTTCTGGAGGGGAGGAGCCCTCTGGGGGGAAACGAGGCTGGTAGAAGAGCCACAGGTTCCCAAAGACCTGTCAGGATCAATACTATTTGCTTAAACAGCCTGTCAGCCAGGAGAAGGGCTACAGCTCGGAAGGTGATGGACTCTCCTCCCCCGTTGTCTCCAGCGATCCCGTTTGGGGGGGGGGGGGGAGGAGATGCAAGCTCTGGGCTGGATAGGGATACTCCTGGGGGAATTCTGCGCACAAAAACTTTGTTGTTCAAAATAACACAATTTACATGACAGTCTTTAAGTAATTACATTTTAAATTAATACAGAAAAAAGTTATTACTTGGAGATGCAGAATTTTAAATATTTTGAGCAGAATTTCCCTAGAAATTCACTGTAAGAGCGTCCCACTCGCTCTCCCTACTCCCCTGGCCATTTTGCCCTCTCAGGCCCCAACTCCTTTACCTGCCAGTATCTCTCCCCTTCACCTCTAGGCTCAGCCCCTTCCACTCTATCGCCACACCCAGAGTTTGACCCCGTTCTCAGTACTGCCCCTCACACAGGCTTCCTCTGTCCCTCCCTCTCTCACACGTGCTCCCTCTCTCTAGTACACATACACACATGCTCATACAGGCTCCCTCACTCTCTCTTGCGCACACACACACATCCCCTCATACAGGGTCCCTCTCTCTTGCATTCACACCCATACAAGCTCTCTCACGCATACACCCTCAAACAGGCTACCTGTGTCTCTGTCATGCACCCCTTCACACAGGCTCTGTCTCGCACATACACAATCCCTTCACACAGGCTAGTACCCTCACCTACATACGATCCCTTTTTCATACACATGAGCTCCCAATCTCTCACACACATACACACTCCTTCACAATCTCCTCATAAAGGCTCCCCCTCTCTGGCACCCACATTCAAGCATCTCACCTCCCCTGCTCGCTCTATGAACTCCTTGCTCTCTCTCCCCCTCCCCTACACACACACACACACACACCCCTTCGCTGTGAGTGGAGTGCATCCCGTGGCACGAAGGGGCCTTCATCGTTGCACGCTCCGTTTCCACATGCCAGGGTCTCATTTGGCAATTCTGTGCAAATTCAGCACTACACAGTAGCGCAGAATTCCCCCAGGACTAGATAGGGGAGAGAATGACATGGAGCTTTCCTCACAATTTGTCTTGCTTATGCATAAGACCTTTTTAACCAGGAAAAGCACTGGCTATAAAAGGCATTTCAGTCAGCCGTTCATCCTGCTGCAAAGAGGCCGAGGGACTCCTTGGCCAGGGGTTCAGGGGACCTCCTTCGCTGGCTGGGCCTGGACCATCCTGAAGGGCCTGGCGGCTCGGATAATTGGGACCTGGATGACCCGGAAGATGGTCTTGGGGCTGTTTCGGGGATGGATTGGGATGACCCAGTAGATCTAAATGTCGATCAGGATGGGGATAAGGGCATAGCTGATCTGGAAGAGGTTCCGATAATGGAGGGAGATGACCTACGGGTGATTCATCTGTTCCATAAGGAGGCGTTGAGGCCCTTTATTTCCAGTGTTCTGAAGGAACTAGGTATTAAGGTGGTCCCGGAGGAATCGGATAATGAAGAGATGGATCCAGTGTTGGTCGGACTCAGGGGCCCACCGAAAGCCTTTCATCTCCCTAAGAGGGTCAAGAAGCTGGTGAACCAGGAATGGGACTTCCCAGAGGTGAGCCTCAAGGTGGCTAGAGCTATAGCAAAGTTGTATCCCCTCACAGAGGATATTCTGCAGCAGCTGCTATTGCTGAAGGTGGATGCGTCGGTCTTTGCGGTCACTAAGAAGACGACCATTCTGGTTGCAGGTTTGGTAGCATTAAAGGATGCACATGACTGTAAACTAGAAATTCTTCTGGGAGTGGCTGTTTGAAGTCTTGGCATTGAGCCTGTGTGCGACAATCTTTGGAAATCGTCTGCAGAGGGCCTGTATATGCTGGGTCCAGAAGAAGAAGACTTCAGGAGAAGTCTTCAGCAGACGCTGGGGTTAATAGCCAGGCAGCTTGGGTGGAGGCTGGGATTGCATATGTGGCTGACACGCTTTATGACTTGATCTGGACTTCGGCCAGGAATACAGTCATGGTGGTGTCGGTGCAATGCTGTGGTTGTGGAATTAGTCAGCTGATTTGTGGTGCAAGTCTCAGCTCTGTAATCTTCCCTTTTAAAGGAAGGAAAATTATTGTTTGGGGAGAACCTGAAACAGTTGATGGTTTTGGGGAGACTAAAGGGAATAAGCTGCTGGAGGGTAAGAAGTCTTTTCCACCTCCAGGTTTCAGGAGGTGCAGTGGTTTTCATCCCAATAAGGGTTCAGCTGACTTTGAGGGAGAACCAAGGGACTGGTAGGCAGCAGTCCTTTTGAGGCGCCTGTAGACTTCCCAGACAGGGCTCCAGCCAGGGGGCTGCGGCAGTAAGGCATCACAGTTAAGCCAGGCTGGTACACTCTCTCGTGATGGAGGTGGAAGGTCTTCTATCACCGTTTTACGAAGAGTGGACCAGGATTCCCTTGGACCAATGGGTCCTACAGGTAATAAGGAATGGCTACACTTTTTAGAATTTTTTGCCCCATTATGGAAGCTTTCGTGGTGTCTCATTGTGGTGCCCGAGGCAAGCAAGCGGCGATTTGGGACACATTGCCGCCTTCAGTTGCTGGCATGATAGTATCGGTGGTGGCCAGGTAGTATGGTTGTGGAGGTACTCTATTTACTGTGTCGTGCCAAAAAAAAGGAAGGAACATTTCATCCCATCCTCGATTTGAAAAGGGTGAAATACAATACTGCGAGTTCCCCATTTTTCCATAATGAAATGTGGTGGACGGTGATAATGGCAGTTTGTCAAGTGGAGTTTTTCTGGCCTCACTGGACTTGACGGAAGCCTATATGCACATACCCATTCGGAAAGAGCATCAAAGGTTTCTTCGTGTTATGTTTTTGGGGCAACATTTCCAGTTTTGGACCCTCCCATTCGGTTTGGCAACTGCACCTTGCTCATTCACAAAGATGAATGGAGATGGTGGGAGGGGATCCTAGCTCATACTTACCTGGACGACTGGCTTATTCGAGGGAACTCGGAGGAGGTATGTCAGCAGTCTGTGTGCACAGTGATGGATATGTTGTAGTCCTTGAGCTGGGTGGTGAATTTGGTGGAGTCACCTGGGCCCTACCCAGATGCTGGAATACTTGGGGGCAAAGTTCGATACTCAGTTTGGCAGAGTGTATCTCGCCTCAGAGAGAATTTGGAAGTTACAATCCCAGGTGGTGCTGATTATGCAGATGCCAGTGCCCAATTTTTTTTTTTTCATTTTATTAAAATGTATTAATCACCTAACACAAACAGGCCTAGGCGATATACAATAAAAACATAAATAATATGAAATATCATACATATTATCAACCACAAACTTAACAAACAAAAATCCCTTTAGTTTCTATGAAACTATAATGTCCAATACCTTACCTAAGGTAATCTGAATAATATGTAGTACTACAATCCTTATCAACTATATCTGTCACATAGGATAAGAGAATCCTCTCACTTATTTAACTCTAGAATACACAGAAGGCATTATGAAGTAAGAACTCTTTCAATAGATGTTTAATTTTTTTTTTTTTAATTGTCTAAGAACCGGAGTTCAAAAGGAATAAGATTCCACAGAGCTGGTGCAGCAATAGAAAATGAGGTCTCTCTAATGAAAAACAAGGGCTTAGGATTATCTTCACGTCCTGGATTCAGTGGCATCTACATTGAATTTGGTGCCATGGGCTTTTGCCCACATGTGCCCTCTTCAGGGAGTGTTGCTGTTGTGCTGGGATCCATTGTTGGAGGAGTTTCATTGGCCTTTACCACTGCAGGGTACTTCTAGGTCCAGTCTCTAGTGATGGCTGTATTGGTCCAATTTGGAGAAAGGGATGGGCCTTGGAGGTTCCAGACTGGGTTATAGGGATCATGGATGCCAACCTCAAGGATTTGGGGGGGGGGGGGGGGTGGTCTGTCAAGAATGGACGGCACAAGGACTGTGACCAGTAGAAGCATCCTGGTCTTTCAGCTACTTGGAATCATGAGCAGTGTGCAGAGCGTTAATGGAATTCCTTCCCCAAGTCCAAGGTCAAATAGTCAGAGTATTTTGGGACAATGCAACAATGGTGGTTTATATCAATAGGGAAGAGGGAATGAAGAGTCGTGCGGTGCTCAAAAAGCCCAGGACCTTTTTACCATGGCGGAGTGACATTTGCAGGAGATAGCTGCTTCACATGTTTCGGGAGTGGAAAATGTAAGCGGACTATCTCAGCAGGCAACAGTTGGACCCGGGTGAATGGGAGCTGTTGAAGGAGGCCTTTGGTTTTATCCAGTCTCGTTGGGGCAGTCCCTGTCTGGATCTGATGGCGTCAAGAAGCAACATCAAGGCAACAAGTTTCTTCAGCTCCAGATGATAGGTCGGAGCCAAGGTCATAGACGCTTGGGTTCTTCCATGGCCAACAAGGATCCTGCTGTACGTGTTCCCTCCTTGGCTGTTCATAGGGCGTGTGTAAGGCGTGTTGAGAGACAACTGGGCCTGGTGGTGCTGGTGGGGCTGCGTTGTCCATGGTTCACAGATCTGGTTCAGCATGCAGTAGACACTTCCCTGAGATTGACTCATTTGTGTTGCATCCATCAGTCTTCGATGGCTTTGCCCCACTTGTTGCACCCCTATCTTGGCTCCTCCCACTTACCTGGGCAAGATGGCTACCGCAGTGTCGTCAAGCCGACTTCTCTGGCGTCCCCGGAACGGCTATGGTGCAGCCGTATGCCATTGCTCCTCCCAGGTACCTACTAGGGTGCACGCAACCCTCGTCTAAGTACGCCCAGTGGCGTGAACCTCGAGGGCGTTCCCTCATCTGACGTCACGCCAATCCGGGTACATCTACTTCTCAAGATTGCTAGCTCATTGAGTTGGCAAAGGCTTGAATAGACTCTAACTGTTCCTGTCTGCGCTACTCTGCCGCTTCCCTGCTGCCTGCAGGAAGCTCTCCTTCTGCCCTTCGGGGTTTTTACTACTAACTTGGGTACCCGCTCCTAGGGGGCCCTCTGAAAATAGAACAGGTGCCATTTAGGGAACAGGTACTCGCTCCTCGAGGGCCTGCTCTTTCTGCCTCAGTGCCTGTACCTACGACAACTACCTGGTGGAATCGCACCCATAACAGCTAACACAGAGTGAGTACTCTAATATCTCATCTGTCTCATCCACAGTAACCCTTGCTGCGGAACCTCCTGATGTCACCTAGGAGAGAAGGGCTCCCTCTGCCGAGGTCCCTGAGACTACAGCTCACCACTGCCACCTGGTGGCTATCTTCAAGCTGTATAATAAGAGTTCAATTCCGGTGTTTTGTGTATAGAGTCTAGCCCAGTGCTGTGGCTCCTCACGGGGCTCCTCCCCATGGGCGTGGTCATCTCCACAGCACCCAAGGATCCACTAAAACACACATAATAACAACAATTTGTAGGAACTGTTAAGGCAAGATCCTATTTTCTCGGATCAGGCAGATCACTTTTGTCTAGCGGCTTGGCTTTTGAGAGCAAGTGCTTGCGACAAAAAGGATACTCTGAGCCTTTGATTTCCAAGGGCTTAGTTTACAATTCTTAGTGGGTTCAGGTGGCAGCCTTGGGGTGTCTCAGAGGTAGACTCCAGGGAAAAGGTTGTTGGCTTCACATGCGGATTTTATAAGATTTTTAAAGGGGATCAGGCATCTGCGGCTGCCGGTGCGCAGATTGTGTCCAGTGTGGAGTTTAAACTTGATCTTGTGGTTACTTTGTGGGCCTCCATGTGAGCTGTTGAGGAACACATTATTAAAGGACCTCACTGAAGGTGGTAATTTTGGTGGTGATTTGTTCATTCAGCAGGATCTCTGAGATGCAGGCTTTGTCTTGTAGGGAATCATTTCTGAAGCCTTCAGACAAAGGGGTGACTTTGCGCACGGTACCCTCATCCTACCTAAGGTGGTATCTTTATTTCACCTGAATCAGACGGTGGAGCTCCTGCCTTTCTGAATTGGTCTGCTGAGTCGCTGGAAGCAAAAGAGCTCCATTTCTGGAATGTGCGTCACATACTGTTGCATTATCTAAAGGTCACCAAAAGCTTTTGGCAGTCGGTTCATTTGTTTGTATTGTTTGGAGGTGCCAGAAAAGGATGCAAGGCCTCCAAGGGCATGATAGTGTGTTGGCTGAAGGAAGCTATTGTTTTGGCCTACCTTTCGGGCCGATACAGTACAGTGCGCTCTGACGGAGCGTACTGTTAGCCGGCATTTGGACGCATGTTTTGGACGCGCTAGCTTTACCCCTTATTCAATAAGGGGTAATAGCGCGTCCAAAACGCGCGTCCAACCGCCCCCCCCCCCCCCCCGAACCTAATAGCGCCCGCAACATGCAAATGCATGTTGATGGCCCTATTAGGTATTCCCGTGCAATTCAGTAAGTAAAATGTGCAGCCAAGCAGCACATTTTACTTTTAGAAATTAGCGCCTACCCAAAGGTAGGCGCTAACTTCTCCGGGCACCAGGAAACTGCTTTTCTGTGCACCCTCTGACTTAATATCATGGCGATATTAAGTCGGAGGTCCCGAAAGTTTAAAAAAGTAAAAGAAAAAAAAAAATTGAAATAGGCTCGCGGCTCGAAAACCGGACGCTCAATTTTGCCGGTTTCCGAACCCGTGGCTGTCAGCGGGCTCGAGAACTGACGCCGGCAAAATTGAGCGTCGGCTGTCAAACCCGCTGACAGCTGCCGCTCCTGTCTGAAAAGAGGCGCTAGGGATGCGCTAGTGTCCCTAACGCCTCTTTTTACCACCAGGCCTAATTTAAATAATTTTTTTACTGTATCACGTGCACATTATATAGATGTGGATGAGCACACCACTAGAATTGATACTATTTGAATCTAATGCTAACAGATACCCCCTACTTCAACAGGTAGTCATTCCTTTTTAGCCATTGTTTTTATTTTTAACTTCATTCCTATTGGTTTTTATATTAGACATATATGTACCTGTTATTGATTCCTTTTATTATTTTTATATTTTTCAACTTTTCATAATATAACCCTTTAATATCTTAATGGTAGCTTAAGGTTGCTGATACTTATGGATCAACAAACATGTGACCACAGTGTAATAATAGTATAGCTATGGGCCAACTACATTTTCTCTTTAAATCATTTTTGTTATCGTCTATTATGATTTAACCATTCATGTTTGTGTGGTGGTGTATATATGCCTATATCTGTTTATATTGTTTAATCAGTCATAGATGTTTATTTGCTTATATTTATTATGTTTTATATTAGCCCCTGAAGCAGCTCAGAATTGAGCAAAACTCGGCTTGAGTCTGGCATTTTTTCAATAAAGTTCACTTGGTGTCTACCTATCCTCTCTGTTTGGTCGCTACTTGCAAAGAGAGAGCATAACACATGAACTCAGTAAATCTATTCCAGGCATACTTTTACAGCAAGTGGAAAGCACTGGGTCAGGAGTTGGCAGTGGAGAAGGGCACGTTCTCAAGGAAAGGAGGAGGGACAATAAGTAGTTGCACAGTGAATGCATTTGTAGCAGTTATGGCACTAGGGTACATTTCAGTGCCAATGGACTAGTGGTGTGGTAGGTGAACCCAGAGTATCCCACAGCAGATTATTAGCTGCCTATTCTACTGCTGTTTTCTCTCCTCCTCTTAGTTTCCTGAGGATCTGCAGAAACTGGCGAGTCTAAGGACAATCGATCTGTCTGACAATAAGATTGAGACACTGCCGCAGCTGGTGGGAAAATTTGCCCTTCTCAGGAGCCTCACTCTAAACCAGAATAAATTGAGTAAGACTTGTGGGCTATTACTATCTTTCTAATTAAAGATAATTTTTCTTCATGAATTTTAACATCTGTTTCAAAAGTTGTGCAAACGTGTGATACAAATGAGTCCTTATAAACAGCTGTTTGTGAGGTGCTGCTAACACAGCCTAGAGCGGGGTCAGCCCGATGGCTGCACCCTGCTGTGGGAAAAGTATGACTTGTGGAGACAGAGTTCACAGTGCCTGGAAGTTGAGTGCCTCAGCCTTTATTCAGAAAGTGGACACCACCTAGCCACAGCTTCCCAGTGTCCCCTGCAATGGTTATGCTAGACCAGTAGTAGTGACAGTTGGGGAGGGGGCGAGGGAACCAGGCTGTTGGTGCTAATCTTTAAAAAGTAGATAAAGCAGCGCTTAAACTATAACAAAGGGGAAAGCAAGACAGTTGCTCAGCAGCGCATGGTTCGAAGGAAGGTATTTTCGAAGGATATTAATGAAGCATTAGAGTAATGGCATCCCAGCAGAGAGGTTCCAATAATAAGAAAAGTAGTCCATGCGCCTATAAGAATCACCTGAGCTAAAAGATTCCAAATTATCCAGTACAACTGAAAAGCAGAATGTTAATACAACCAAAAAACATGTTTGTATGCTAATGCCGGAACTCTAAGAAGTAAGATAGGAGAATTAGAGTATATAGCAGTGAATGATGACGTAGATTTAATTGGCATCTCAGAAATATGGTGAAAAGAGGATAACTAATGGGATAGTTCTATACCAGGGTACAAATTATATCGCAATGACAGGAGCATCTAGGAGGCAGGGTGGCGCTTTATGTCCAGGATGGCAGAGAGTCCAATAGGATAAAGATCCTGCATAAGACTAAATGCACAATCGAATCTTTAAGGGTAGAAATCATTTGTGTTGGGAAAGAG
Organism: Rhinatrema bivittatum; assembly: GCF_901001135.1. Classification (NCBI taxonomy): domain Eukaryota; kingdom Metazoa; phylum Chordata; class Amphibia; order Gymnophiona; family Rhinatrematidae; genus Rhinatrema; species Rhinatrema bivittatum. The sequence continues at coordinate 108,578,845 of NC_042618.1, forward strand.
TATAGTGATAGGAGTATACTATTATCCACTTGGCCAAGATGGTGAGACGGACAGTGAAATGCTATGAGAAATTAGGGAAGCTAACCAAATTGGTAGTGCAGTAATAATGGGAGATTTTAATTACCCCAATATTGGCTGAGTAAATGTAACATCAGGACATTCTAGAGAGAGAAAGTTCTTGGATGGAATAAATGACAGTTTTATGTAGTAATTGGTTCAAGAACCGACAAGAGAGAAGAGGGAACAATTTTAAATCTAATTCTCAGTGGAGACCAGGATCTGGTTAGAGAAGTAATGGTGGTGGGGCCATAAAATTATCAAATTTGAATTAATGACAGGAAGAGGGACAGTAAGTAACTCCATTGCTCTAGCACTAAACTTTCAAAAATGAAACTTTGACAAAATGAGAAAAATAGTTTAAAAAAAAAACAAAACCTGAAAGGTGCAACTACAAAGGTAAAGAATGTGCAGCAGGCTTGGACATTGTTTAAAAATACCATCCTAGAAGCACAGTCCAGAAGTATCCCACGCATGAAGAAAGGCCAAACATTTGCCGGCATGATTAAAAAGTGAGGTGAAAGGCTATTTTAGTCAAAAGATCTTCATTCAAAAATTGGAAGAAGGATCCATCAGTGGAAAATAGAATAAAGCATAAGCATTGGCAAGTTAAATGTAAAACACTGATAAGACAAGCTAAGAGAGAATTTGAAAAGAAGCTGGCTGTAGAGGCAAAAACGCATAATAAAAACTTTAAAAAATATATTCAAAGCGGAAAGCCTGCAAGGGAGTCTGTTGTACTATTAAATGATCGAGGGGTGAAAGGGGTACTTAAGGAAGAACAGGCCATTGTGGAAAGACTAAACAAATTTCTTTGTTTTGGTATGTACTGAAGAGGATGTTGGGGAGATACCTGTTCCAGAAACAGTTTTCAAAGGAGGTGATTTAGATGAACTGAACCAAATTATGGTGAACCTGGAAGATGTAGTAGGCCAGATTGACAAACTGAAGAGTAGTAAATTGCCTGGATCAGATAGTATACACCCCAGGGTTCTGTAAGAAGTCAAAAATTGTGTTCAATGCTTTATTGTTGTTTTAATGTTACTCATGTGTGTCAATAAAATTGTTCATGTTAAAAAAAAAAAGAAATTTCAGACCTATTAGTAAAAATTTGTCACCTATCATTAAAATCGTCCATTGTACCTGAAGACTGGAGGGTGGCCAATATAACCCCCAATATTGAAAAAGGGCTCCAGTGGAGATCCAGGAAACTATAGACCAATGAACCTGACTTCAGTGTTGGGAAAAATCATGGAAAATGTTATAAAGAATAAAGTCACAGAACATAGTTAATGGGACACAACCAGCATGGATTTATCCAAAGGGAGTCTTGCCTCACAAATCGCCTACATTTTTATGAAGGGATGAATAAACATGTGGACAAATGTGAACCGGTAAATGTGGTGTATTTGGATTTTCAGAAGGCATTCAACAAAGTCCCTCATGAGCTGCTTCTAAGAAAACTAAAGTCATGAGATAGGCGATGTTCTTTTGTGGATTGCAAGACAGGAAACAAAGTATATGTTTAAATGGTCAGTTTTCACAGTGGGAAAAGGTAAACAATGGAGTGCCTCAGGGATCTGTACTAGGTCTAGTGCTTTTTAATATATTTATAAATGATCTGGAAAGGGGCGTTACAAGTGAGGTGCTTAAATTTGTGGATGACACAAAATTATGTAGAGTAGTTAAATCTCAAGTGGATTGTGAATAATTGCAGGCGGCCCTTGCGAGACTGGAAGTTTGGATGTCCAAATTGTAGATGAAATTTAATGTGGACAAGTGCAAGGTGATGCATATAGGGAAAAATAATCTTTGCTGTGGTTACACAATGTTAGTTCCACATTAGGAGTTACCACCCAGGAAAGAGATCTAGGCATCATAGTGGATAATACATTGAAATCGTCAGCTCAGTGTGCTGTGGCAGTCAGAAGAGCAAACAATGTTAGTAATTATTAGGAAGGGAATGGTGAATCAAATGGTGGATGTCATCATGACTCTGTATCGCTCCATGGTGAGACAGCACCTTGAATACTGTGTGTAGTTCTGGTCGCCGTATGTCAAAAAAAAAGATATATAAGCTGCACTGGAGACAGTACAGAGAAGGGCAACCAAAAAGATAAAAGGGATGGAACAGCTCCCCTATCAGGAAAGGCTAAAAAGGTTAGAGCTATTCAACTTGGAGAAGAGACTGCTGAGAAGGGGATATAATAGAGGTCTACAGAATCATGAAAGGACTTGAAGGGGTAAATGTGAATCGATTACTCTTTCGGATAATACAAGGACTATGGGGCACTTCGTGAAGTTACAAGTAGCTCATTTAAAACAAATCAGAGAAAATTCTTTTTCACTCAACACATAATCTCTGGAATTCATTGCCAGAGGATGTGGTTATGGCAGTTAGTGTAGCTGGGTTTAAAAAAGGTTTGGATAAGTTCCTAGAGCAGAAATACATAAACTGCTATTAATAAGGATTAGTAGCTTGGGATCTATTCATTTAATGTTTGGGTACTTGTGACTTGGATTGGCCACGGTTTGACACAGGATACTAGGCTTGATGGACCCTTGGTCTGACCCAGTATGGCAAATCTTATGTTCTTATGTAACACAAGTACTTTAAATGAAGGCATGGGGAGGCGTGGCTTTAGTAGAATTCGATTTCAGTAGAGCTGAAAGCTAAAAAGGAGTAGAAGGAACCTGCTGCCCTACCTAAACAATCTCCCAAATCCCAGAGTGTGCATTAAATGTTTCCGATCTGCTTTGATCTTGAACACACTCTGCTTCTGGTCTCAAGTCATACCAAGTATATGCATTGAAATCCTTTAGTGCCCACACTTCTGTGCTCATGCCTACCTAACCCTTATGTATAAGTTATATGAACAAGAATTCTCTTTGTACTAACCAGCCCCTCCGACCTCTTCTGCCCACCTTCCTTTGGAATTTCCACATTTTGCCAGTCTTGCCCCTGGAGGTCACTATTACCCAGAAGAGACAGGAATGTTTCATGAGATGAGTGGCAGGCTGTATTTATTATATAAAGCTGTTCTGAAAATGCAGGAACAAGAGATTAGGTGGCATAGTGAGAGAGTATTTTTTTAGGCAGTAGAAACCTTTGATCACATGACCTCTGCTGTTATTTAACAGTACTCTACATATTTCTTCTTTAGTTGCTGGCCTATAATTTTGTGGAGAATTCTTTTTGGGTCAGATTTTGATACTGAAGTGCCAAACCTATGTATGGCATGATTTCAACTATCTGTTTATTTCTTTCTTATTAAAACATCTATCCAAAAAAAGCTAGACTATGTACAATTAGTAAAATACCAACAACATATAATGCAAGAGGAGAGAGAAAAAGGGAATCCAGAAACATGGTCCTACAATATACTGTATGATAGAGGTCTTTTAAAATGAGTGGATTGGAACACATAAATGAAAATCAGTTTATGCTTTCAAAAAGTACAAAGACTAGGGAGCACGTAATGAAGTTACACGGTAATACATTTAAGACAAATAGTAGTAGAAAAAGTAGTCAGGAATGAAAAAAATCAGATAGAAGAAAAAATAGCAAATATAGTAAAATGGGGACAAGACTTGTTTTTAGATATGTTAATGATAGAACTGCAAAAGTGGCATTGTTGGAGGGCACTGGTCACATATGTGCACAAATTAATGGGCTTTTCCCTCCCCATGAAGGCAGAAGTGCTGCTTTTTGACCAGCTGAGGGGGGGGTTATGCTCGGGCGTGGGTATGTGCGACTTTGGATCCGCAAAGTGCTACTCCTGGCTAAGCGAACGATTCTGTGCAGCTGGCTCGAGGAGGACCCCCCAATTTGATACATCTGAGGAATCAGATACACGCAATGTGTATTCATGAAAAATATATGGAAGCCATGGACTTGCTGAAAAAATGAAGGACGTTTCTTCTGACCTGGGATACCTCTCTCCGAAGATGCGAAGCCAGATCCTAAATGATTATAGTGTTTCTAAGCGGCAGATGCTTACCCAATAGCGCCCCTGGTGCGTGAAGGGTTGTGTACGGGGAGGGGGTTGTTTCTGACATCCTGGTTTCTTGTTGTAACTTGTTTTTAAAGCGGACTCTGGAAAGTGTACACCAGTGTCTGCTTTGTTGTTAAATGTGGATTATAATGGAAATTTTTATTTATTTATATTTTATATACCGACATTCGATCTCAATCGAGATATCACACCGGTTTACATTCAGGTACTGTAGGTATTTCTCTATCCCCAGAGGGTTTACAATCTAAGTTTTGTACCTGAGGCAAATGGCGGGTAAAGTGACTTGCCCAAGGTCACAAGGAGCGACAGCGGGACTCGAACCCTGGTCTCCTGGTTCATAATCCACTGCTCTAACCACTAGGCTATTCCTCCTCCCTTAAATCAATAAAAAGTTTGATACTAAAAAAAAAAAAAAAGTGGCATTGTGAGTTTCGAAGGTGAATTGGAGGAATATGTTGAGGCTGATAAGGAAAAAGCAAAATTGCTTAACCAATATTTCTGTTCAGTGTTCACTGCAGAAGGGCCTGGAGCAGGACTACATAAAACAAACACAAATAAGATTGGAAGTGACGTAAACCTCAATCGATTTTCAGAACAGTGTGTTCATGAGGAGCTTACTAAACTTAAAGTAGATAAGGTGATGGGGGCTAGATGGGATACATTCGAGGGAACTAAAGGATCTTAGAGATGTCCTGGCAGCTCTGCTGGCTGACCTTTTCAGTGCATGAGCTTAGAGTCTGGATTAGTTCAGGTTGACTAGAAAAGGGCAGATGTGGTTCCTATTTATAAAATTGGAAGTAAGGAGGAGGCTGGGAACTACAGCAGCTGCCTGACCTCTATGGTGAGCAAATAATGGAATCACTGCTAAAACAGAGGATAGTACAATTCTCCTAGGACAAGCAGGATGGTAGTCCTCACACACATGGGTGCCATCATCGGATGGAGCCCGGCAAGGAGGTCAAAGTTTCTGGAACTTTGACTAGGCACACTGAGCATGCCCTAGTCCATGCAGGGGCCCTCTTCAGTCTCTTTTTCCACGGAGCTATCGCATTGCGGTTTCTGAGCTAGTGTTATTTTTTCAAAAAGTAACATGTTGGAAAACTTTCACCGACTTTTTTTTTCTGTGTGTTTCGCATTTTTTTCCCAATAGCGGGTCCCTCTTTGGTTCCCTCTCGCTTCCAGTCAGAGTTTTTGTTGGTTCGGTAAGTTTTCTTTCGATCCGTTTCCCGTGGCGGTGGTGCTTCGGTGCCCACCACCTTCACTTTCGTTTTTCACTCCTTCAGTTCATATCGCCATGGCCTCATCGGGTTTTTGTCGGTGCCTAAGGACCATGTCCATCACGGACCCACATGAGGTGTGCATCCTCTGCCTGGGGGGCATCGCACGATGTTCAGGGGTGCACATGTGCAACCCCTAAAGGAAGTCGCGCTTGCCTTAAGAAGATGGAGAAGCTCTTTGGGGCAAGGAAGTCAGAGCCATCGAATTTGGCAACTGTGGCATCGACGCTGAAGCACCACTGAGATGCACTGATGAACACCAAGCCATCGATATCAGCAGGGCCGTCCGCACCATCGATGCCATTGGCAGATAGGGGTGCCGGGGACCGGCCCCGGTCGGTCTCTTCCAGGTCAAGGACATTGGGTTCCTTGTCTGACTTTGGCACCGGGAAAAGACCGGGCCGAGCACCTAGGGAAGCCAAGGAAGTATCGGCACCGGTCGCCCTCAATGCATGGTGGCAGGCTCGGGTTGGCGCCGGCTCTTGTTGCAATGCCCCTGAAGCGACCCCCGCAGTGAGGGTGCCTATCCTTCATCAATGCTAGGGGTCCCATACTATCTCCACTGGTCAAGGTGACCATCACTGATCCATCTCGAGGTTCTGAGGAAGATCTGGCCACCCCTCCTACCTCCCAGTCTGTTTGGAATCGACAACCTTTGAGGAGGAGTTGGAGTGCAGAGTCCAGCTGGTAATTGACCAGGTGCTGCGGGGCATCGAGCCGGGAGCACCGACGGTATTGGTGCTTGGGCTTTCCATGCTGGAACCGTTACTGGAGCTTCTCAGTGTTTTCATCGGTGTGTTACTGACCCAGCTGGTGTCTGCTCCCAGGGAGCCATTGATGCCTGGCAGGGCACCGATGCGGTAGTTGCCGGTTCTGAGGAGGATGGCATTGGTTTTAGTGCTGGCCCTGTGGCCTGTCATCCTCTGTCCAGCTTTGCCAGGTCTGGTGCCAGTACCAACAGTGCCTGGATGAAGGCTGAGCACCTAGGGCCCCATTCCCTGTGGATTATAGCGAGGATGAGGTACCTTATGACCCCTGGGGGGAATGACACTGCGGAATCCTCCTCAGAGGACTCGGAAGGTCTCCCTGAATACCTGACCTTCACAGGATTTGTGGAGGCGATGGCAGAAGCCATCGCATTTCAGTTAATAGTGAAGGAGGACATCAGTACAAAATGCTGGACATTCTCTAGTTTGTGGACGCTCCTAAAGAGATCATGGTGGTCCCAGTGCACAAGATGTTTAAGGAGTTGCTGCTGAGGATTTGGGAGCACCCCCTCTCTGTTCATTCTGTTTGTTTGTTTGTTTATTTATTTATTTTATTTAAAATCTTTTCTATACCATCGTTAAGTATATACCATCACAATGGTTTACATGCAGGCACATATATTAATGCTGGTATAAGTATATCGTACATTTTAAACAAGTGCCATTAAGGTTATCAAAACATGGTTATTTAAGAAAGCCTTTCCAGACCCCAACTGAACCCTAACCCACCTTCAATTCACTATCAGACTTTAACATTACACTGTAAAAAATTACAATTACATAGTAGATTTCATATCATTGTAAATAATTGCTATCGTCTATTTTCTTCTTCGGCTCCCAGTTGTGTACATCCCTGTTTTATTGTAACTGTAACATTTCCAGCTTTGCACTTTGTCAAAGTTTTATTGTATTTTCTCATTTTATTCACCCCTTGTTTAATGTAAACCGGCATGTTGTGATGCCTATTGTGAATGCCGGTATAAAAAAAACACTAAATAAAATAAATAAAGGTTGGGTTACATGAGTTCATAATAAAAGCTATTCGATGCGTGTGTTAATTCTTGTCCTTTTATACATGAAACAGGTTTCAAGAATTGTTCTTATCTGCATAATTCTAATATTTTAGCAGTGAGATAAAGTTAATAATAAAAAATCCACACTTAATGGGATAAGTGTTGTGTGCTGATGTTCTGTCGCCTGTTTCCTCTAGCCTTTATTCTCCATTTTCCTTGATGAAAGCTTGTCTAAAAAAACAGGTTTTCAAACTTTTTTTTAAATGGTTTGAGGTCTTTGAGGTCTTTGTAGTCTAATCTGTAGTCTAATATGTAAAAAAACCCAGGTCTAACTTCCCAGACCAGGGCAACCTCTTTCGTTACTTGTAAACCGGACTGATTTGTATTGCATACAGGAATTCCGGTATATAAAAATTTAAAATAAATAAATAAATAAATCTCAAGTGGCATGTTAAAAGGAAGGCGGACGGGGTTTACCTCGTCCAACAGGCTACCAAATTTGACAAGCACCAGCTGGCATACCAAACGTTAGTGAATGAATCATTCTCAAGAAGGCCAAGCGCTCTCTGACCCATAACTCCCCCCGGGGAGAGAGCACAGAGCACTGGACGCCCTTGGGAGGAAGGGTTTTCAGGGGGCTATGATCATTGCCCGCATTGCCTCCTACCCAGCTCTACATGAGCTAATACTCTCGCAACCTCTGGAAGCAGGTGAAGGAGGCAGCTGAGCGGTTACCTCAACAGCAGCAAGACACTTTCCTGTCGCTGGTGTCAGGGTCTGGAGTGTGGGAAACACCAAGGTGTAATCCACCTACAATGTTTTTGAGGCAGCAGTGGGAATTGGTGCCCACAGAATGGCATGGCTGTGGGCCTCTGATCTCCGCCTGGAGGTACAGGAAAGACTCACTGACATGCCATGCATAGGGGAGAATCTCTTCGGAGATAAGGTGAGGGACACAGTGGCCCAGTTGCAAAGATCACCAAGAGATCCTCCAATAACTCTCCGCCAGCACTTCTGACCCACCCTCCTCTGCCAGGAGGTCAGCGAGGCATGGCCTGAGGAAGTCTTTCTACTGCCAGAGGAAGATACTATCCTCCGGCTCCTTACTCCCAGTCCCAGAGAGTGAGCTGTCATGGCTAAGGGTACCAATTGAACTTTATTGTGTGTCCCACCAAATTCTCTTCATTTTGGGGGCTAGTAGTATATCAGGAGGTACTTCTTCGGGAGCTCTCTGCCCTCTTAATGGCCAGAGCGGTCAAGCCTGTCCCACCAGTGCAAAGAGGGCAGGGATTCTTCTCCCGGTACTTCCTGATTCCAAAGAGAACAGGGGAACTCCATCCCATCCTAGACCTGAGGCCCTTGAACAAGTTTCTGAGAAAAGAAAAGTTCAAGATGGTTTCCTTGGGCACTGTGTGGACTAGCTATGTTCCCTCGATTTACAGGATGCGTACACTCACATAAGAGACCTTCCCAGGTCACAGGAAGTATCTCAGATTTATGGTGGGGAAAAAAGCACTTCCAGTGCAGACTGTTGCCGTTCGAACTGCCCCACGTGTTTTTACGAAATGTCTGGCCGTGGTGGGGGGCACACCTCTGCAGACTGGGCATGCATGTTTTCCCTTATCTGGATGATTGGCTAGTCGAGTGCCTCTCGAGCAGGGGCAGATCGGTCCTTGTGCTTGACCATCCGGGTGCTGGAGTCTCTAGGTCTTACCTCAGCCCATCAACTCAATTGGAGTTTATAGGAGCCCTGCTAGACACGGCTCAGGCGAAGGCCTTCCTGCTGCGCACCAGGACGGTCATCTTGGTGTCCATAGAGGAGGTGATTCAACAGAGCCAGCAGGTATCAGTCTGGCACATGTTGAAGCTGCTAGGCCATATGGCCGCAACCGTCCATGTCACTCCCTTGGCACATTTGCACATGCTCAGAGCTGAATGGATCTTAAGGTTGCAATGGCGCCAAGCCACCCAGAACCTTCAGGATTGCATCTGCATCACGCAATCCCTCTGGGACTCCTTGTCCTGGTGATGCATACTTTCGAATTTGGAGCAGGAATATCTTTCCAAAATCCCCCCTACCCAAATTGTCCTTACCATGGATTTGTCCATCCTGGGGTGGGCTGCCCATATAGAGGGGCTCTGCACCCAGGGGCTGTGGTCAGCTCAGGAACTACAGTGTCAAATCAATTTCCTGGAGCGCCAGACGATCAAGTACATATAGGCTTTCAGGGATTGGTTATCCAATAAAATTGTCCTGATCCAAACAGACAACCAAGTTGCCTTGTGGTATGTCAACAAGCAGGGAGGCATGGGGTCGTACCTCCTGTGTCAGGAAGCAGTCCAGATCTGGTCTTGGGTTCTGTCCCAAGGGATGGTGCTCTGGGCCATGTACCGGGCTGGAACAGAGAATAGCATAGTGGACAGGCTGAGTCAGACCTTCAGACCCCACGCGTGGTCACTCAACCAGGGGGTAGCGAACCAGATCTTTCACCTCTGGGGAAACCCAGATGTGGACTTCTTCATGTCCCCCTGCAACAGGAAGGTGATTCAGCTCTGCTCTCTATACTGGTCGGATGGCAAACCAGCTTCATTCGCCTCTGCTCACCATTGGGATGTCTTCTGTATCCTCCACTCCCTCTGGTCACAAAGACTCTCCTGAAGCTCCAACAGGACTGGGGAACCATGATCCTCATAGCCCCCCCATTGGCCGAGACTGGTCTGGTTCCCATTCCTGTGGGAGTTGGCCTTCTGGGAACCCATCAGTCTGGGGACTTCCCCATATCTCATTATGCAGGATCAGGGCAGGCTGTGGCATCCCAACCTCTAGGCCCTGTCGCTCACAGCCTGGATGTTGAGAGGCTATTCCTGCAACTGCTTGATCTTTCTGAAGATGTGTCTCAGGACCTGGTAGTTTCTAGAAAGCCTTCCACTAGGAAGTCCTACGGACTAAAGTGAAGGAGATTTTCCATGTGGTGTGAATAAAAGGTCCTAGATCCTTTCTTATGATCCACACAAAAACTGCTTGACTACCTTCTGCACCTATTGGAGGCTGGCTTGAAAACCAACTCCGTTGGAGTTCCCCTGAGTGTTATTGGAGCATACCACCAGGGTATAGATGGTACGTGCCTCTCCATACAGCCCATAGTTGTATGTTTCATGTGGGGCCTGCTTCAGTTGAAGCCTCCCACTATGTCTTGGGACCTCAACGTAGTGCTCACTTAGCTGATCAAAAGTACCTGACCTGGAAGTTCATATTTTTGGTGGCGGTGCAGGGTTATATTTTTTCAGCGTGCAGGATCAGTGAGCTCCAAGTTTTATCATGACAGCGTGGTCTTGCGCATGTACCCTAAGTTCCTGCCTAAGGTGGTGACAGATTTCCATCTTAACCAGTCAATCATCCTGCCAACATTCTTTCCCAGGCTCCATTCACACCAAGGTGGACGAGCACTGCACAGTTTGGATTGCAAGAGAGCCTTAGCCTTCTTCCTGGAGCGGACAGAAGCCCACAGGCAGTTCACCCAAATTTTCATTTATTTTGATAGGAATAGGTTGGGAGTTGCCATTGCCAAACAGATAACTATCCAGTTGGGTAGCAGATTGCACCTCCTTCTGTTATGTCCAGGCAGGACTGCATCATGGGGGTCATTTCAAGGCTCATTCTGTCAGAGCCATGGCAATGTTGGTGGCCCACTTGCGAGCAGCTCTCGCAGAGATCTGCAAGGCTGCGACGTGGAATTCTCGCCACACTCACATCGGCCATCCTTAAACAGACAGCAGTGTGATGCGAATGCAAGTTCGGCCAGTCTGTCCTCCAGAACCTGTTTGAGGTGTAGAACCCAACTCTCCCTATCTAGGGCCCATTGTTTGGGTTCAGGCTGTCACCCCGTTTGTTATCAACAGCACTGTGGTGGTTGTGCCCGTTGGCACCTGGTTGGTGCTTGTTGGTCCCCTTTTGTGTTGGGAAGCAGCTTGTAGCTAGGTATTCACCCATGTGTGAGGACTACCATCCTGCTTGCACTAGGAGAAACAAGGGTTCTGCTAGGACAGCAGGATGGTAGTCCTCACGAAACTTGCTCACCACCCCGCGGAGTTGGATTTCTCCTATGCTTTATTTTATTTTTATCATAATTCTATGTTATGAGACTGAAGAGTGGCCCCGCATGGATTAGAGCATGCTCAGTATGCCTATTCAAAGTTCCATGTTCCAAAGTTTTCGGTGCCGGGCTCCATCTGATGATATCACCCATGTGGTTTAGGACTAACAACTGCTGTCCTAGGAGAACACCTGTTACAGGTAAGCAACTCTGCTTTTTTTGGAATCCAATGGATTACAAGATTAGAGGCAGAATGGTTATAACAGAGGTAAATCTTGTCAGACGAATCTGATCAATTTCTTTGGGTGATCAGAGAGTTGGATCAAGGGAGAGCACTAAATGTAGTGTACTTGGATTTCAGCAAGGCCTTTGACATGGTTCCACAAAGAAGACTTATAAATAAATTGTGTGCCCTTGGTATGGATCCTAAAGTGACTGGATTAGAAACTGGCTAAATGGGAGGAGGCAAAGGGTAGTGGTAAATGAAGTTCTCTCTGAGGAGGGGGTTGTTACTAACTGTGTTCCTCAGGGATCGGTCTTTGGACTAGTTCTTTTCAACATTTTTGTGAGTGACATAATAAGATTTATCAGGAAAGGTTTGTCTTTTTGTTGATGATATCAAAACCTGTAACAGGGTGGACAGCGAGGAAGGAGTGGAAAACATGAGGTGGGATCTAGTGAAGCTCAAGGAATGGTCTACGGTCTGGCAGCTAAGATTTAATGCTAAAAAATGCAGTAATGCATTTAGGATGTAGAAACCCAAGGAAGGGAAAGGTATAGTATTGGAGGTAAAATTCTTCTAAGCTCAAAGGAAGAGCGGGATCTGGAGGTAATTGTATCTGATGATGTTAAGGTGGCCAAACAGGTGGATAAAGCTACAGTAAAAGCCAGAAAGATGCTTGGCTGCATTGGGAGAAAAATGGTCAGCAGAAAAAGGGAGCTGATAATGCCCCTGTATAGGTCCCTGGTGAGACCTCACTTAGAATACTTTGTACAGTGCTGGAGACCACACCTTCAAAAAGATATAAACAGGATGGAGTCAGTCCAGAGGTGGCTAGTAAAATGGTCAGTGGTCTTCGTTCTAAAACATATGGGGTTAGATTTAAAGATTAAACATGTATACCCTAGAGCAGGGGTGGGCAATTCTGGTCCTCGAGGGCTGCAAACCAGTCGGGTTTTCAGGATATCCTTAATGAATATGCATGAGAGAGACCTGCATACACACTGCCTCAGTTGTATGCAAATCTATTTCATGCATATTCATTAGGGGTATCCTGAAAACCCGACTGGTTTGCAGCCCTCGAGGACCGGTCTTGCCCACCCCTGCCCTAGAGGAAAGATGAGATGAGGAGATATAAAGATATTCATATATTTAAAGGTTTCTATGCACATCAATGGAAAGGAGGCTCTAGAATGAGGGGTCATGAGATGAGGGTGAAAAAGGGTAGATTCAGGAGTAATATTAGGAACAGCTTCCAAGTTGAGGTGTTAGAGACAAAAACTATCTGAATTCAAGAAAGTATGGGATAAATATAGGGATCTCTTAGAAAGTGATACTAAATTAATTGAACATATAGGCTCTTTCTGCCATCATGTTTTTGTTTCTTTACTTGTTTTTATTCAATGCATAATTAAAGTCTGGAATTCATTGTCAGAGTATGTGGTAAAAGCTATTCCTTTCCTAAGAATTCCTAGTATTCTAGTTGCTTTCTTGGCTGCTACTGCAGACTGGACAGAGGATTTCAAAATATTATCCACGATGACGCCTAGATCTGTTTCCTAAGTGGTGACTGCCAATGTAGAAACTTGCATTGTGTAACAATAATTTGGGTCCCTCTTCTCTATGTGCATCACTTTGCACTTGCCACATTAAATGCCACCTGTATTTAGATGCCTAGTCTCACAAAGTCCTCTTGTAATTTAACAACTTTGAATAATTTTTTTATCATCAGCAAATTTGACCATCTCGCTTATTATTCCCAACTCTAGGTCATTTACAAATATATTAAACAGCAGCAGTCTCAGCACAGATCCCTGTGGCACTTCGCCAGTCATCTTTCTCCAATGAGAATATTGATCATTTAGCCCTACTCTGTTTTCTATCTTTTAGCCTGTTCTCAGTCCACAATATAACATTGCCTTGCCTCCTATCTCATGACTTTTTAATTTCCGCTTTCTGAATGTCCGAATACACTTGATCAAATGTCTCACCTTTATTCACATGTTTATTCACACCTTCAAAAAGAATGCAGCAGATTAATGAGGCAAGACTTCCCTTGGCTAAATCCATGTTTAGCTTGTCCCATTAAACTATGACTATCTATATGTTCGGCAATTTTGTTCTTTATAATAGTTTCAATCATTTTTTTCTCTGCACTGACATCAGGCTTTCCGGTTTCCTCAATTGCCTCTGGAACCCTTTTTAAAAACTTGCATTACATTGGCCATCCTCCAATCTTCAGGTACTGAAGATTGGAGGATGATTATAGATTACAGATTAATAATAGGCCTGCAGTTTCTGGTATGGATATCTGCCTTATATCCTCCTCCATAAAAACTGAAGCAAAGAAATCATTTAATCTCTCTGCTATGACTTTGTCCTCTGTTAGTGCACCTTTTACCTCTCGATCATCTAACGGTTCAACTAACTCCCTTGCAGGCTTTTTGCTTTGAGTGCACCTAAGAAAGGTTTTATTATGAATTTTTGCTTCTTCAACAAGCTTCTTTTAAATTCTATTAGCCTTCCTTATCAATGCTTTGCATCTAACTTGTTGGTGCTTATGCTGTTTTCTGTTTTCTTCATTTGGATCCCTTTTCCATTTTTTGAAAAATATTCTTTTTGCTATAATAGCCTGTCTCACATCACCTTTAAATCACTTAGCAGTCGTTTGGCCTTCCTTCCATCTTTTTTTAATGTATGGAATAAATTTGCCGGTTAGTATCACAAATCTGACTCGACCCACCAGAGCAACCAATAAAGCAACCCTCCATGTGCCTTCCCTCAAAACAGCTCACCTTTCATCCACAAGGGATCGTGCCTTTTCCATTGCCAGTCCCACACTATGGAACTCCCTGCCTACAAACTTCCGCCTTGAACCTTGCTCCTTCAAATTTAAAAAGAAACTAAAAGCACAGCTATTTAAACAGGCCTACCCTGACTAACCCGCTTGAGCCTTTTCCATTTGAAATCAGCCATGTATATTGCACCGAACCCTGCAGATAGTACCGAACCCTTGTTTATAGTTCTGTTCTCGATTCTTGATGTTCGTTATTGCTCGCTTTTACACTTATGGTTAACCCGTTACAGATATTCTTATTATTGGCAGTTTTAATGACCTTTTCTTCGATATTTCCACCCTGGCTTCTTCTTTCCTATTGATCCCTACTCCAAGCCCTGTTTTATGTACTTTCCACCCTTTTGTTGAATGTGAACTGGCATGATGTGCTCACTAATGCCAGTATAAAAAGGTTCTTAAATAAATCTGGTCTGAGCTTCCAAGATAGTATTCTTGAACAGCATCTATGCCTGATGTAAAATCTTAATCTTTGCAGTTGCTCTTTTCTCATTTTCTCATTTTCTCATAATTTCCCTTTTCAAAAATTAAATGCTGTTGTAGTAGATTTCCTTAATATCCTCCTTCCAGTTATCCAGACAAATTTGATCATGTTATGATCACTGTTACCAGGTGGCCCCAACATTTACATCTCACCCCAGATCATGTATTCCACTAAGGATTAGATCTAAAATAATTTCCCCTCTTGTCAGTTCCTTTACCAGCTGCTCCATAGAGCAGTCATTTATTTCATCTAGAAACTTTACTTCCTTGGCATGTCCCTTCCAGCAAATACATAAAATGAAATTCATCCCTGCCTATCTTGAGGGAAAAGATGGAAGGAACCCTCTGTTCCTATCATAAGTGTACACTATAAGAAGATTTGTCCAAAGTGGTTTTCATGAAAAGTACTCATAAATATCTCTGCCTTAACTAACCTCCTAAATCTTAGGTAATCTTTCTCTAACCCAAGTCCATCTTTCTGGAAAAGAAACTGCCAATATTCACATTTAGGATGCAAGTACTTTTGAGGGACCATGTGGCAAATCAAGCAAGTGGAAGGAAAAGATGGTGGCTCTCAGTACCAGCGAGTATCCCCTGAAAAAAGCCATGCTGTAACCTAATATTCTTTGGTAAGGCATGCCATGCCATATAATTGGAGAGGCACTTCGAAGAGCTTGGGTCATTGATGATGGGACTTTCATAAGACCTTTTCCAGCAGATATTAAACAATGCTTTGGGATTTAGCAACCTAACCTTTTAGCTAAATAAAATATTCTTCCTCTCCTTTGAAGGTCAGTGGCCCAGTTAAACTGCCTAAGGAATGATATTGGAATTCAGTGTAAATGGCTCAGAACTGGAGTCATATGTTCCCTGATGGCAGGGGGGCAGCCACATTCTGAATCGGCTGCAATCTGTTGAAACTTTTACCAGGAAGATCCATTAAAAGGGAATTACAGTAATCCAAGTAAGATAGTACTGAGGCGTACAAAACCAGAAACATGGTGTGTTTTATTCTTTGTGTATGTATGTATGTATGTATGTATGTATGTATGTATATATATATATATATATATATATATATATATATATATATACATAGAATAAAACACACCGAGGGCAATATTCAGCCACTAAGTGGTTCGGCTAGTTAGCTGGATAAACTTATCTGGTTAACTTATCCGGCTAACTCTGCTCCTCCCTGGAACACTCCTGACTTATCCGGCTAAATTCTAACCGGTTAAGTATTTAGCCAGATAAGCGCTGAATATAGCCAGATAAGCCATTTAGACGGATAACTTTTCAGTTATCCGTCTAAATGGCTTATCTGGCTATATTATATAACTTTTCAGTTATCCATCTAAATAGCTTTTGAATATCAATTTGGTCCCTGCCACCAAATACATAAAAATACATAAAATAAAGTTCCTTTTGCTGTTCTCATTTTCTTGTTTGCATGTAGCTAGATAACGTTATATTTGGCAGGGGTGCTTCCCGATGAACTCTCTAAGCTGAAGAAACTGGAGACGCTGCACTTGAACAACAACCACCTGACGTATCTGCCTTCTAGCTTTGGCCAGCTCTCAGCTCTGAAGACCCTGAGCCTTTCAGGAAACCAGCTCCGGACTGTGCCAACCCAGCTCTGTGGCCTGCGTCAGCTGGACATGGTGGATCTCTCCAAAAACAAGATCCAGGCTGTGCCTGATGAGATTGAAGGACTGCAAGCTATTGAACTCAACTTGAACCAGAACCAGGTGCAGAACAGCTTTCTGGCTTTTGTCATCTCTCCTCTTGGTTTTTCCTTTTTACACGAATCTAGGTCACAGTATTGCATCATCTCAAATGAAGATGAAAGGAAAGAGCTTGTTTAATGCTGAGAGAGTTAATAGAACAGTAGGAATGAACTTTAAATATTCAGTTTTAAAGTATTCGGTGTAATAGAATTTAAAAATGTTTTGTGTTTTGTTTGTTTTTTTTCTTTTGTTGCTTCTCTGTAACATTCATTATTCAGCTTTTTTAAAAATCAGGACATTAAAGCGCTTCTGCTTGGCACCTATGAATTATTGGCCTGACTAAGTTCACGAGAATTGTATTAAAATAGCTGATTTCTTAAAGTCTGACAGAGCTAAAATTAGATTGAGGATGATGATTTGATCAGAATATTAACAATAATTTTATTAAAGTGTTTGCTGATAATCTGAACAGTAATGCTGCTGCTGATTTCTGGTCCCATGCGCTGCTTACAAACTATGATTTCATGTTGTCACATGAAGCAGGGCCCAGACACTTCATTTATTTCTTGTTGGTTGCTACTTTCCAGATTTCTCAGATTTCTGTGCAGATCTCACATTGTCCACGCCTGAAGGTCCTGCGCCTGGAAGAGAACTGTCTGGAGCTAGGCATGCTGCCCCCAAGCATCCTCAGTGACTCCCAGATCTCCCTGCTAGCCGTGGAGGGCAACCTTTTTGAAATCAAGAAACTCCGAGAACTGGATGGCTACGACAAGGTCTGTGGCAGTTGGACAGTTCTAATGTTTTATGTTCTTCAGCTCACACTTTGATCCAGAGAAGGCTGCTGTGGGAGGATTGTTTCTTCATTCTTTATAAGGTTACAAATGAAACACAAAAATAAATCTCCCAGGAGGCATAAATGTGATTGATTCTAAAAGGAATAATGCAATATATTGTCATAATCCCTCCTGTCAAAGAACAAGTTGTGTGAATACCTGAACACAAAATGTGCTGTTCTGCTCGGTCATGGATGTAGACAGGTCCTATGGTGACTTGGTACTCAAGTCAGAACATCTATAATGTCACTTTCAGAATCTGGGATGCAGGGTCTCTGTTACCTTCCACTGTGGTTTCTAGATCTGCAGATGTTTCTTTGAATCAGTACTGCAGCATTAAAGTGCAGTAAGAAAAGGCATGAAACAGAGATGGCTGACTCCAAGAGGATAAAGTGGGGAGAATATCCAGTACCTCTAAACAGAAGTTGTCTTTGGCTTCTGAATAGCAGAATCTATTCCCTTCCAGTAAGAAAAGTAGCAAAGTAGTTTTTGGTAGTTCACTGTATTGCTATAGAACAAAAATATGTACTGTGCTACTTATGCTAATGAATCACTTTTTGTACGCTCTCTTCCTGGTTTAGTATATGGAGCGGTTTACAGCAACAAAGAAGAAATTTGTGTGACATGCAGCCCTTCCTTGACCTCTCTATACTTGGATGAAAAAAGACAGACAGATGTCCACATCGGTGCTATCCAAAGGCACAAGGCGGAAGTCATAACTTTGGGAGCATTAAACCGCAGCAAACTAATTTTAACTAGCTTTATGGAAAGAAAGACAAGAGAAGGACCCAGAAGAAGTCTGGACTGGGATACCAGTTGGGTTAACAAGAATGTGATGGGCTGTAACATTTAATGTAAGAAACTTAAATCCCTGCGCTTTATCATCCTACAGTCCAATGTCTATGGCATTCATCAGGCTCTCTTCCTTTAATTGGTGATTTTTTTGAGGGTATCTTTGGCCTGGTCTTTTCTTCCTGATCCTTTAGACTTCCAGCTCAATTGGGGCCTCTCCTCTGTAGAACTATAATGTTATGAGCCTTCAGTTATGGCCACTCAGATATTTTCCCTGTTTTTATTTTCACTTCTCTTCCCATCTAGCCCGACTGTTGCAATGTCAAGCCTCTGGCTGAGAGGCATAGACTCAGTTCTAGCTGGAATTTGTCACAAGTACACTCTTTGCAGTCAGATGTCACTGTTGTGTGGTGACTGGGATCCCGTGTCCTGTCTGGCTCAAGGAGAAGCTGGTAGACTTGGGGAATTATGTGGGCTTGTCAGAGTGAAACCTCCAATCTGGGTCTATGTGCTCAGTTTTGCTTTTCCCACGGCAGCCTGCATTTCCAGAAACTTCCTGTCTTTGTTCTCATGTCTTTTGATGTATGTGCAATCATTGTTTTTCCCTCTCTATTAGGACTATAATATTTTTAATCCTCAAACAACTGCCAATAGCAGGTTTGCTTTCCTGAAAAGCAAATTTCTTGGATAGCTGTGCTCTCCAAGCTTTCAGTCACCATAACCCAAGTTACCTTGAAGGATGGCTGCCTCCCATCCATAGAACATCCTAGCTGAAGAATCACCTTCATTCTTCCAGCACACAGGGTGTAAGTACAGCAGCTTGCACTGAGTTTGTTCCAACTGTTATATACAGTTCCCTATGCCGTAATCTGAGGTTATGGAGTAGACTTTGTAATTTAGATGACATGCTTTTAAGGAAACACACTAATAGGTGAACTATTCGTTATTGACATAAGATTTTTGGGGGTAAATTTGTGGGAGAAGTAATTTCAGCACATTCTAAAGTTTTTAGGGTCACTCTTTCAGGAGCTGACCACCTTAGGCCAGATATACAGGGCAGCACCAACGTGTAAAAAGAGAGCAGGACTTAGTAATTTAAGCCTCTAGGACCTGTAAGTCAGAATAGCCTCATTTTAAGAAGCCTCTGGCTCCTCCCCCCCAATAAAATAATTATTTTAGCATGGCTCACAGTGAAGTAGAACACCCTGATCTCTAGCACAGCTTAGAAAGCCTTTTTCTGTAGAGATGTCCCTAACTGAGAAGGGTACAACTATCAGACAATAGATTCTCTACAGCAACACAGCAAATTGTCTTAAAATAGTTGAGATTTTAAAACCATGTTCTCTGTACTTTATCAGTAGAGCAGCATTTGTTCAGAAAGGTTAGGACAAGACCATTTTGGATAATGGGAGTTTTCTGATGATAAGATTTCAGATAATGAGTTTTTTTGCAGATAACGATGAAGCCAATCACTTTTTTGATAATAGATCATGAGCTATATTTCCTGGATGGGTTTCTCATTAATGGATAAACAGTGCTGTACTGTAATACAATATTAATAAAATTGTTCTTCAAAGCACATCTCTTGCAAATTAGGGAGTAATTAGTATGGCAGAGTAGTAGCTATTGAATCATTAATGAATGGATTTTTTTCTCCTGTGTGCAATGATCAGACCAATCTTAAGAGCACTTCTCTGCTGAGGATACTTTTATTTCTGTAATTCAGACAGACTTTTCTCTGAAAGCACTATAATAGTGATGAAGTAGCCAGCCCTCCCACTTCATTTGTGTTGATTCTTCCATATTCTGACATGGTACTCTTAAGTGCAGCTGCCTACAGTCTCCCATCCGCAGCCATTCCAAGGAACAGGGCTCTTTCCATGGTGGTTTATTTAAAAATAAATAAATTTTAAAAACTGATATTTTTAAGACTGGAGAAAGCTCAATATTCCCTGAACATGAAAAATTGTTTCCTAGTGTGTAGCCAGATGGCCTCAGGACCAATGGATTATATGCTTCCCTGCTAGTAGATGGAGACGGAGCCAAGTTTCAAAGCTGATGTCACCCTAGATACACACCTGCAGTGACCTCAGCCCTTCAGTATCTCTCAGACTCCTAGCAGATGTGGACGTGCTTTCTCTATGGGGATTGCTGTACCCTTTAGAAGAAGAAATTCTACTTTTAAATTGGAGAAAGGTTAGGCCCCGCTTTCCTGCAGTGATAGCTAAAGATCCCTCCTCAGATTGAGAATTCCTGATGTGATTTCTGAGATCCCTCAGAGGTGTACCTTGGTCCGGTAGCCAGTTCCTGGTGTGGACTGTGCTGCTGAAGCAGCTGGCAGGAAGCGGAGTGCGGCAGTGATGGCTAAAGCCCTCTACTCCTAAAGCTGGAGAGCGTCACTGTACTCCGCCGGTATGCGCTGAGCCCAGGTAAGTTTTTTTTTTTTAAATTCCGATTCAGAGATGTTGGGGAGGGGATTCAGTAGGACTTCCTGCAGTCTCTTTGCTCGGTACACCGTACAGACGTCGTTCCCAATCCCCTTGGGGTAAGGGGAAGTAGGCTTCCGAGTGGGTTGAGCGGCCCCCAGGTAGGCTAGGCCCCACTTGAGGCTCGGTAGGCACACAGTGTGGTAGGCCACAGTGGTGCCATCTTGCGCACATTTTTGTTCATTTTGTATTGCTCACCATAGAGTGTCTGTATGTGCAGTGCGTGCTGGCTCTGCGCACACATTGTATGCATAATGCCATGCACATATATGTGCACAACTCTACATGCAGAATTTAGGGAAAGCTGGGAGCACAGGCTATGCGTGCGCCATGAGGCAGCCTGGGTAGGCGCACAAATTCTGTGCGCACAGAGGGGTAGATTTTCAAAAACCGCGAATAGGTGTACTTTTGTTGGCGCCAACAAAAGTACGCTGGATTTCAGTAGATACGCGCGTAGCCGTGCGTATCCGCTGAAATCCGGGATCGGCGCGCGCAAGGCTATCGATTTCGTATAGCCGGCGCGCGCCGAGCAGCCTACCTCCGTTCCCTCCGAGGCCGCTCCGAAATCGGAGCGGCCTCGAAGGGAACTTTCCTTTGCCCTCCCCTCCCTTCCCCACCCGCCCGGCCCTGTCTAAACCCCCCCCCTTACCTTTGTTGGGGGATTTACGCCTCCCGGAGGGAGAAGTAAATTCCCGCGCGCCAGCGGGCCGCTAGCGCGCCAGGACGCGATCTGGGGGCGGGTCCGGAGGGCACGGCCACGCCCCTGGGTCGTAGCCACGCCCCCCGGAACGCTCCTGACACGCCCCGAAAACGCCGCGCGGTTCGGGCCCGCCCCCCGACACGCCCCCTCCGAAAACCCGGGGCTCTGCGCGCGCCGGTAGGCCTATGTAAAATAGGCTTACCGGCGAGCAGGGCTCTTAAAATCCGCCCCAAAAGTTTTAAGCGCAAGCCAGCAGTTACCATCCCTAATGGCTCCGGTAGCAAAGAAACATAAGCACCTTTCTCTCTGCACTGCTTGTCATATTAGGGCTAAACAGTCTGACCTGAATTCTTAATTTTGTCAGCACGGTGAGGAGGCTCAAGGAGAGTTGGCCTCCCCAGACTTTGCTAAGCCCGGCTCCTCCCAATCAGAGGATGGGTCAGCCACAACCTTAATTGGAAGTACCCGGAATCTGCGTAATCCTGCTGCCAGGTTTTCCACGGAAGAGGAAAATCCAGCAGCACCTACCCCAGTACTTCCTGGGCAAGGTATGGAGCCATCTGCCTTTTCTTGGGTGGAATTGTTTCAAGCCTTTGTACTGGTGCAGTCTGCTTCACTTGCACCTGCCCGGATGGAACCCCAGCTGGTACGGCCTCCCTCTCCCAGCCCTTTTGGCAGACCTCAAGACGAGAGGCTTGCCTCACCAAGAGTATCCCTGGCAGGGACCCGGACAGCATGGATGAAAAAGGGGATCCAGATTCTTTGGAAGATGGAGAAATCCCACCAGGTTTAGAACCATATTGGACTAGGTTACATTTTTTCCATAGAGATGAATTGCCGGCCCTGGTTTTTCAGACACTGAAGATGCTGGGTGTTCCTGGGGTGGACTATATGATGGAACCAAAGAAGAATCCCATTCTGGTTTCTCTATGGAAAGCCTCTTGCTATTTTCCTGTGCTGGAAGCCATCTAGGAGTTAATTGACCTGGAATGGGACGCTCCTGAAGCGAGTTTTAAAACTGGACAAGCATTAGAAGCTCTATACCCACTGGCTCCAGCAGCAAGATAACGTATACATTTCCCTAAAGTGGATGCGCTGGTCTGCGTTGTCTCGAAGCGAACAACTATCCCAGTGGAGTGAGGAGCGGCCTTGAAGAATGCGCATGATAGGCGGATGGAGTCCATCTTTAAACAAGCCTTTGATGCAATGTAATGCCCTTACAGATTGCTTCTTGTTGTGCCCTAGTAGCTCGTTCGTGCCTGCTCCTCTCTTGGGAGGTGGATGACTCAGGGGTGAATTCCAGAGAGGTTATGGAACCTGCTGCTGTCGTTTTAGCCGACGCGGGCTCTGACCTAGTCTGTACCTCGGCCGGAGGAGTGGCCTCAGTGGTAGTGGCCAGAAGACAGCTATGGCTTCGAAAGTGGTCAGCAGATGCAACCTCCTAAGACATACCTCACAAAGATGCCCTTTAAGGGATCACTCCTTTTCAGAAGCAAATTGGAAAAGCTGGCCAGTAAATGGGGCGAATCTCCAGTGCCCCGGCTACCAGAAGATAAGAGAAAGCAGTTACAGCAGTCCTCGCTCATGACATTTCAGAGGTCTCAGTCCTTTCAGAGTCGACAGCCCAAGAGAGGGGTAGGTTCAGGTTTGTCCCAAACCCCCCAATGAAGTTTTGCCAATCCATCCTCTGAACAAGGAGATATAGGGGTCAACTGTCCCTCTTCTACCAGCGGTGGGTTGAGATCACTTGGGACAAATGGGTACTGAATGTTATACGAGAAAGATACGCACTGGAATTTCACATCACTCCGCGGGATATGTTCATGATGCCTCCTTGCCACTCCCAGTACAAGAAGCAGGCAGTGGAGTCTACGTTGGTAAAGCTCTTCAGGTTTAGGGCTATAATTCCAGTACCTGCGCCCCAGGAAAATACGGGACGTTATTCCATCTATTTCATCGTACCCGAGAAAGAGGGTTTCTTTTGCCCTATCCTGGACCTCAAGAGTATCAACAGACATCTACGAATATTTCATTTCCGCATGGAAACTCTGCGCTTCTTGATAATGCCCGAATAACTAGGAGAGTTCTTAACTTCCCTGGACCTTTCCGAGGCCTATCATCATATTCCAGTTCAGCAAGATCATTGTTTCCTTCGCTTTGTAGTACTGAGCCACCATTATCAGTTCCGGGTGCTGCCCTTCGGCCTGGCCACCGCCCCCAGAACGTTTTCCAAGATTAAGGTGGTCATAGCGGCTGCACTGAAAAAAGAGGGAATCCTGGTGCACCCGTACTTGAACGACTGGTTGATCCGGGCAAAGTCCATGGAAGAGAGTTTATCCCAGGACAAGCAGGATGGTAGTCCTCATATGCGGGTGACGTCACTGGACGGAGCCCTATCACGGAAAATTTTCTGTCAAAGTTTCTAGAAACTTTTGACTGGCACACTGAGCCCACTGAGCATGCCCAGCATGCCATTATCCCTCGAGCCACAGGGGTCTCCCTTCAGTCTCTTTTTTTTTTCCACGCTGCAGTTCGCCTTGTGGTTAGGAGCTCTGTCTGATTCCTCACAGAAAAAATATTAACAATTCTTCAGAAAAATATCCCCTCATGGGGGTCTCCCATTTAAATTTATTTTTCTCTAATTCGGTGAGTAAAATACTTATTTTTGTGGTAGATACTGTTCCCACCATCCCTCGGTGCCCGCAGGCAGTCGGCGGCTGTCAGGCCTCAACCTTTTGTCATCATGGCGACGGGGTTTAGAAAGTTCCCTTGTACTATGTCTATAACAGACCCCCCCCATGACAAGTATGTCTTATGCCTTGGCGCTGCACACGACGTTTCCTCTTGTCCTAAATGCGCCGAAATGACACCGAAAGGTAGGCGAGCTCGCCTGGAAAAAATGGAAACTGTTTAAACTACAGTTAATTCCATCGACTTCTACTCAATCTTCACCGGCAGAGGTATCCAAAGAAAGTGATGATAAAGACCCACCGGGTACATGAAGGCAGTGGTGACCACCCATCTTCGTCACCATCAGAGTCATCGACCAAATCTACCTCGGCGCTGGGGAAAGACCGGGCGAGCACCATGAGAAACATTGTCACCGGCACCGAAGGGAATCCATGCCCGGTGCCGGCACTAATTCCGGAGCGACTTCGATGGCCATCGAGCTGCCCCCGAAGAGGACAAGGTTAGAGGAGCAGACTGCCCTCGACACCAGAATGTCCAAGGCGATCCCCACCGATATCAGTGCTGGGTACTGTGCTCCCACAGGGACCTGTGGAGGAGCTAGTTCTGCCTACTCTGCCACCCCCTGTAGCTGCTCTGCCCTCATCAGCTATACGGGAGGAACTAGACTGATTTATCCACCAGGCAGTCATCGATGCCCTCCGGGAACTACATCCACCGGTGCCGGCCCCCATACCAGCACCGATGCCAGAGCCATTGATGTTCACACCAATACTTGCCAAACTCGGTACATTGATCGTGCCCTACAGACACAACTGGGGCTACCAATGCCAAAGAAACCAACACAGCCTCCGAAAGACCCGATACCCATTTTCGGGTCGTCGGATGAAGAAGGCACTGAATCTGATCCACAGTCACCGACGCCGGGACCATCAGGACCGAGACGCCCGTGTCTTCCCTTGGTGCCATCGGTGCCACAACAGTTACCACCGAAGCATCAACCAAAACCATCGAAGGATCCATCAATGACTTTACATCCTTCAACGCCATTCTTCATTCCTCTTTCAAGTCCTCAACCACACATCCTTTCAGATACCTGGGAAGACGTGGATACTGATTCTTCTACTGAAGATATCTTGTCAGAACCCTCTCCACCAGAGGAAAGGAGAAAGTCACCACCTGAAGACCTCTCCTTTTCAAATTTCATAAGGGAAATGTCAGAAACAATCCCTTTTCAACTAGTAACAGGTACTCCAATTCGTTGATGCTCCAAAAGAAATAGTGGCTATCCCAGGGCACAAAGTACTGGTAGACCTGCAGCATCGACTTTGGGAACATCCCTGCACTGTTCCTCCAGTAAACAGAAGAACAGATGCTACTTATTTAGTATAGCATATACCAGGTTTCCAAAAACCTCAATTCCCACATCAGTCTGTTGTGGTAGAGTCATCATAGAAGAAATCAAGGAGGATTAGTCAACACCTCCTGGCAAAGAACAAAAGTTTTTAGACAATCTAGGACGCAAAATGTTTCAAGGATCCATGCTCTTGTCCAGAATTGCCTCATATCAGCTGTACATGACACAATACCAAAGAAACCTGTGGAAACAGGTTCAGGAAGTAGCAGAAACTCTACCACAACAACATCAGGACACCCTCAATACAGTCATACATAAAGGGCTTGAGGCTGGGAAACATGAGGTACGTGCGGCCTACGATTCGTTCGAAATAGCCTCCAGAATGGCAGCAACCAGCATCAGTGCCAGGAGATGGGCATGGTTGAAAGCATCAGACCTCAGGCTTGAGGTCCAAGATAGACTGGCTGACTTACCTTGCACTGGCAAACTTATTTGGAGATAAAGTGCAAGATGCAGTTGCGCAACTTAAAGATCACAATGAAACGCTGCATCAACTGTCCATAATCACTGCAGAAGCCCCATCTTCTTCCAGACGCTCATCTAGAAAAGACACTAAAAAGCCATTCTACTGACCACGCAGGTATTATCCACCTGCTCCTCATGGAAAAACAACTGGACCACCTCGAGAGGACATCCTAGGCAGCCTAAAGCATCCAGATCCCAGCCTCCACCGCAAACAGGCCAGGCATCTGGATTTTGAAGAACTTCCAGAACAGCAGCCCCTCCAAAAATCCAAATCAAAATTTACCAGTAGGAGGTCGAGTTCATCATTTTATACCCAATTGGATGAACATCACCACAGATCAATGGGTAATTTCTATTATAACACAAGGATTACCATCTAAACTTTCTCAGGGTACCCAAAAATTCCCCACCCAACTCACTGTGGGTATACAAAGATCACAAAACTCTTCTAGAGTCAGAATTATCCACCCTTCTGGGTGCCAGGGCCGTGGAACCTGTTCCCCGACCTCAGCAGGGCAGAGGATTCTACTCCCGCTATTTCCTCATTCCAAAGAAAATAGGAGGCTTCCGCCCCATCTTAGACCTCCGCAATCGCAACAAATTTCTACGAAAAGAAAAGTTCAGAATGGTGTCCTTAGGCACCATGCTTCCCCTTCTACAAACAGGAGATCGGCTCTGTTCTCTGGACCTTCAAGACGCTTACGCTCACATTCCAGTTTTCCCTCCTCAGCGCAAAAACCCCGCGCACCTTCATTACCTTCAATGCCACTCCCGCATCCATCGATGCCTTTTCTGCCTCCTTCGATGCCAAAGCAGATTCCAAGTCAATCATCGAAGACTGCTTCTAAAACAAAACATCCTCTTCCAAAAGACAACTTGGATCCTTCTGGATCACATTTTCAGCCTCACTATAGTCCTTGGGAGGATGTAGACACTGACACCAAAGATTTAGAATCTGAACCTTCTCCACCAGACAAGAGAAGAAGTCCCTCCTCAGGACCTATCCTTTGCAAACTTCATAAAGGAAATGGCAGATATAATTCCCTTTGAATTGCTTTCTGAAAAGGATACAAGACAAAACAATTGAAGTGTTACAATTTGTAGATGCACCAAAGGAGGTGATGGCGATACCCATTCATGACGTGCTTTTGGAACTTCAGCATCAATTATGGGAACATCCTTGCTCTGTACCAGCTGTAAACAGAACAGATGCAACATACCTGGTCCAACATACCCCAGGTTTCCAGAAACCACAATTGCCACACCACTCAGTGGTCGTTGAATCAGCTCAGAAAAAGGCCAGGAAGCAAAAACCACACTCTTCTGCCCCACCAGGAAAAGAACAGAAGTTCTTAGATGGCTTGGGAAGAAAGGTTTTTCAAGGATCCATGCTGGTGTCCAGGATTGCGGCATACCAGCTATATATGATGCAATATCAAAGAAACTTGTGGAAACAAGTTCAAGATATTGCTGATAACCTCTCTCAACAACAGCAGCTGTCACTAAACACTCTGATTGCCAAAGGCCTTGAGTCCGGCAAACATGAAGTACGGGCGGCCTTTGACTTCTTTGAAGCATCCGCCCGTCTGTCAGCCACTGTAATCAGTGCACAGAGGTGGGCTTGGCTCAAGGCCTCGGACCTCAGGTTAGAAGTCCAAGAGAGACTGGCAGATCTCCCATGTACTGGAGACAATCTTTTTCGGAGAAAAAATTCAAGACACTGTCTCCCAACTAAAAGATCACCTCGAGACACTCCATCAGCTCTCCAGATTGCCATCGGATCAGCCGTCCTCAGTGCGAAAACCCACAAGAAGGGACACTAGGAGGCCCTTCTATAGGCCTAGAAGGTATTATTCACCTACTTCTTCGGCATGCCCCTACCTCCCACCACAAAGAGGGCGTCCACGCCAGCCAAAGCAGGCAAAAACCCATCCACCTCTGCCAACAGGAACAGCAGCTGGTTTTTGAAGAACAGCAACAGAAGCCTCTCCATCAATCCCATGCCCCACTTACTTGTCGGAGGTCGACTCCATCATTTCAAAGACCAATGGAGTCTCATCACCAAAGATCAATGGGTATTAGCCATACTGAATCAGGGATACTGTCTCAAATTCCACACCCCCGCATTCTCCACCTATCCCATTTTGGACATGCACTGTCATCACACATCAACTGCAAGTAGAACTCTCAACCCTGCTGACTACCAGGGCTATCGAACCAGTCCCCCGGTCTCAACAAGGCAAAGGGTTCTATTCCCGCTATTTCCTAATTCCAAAGAAAACAGGCGGCCTTCATCCCATCTTAGACCTCCACAATCTCAACAAAATTTCTTCAAAAGGAAAAGTTCCGGATAGTATCCCTGGGAACCACCCTTCCTTTGCTTCAATGGGGAGATTGGCTCTGTTCTCTAGATCTTCAAGACGCCTATGCACACATACCCATTTCCACACAACATCGCAAGTACATACGATTTGTTGTGGGAAAACATCACTACCAGTATAGAGTCCTGCCATTCGGACTCGCCTCTGCACCTCGAGTATTCACAAAATGTCTAGCAGTGGCTGCTGCACATCTAAGAAAAAACAGCATTCATGTTTTTCCCTACCTAGATGATTGGCTAATCAGGAGTCCATCCAGGCAGGGAGCTCTGTCTGCCTTAAAAAGCACAATAAGACTATTACATGCCCTGGGATTTCTAATCAACTATCAAAAATCCCACATCGAGCCGTCTCAGCTTCTCACGTTCATCAGAGCAGACCTAGACAACACTGTGGCAAAAGCTTTTCTTCCAAACCTCCGTGCCAACACTCTAGCACGCTTGGCGAACTCTATAACCCACTGCCAGTTCGCCTCTGCCCATCAACTTCTAGTGCTACTAGGACACATGGCCTCTACAGTACATGTTACCCCTATGGCGAAGTTAGCCATGTGAACTCAATGGACTTTGAAATCTCAATGGTTCCAAGCTTTCCAACCACTGTTGTACACAGTTCAAGTCACCCACCAATTATGCCTTTCGCTACACTGGTGAACAAACCAAACTGCCTTGAAAGCTGGTCTACCATTCCAGCAATCAACTCCGCAAGTCATCTTGACCATGGATGCCTCCAACTTGGGATGGGGAGCACACGTCAACAACCTTCAAACACAAGGTACGTGGACTACGCTCGAAATGAAGTGTTAGATAAGCTTCGTAGAACTTCGAGCGATGCATTATGCCCTTTATTGCTTTCAAAGACTGCTTCTCAAGTAAGACTGTGCTGATACAGACAGACAATACAGTGGTTATGTGGTACATAAACAAGCAAGGGGGCACGGGCTCTTATCTGCTCTGTCAAGAAGCAGTACAGATTTGGGCCTGGGCTCTCGAGCACTCCATGCATCTCCGAGCAACTTATCTGGCAGGCATACAAAACGTCCTGGCAGACGATCAGTTGGCGTTTCCATCCCCACGAATGGTCTCTGGATCCCGGTGTAGCGAGCAAAATCTTTCAACATTGGGGTCACCCAACCATAAACCTCTTTGCGTCCAAACAATCACAAAGTGGAAAGATTCTGCTCCCTCCACGGCCGTCGTCAAACGTTGCCAGGGACGCCTTTGCTCGCCCCTGGAACACAGGACTTCTATATGTGTATCCTCCGATTCCACTCATATCCAAAACTCTTGAAGCTACAACAGGACAGAGGGTCAATGATCCTCATAGCCCCGTAGTGGCCTCGACAAGTATGGTTTCCCATACTCCTCGACCTCTCGATCAGAGAACCAATTCGCCAGGGCACAGCACCCACTCTCATAACTCAGAATCAGGGCAAGTTGCATCATCCCAACCTGCCAACTCTTGCCCTAACAGCTTGGATGTTGAAAGTTTAATTCTGCAACCACTTAATCTTTCAACTCAAGTCTCTAAAGTTCTCGTAGCTTCATGAAAGCCTTCCACACATAAATCTTACCACTCTAAGTGGACCAGATTTACCAAGTGGTGCACACAAAAAGGTTTTGACCCTTTCTCTTGCCCCACTCCTTTATTAGACTACCTGTGCCACCTTTCGGATTCTGGTCTCCAGACATCCTCTGTGCGGGTACACTTAAGTGCCATAGCGGCATACCACCGATAACAGCTCAACCCCTAGTGAGTCTGTTTGAGGGGCTTACTCCACCTTAAGCCTCCCATTCGACCACCAGTTACTGAATGGGACCTAAATTTAGTGCTAGCGAGGCTCATGTGATCTCTGTTTGAGTCTCTGCACTCCTGTGATGAAATATTTCTTACATGGAAAGTATTTTTCCTTGTAGCTATTACTTCTGCTAGGAGGGTCAGTGAGTTACAAGCGCTTGTCACATACTCACCCTACACGAGTTTCCAGCATGACGGAGTAGTCCTTCGCACTCATCCCAAATTCCTACCAAAAGTGGTAACAGATTTTCACCTCAATCAATCCATAGTCTTGCCTATTTTATTTCCAAGGCCACACTCTCACCAGGGTGAGAGAGTTTTGCACAACTTAGATTATAAACCTGCGCTGGCTTTTTACCTGAACCGCACTGCAGTCCATAGAAAATCCACCCAACTCTTCATTTCTTTTGACAAAAATAAACCAGGAGTTGCAGTGGGAAAACAAACTCTCTCCAACTGGCTAACAGACCGTATATAATTCTGTTATGAAAAAGCAGGCATTCCTTTCCAGGGGCGAGTAAAAGCACAATCAGTAAGGGCTATGTCAACATCAGTAGCACACTATCGTTCAGGGCCTATTGCTGATATCTGTAAAGCTGCAACTTGGAGTTCTCTTCACACCTTTGCAGCACATTACTGTTTGGACAAGGAAGGACGACAAGATTCAGCCTATGGCCAATCTGTCTTAAAGAACTTGTTCCCAGTTTAATATCCAACTCCTTCCACATCCAACCTGATGTGATTTCAGGCTGCCTCATTTTTTCCCTAACATCACACCTGTTATGCTTGTTGCACAAGTTGTGCGCTGTTGGTCCACAACAAAGATGACTCAGCCTGTAGCTTGCTAATCACCCATATTTGAGGACATTCATCCTGCTTGTTCTGGGATAAAGCAAAATTGCTTACCTTGTAATAGGTGTTATCCCAGGACAGCAGGATATAGTCCTCACAGAACCCACCCGCCACCCTGTGGAGTTGGATTCGATTCGTTTTATTATTTTATTTTTCGCTCGCATTTTTTATTGCTACAAACAAGACTGAAGGGAGACCCCTGTGGCTGAGAGTATCATGGCATGCTGGGCATGCTCAGTGGGCCAGTCAAAAGTTTTTAGAAACTTTGACAGACGTTTTTCCGTGTTAGGGCTCCATTGATGATGTCACCCATATATGAGGACTACATCCTGCTGTCCTGGGTTAACACCTATTACAGGTAAGCAATTTTGCTGTTCACTTGTATATCTTATACAGGGGCATTAAGTCTTTACAGTAATCTGATTTATTACAACCAAAGCATGATAAGAGGCATATTATGCAAGGTGGAAAAAGCAATCAGCTTGTGTAAAATAGTACCAGAAATCTTGCCCTCTTTAAAAACTTTTCAGTTTTGTTTATTGCAAAGACAATTTTACATGACACATTGAAAAAGTAAAGGCATAAGAATGAACCTATTTCTTAAATGACAAGAACAACCTGTTTCACAAAAATAGCTAGCAAAATTCATATTTAAATGTATAAATCAGAAGTGGATGAGAAAACAGCAATGTGCAAGTCTTCAGCTCCTTACCCACTTGATCCCTTTCGAGGCCATATTACAGAGCAGGTCAGATGTCCCGGCTGTTTTGGGCAAGAGCAGAGCATGTTCATGTGTGACATAACTGCCCTCTGAGACTATCTCTCACATTTTATTTACACATACATTCAAGGGGTTAAGAACATCTTGCACTGTGTTTTGAAATTTCTGGCACACATTTTGCCTTGGCAGTAAAACAAAGCCAGGAAGGTGGGGAGAGTAGAAGACAGGTGTTCACATGAAACCCATCTTAAAACTATACATGGAAGGCAGCAGGAAAATATGCTGCAGGTCTACCAACCCTGCGACAATAAAGAACCCAGTTTTAAGAAGGATTTCTTCCATTTGGTGCTAGAGCAAAATTCATAGCTTTTACTTCATCCAAGAAACTGGCTGTTTGCAATTTTAAGTTTTTCAAGTAGACTGGTGACTGTGACATCCCCAGTTTGAAGGAATACCTACAGTTGTACAGATTAAGAATGAAGAAAAGATGAAAAGTTTTGGGTTTACAGATGTGTCTTGCTTAAAGCACAAGTTAAACTCATGTAACAGTTACTGTATCTCAGAGTGCCGCCTACAAATATATTCAAAACATTATTAATGACTTCACTTAAAAGAAAGGTTTTATATATTTTTCCTTCACGTTTATATAAACAGTTTATTTTCCTGCTCAGCTAATTTGCAATATTTCTAGACTTCTCCTCTCACTGTTTTGCCAGTAAGAATTCTTAGTCACTACTGCAGATGGAGGAATGGCTACAAACAAAACAAATCTGCAAACATACAAATGATCATAAGAGGAAGCCTCAAAGTATTTTAAAACATTTTGCTAGTAATTCCGAGACACAAGGGAAGGAACTTGCTCAGCAATGGAGGATAGAACAATGGTCCCCCATTTAAATGCGACCAAGTACATGTCACTGCTGCTTTAAACTAAAATTTCAGTATTCTGTATTTTTTATACACAAGATCCCCCACCTTCTTCCGGTCGGTTATCTGCAACCATCTTTCACCACAAAAACAATCAGGTAATTATAAAAACATGATCAACAAGGTCTGTGGGATGCATCCACTGACCAGTTTAATGTAGACCCAGAATTACTGAGGTAAGAATTAAAAAAACAAAAAACCCCCAAAAAGGTAGGAAAAAAAAAAGATTTAGGCCTGGCCGCTCTCTTAATCTGAAGTTAACATGCAGCAAAAAGGTCCAATGTCCCTTTCTTGCCCCCCCCCCCCCCCCCCCCCCAAAAAGGGAAATTATTTAAGAGGCACATAAATGGTATCATTTTTGTACTTGGGTATAACCCTGAGTGTAGGTGAATGACAAACGTACATGGGGATTTGAAAATCAGATCTGTGACCAACAGTATCATCAAATCACAGAACGAGCAAAATCACAGTCTTTCAGGGTGGTGGAGAGGAAGCCCACAGCTCCAAGCTTCTCTCTCTCAGCCACCATGTTACATTTTGATTGAGGAACTTTCACATAACCAGAAGGAAGGTAAGAACTGCTAAATAACAGTAAGAGTTTTACTCCTTGATGAGTTTCTTGGCTCGGATGTTGGCATCTTCAATTCGAGATTGGTTGGTCTCCGCCTAAAAAGAAAAAAAAAAAAAATGAAGAAAACACCACAACAGGGTCACTGTAAAATGAATGCAGATCTCAATTCCAGAAAAGAAATTTAGCTGCAAAATGTGTTCAAAATATACTTTCTCCAATGTCAATAAGAAGTCGCAAAGCACTGTTGCTTGTCAGCACTAGAAGTGCTAATATGGAACATGAAAATATAACAAGGGAAATTAATTCCCCACAATAAAAAGTGGAATCTTGGCAAAAGTGGAATTTATACTAA
Organism: Rhinatrema bivittatum; assembly: GCF_901001135.1. Taxonomy (NCBI): domain Eukaryota; kingdom Metazoa; phylum Chordata; class Amphibia; order Gymnophiona; family Rhinatrematidae; genus Rhinatrema; species Rhinatrema bivittatum. Next base: position 108,612,335 of record NC_042618.1, read on the forward strand.
AAATAGAATTTAGTGGAAACTGCTTAAGCAGCATACTTCTTTTTTTCTTCTAGATATCCATTAACAGTGTTTATTTCTTACCCACTTTCAGCAAGATTAAATGTAACAAAGGATAATAGACCTCAGCTATAAGGTTAAATGTGTCTGATTTCCTTATGTCCCTATAAAGAGTGCAGATTCAAAAATGAATTTGGCATCTAGGTTAGAAACATATGCATGAGTTTATGACAGCTGCCATTAAGTCACTGAACATTTACTGTAGGTACCTACTGTCAGACCAACTATGCCTGTGGCAGTGCAGTGGTCAGATTTAGGGCCCATGGTTATAGCGTTCTAGAAAGAGCCCTGCAGCATGGCCCTGGCCATTGTTGCTGCAATACCTGGACTAAAGGTAGGCTGGAAGTAGATATAACATAGGAATACAAAATCCCTGGCAGTTACAAATGAAGGCACATGACATCACATCCAGGCTCTGGTTCAGAATGAGTTGGAATGAACAGGAGGAATTTGAAAGGTCAACAACAACAATAATCCTCTCCTCCAATACACATCTGGATCACAGCTGTTTGCCATGGTTAGAGTTTCTTGCTCACTTGATTTCTGTGGCTTGGAGAGGAAATGTGAACAAACAGAAGTTTCTTGCTCTCACCTTTTCATTAATTCTGTCAATCTGCTTGTTATGGGTATCAATCTCATTGCCCATATCTAAAGCCATGCTTTTCAGGTTTCCAATGATACTGCCCACCTGCTGAAGGTTTTCTTCCATCTCATCCTCTCGAGCATCATTTGTTATCCTGTCACAAAAGCAAAAAAAAAAAAAAAAGTCATAATAAAATTTGACAAATCCTCAGTCAATCATATTAGATCAGTTTTTTTTCCCCACTAGCACAGTACATTCTAATAGTCCATGTGCCATCACCAGATCAAAGGTATGTTTCTAACCAAGCTTTTCATTTCAAATCTGTTTAGCAGGAAGTTTGCTTACCAGTATACAAAGCTCTCCATAGACAGCAGCAGCATGGATGAGCCATTATGCATGGGTGACACCATCCGATGGTATTGACGAAGACCCCTCAATGCTCAGTAAATCTTTACTGAGCATGCATGGAGTTCATTGCCTTGTGAGCCCTTTAGTCTCCTCCAGAGCTTATGCTTTAAGCATGGTAGTTGATTTTCCAGGAATGCAGGCAAGCAGGTATAGAGTGGGCTTGATGGACCCTTGGTCTGACTTGCCATACTGGGTCAGACCAAGGGTCCATCAAGCCCAGCATCCTGTCTCCAACAGTGACCCATCCAAGTCACAAGTACCTGGCAAGAACCCAAACATTAAATAGATCCCATGCCACCAATGCCAGAAAAAAGCAGTGGCTATTCCCTATAAATAGCAGTTTATGGACTACTCAGTTTACAGGAAAGCAAACTTGTGTAATCCCTGTTTCCAAAAGGGGTCACCTCCTCAGCCCTAGACAGCATAGAATAACTTAGCCAAGGTGAAGGAAAAGTCTTTCCTGGGCTAGGGCAGGCAAACTGGGCCAAGGACACACTCTCAATCAAAAAGTCCAATGTCCACTGCAAAAAAAAAAAAAGTGTGCTCCAATCAAAAAAAGATTGAAGATTTTGCTTAAAATAAACTCAGTCCAAAAATAGAGAAATCAACATACAAGAAAACATTCAGAATTTTATAATGCTGTCCTTAGTAAGTTCAAGAAAACACATATCAAAGTTCACTATACACTTTCTCTTCAGCCTGCCTTAAGGCCCAGGCTTCAATATCTTCTCACAGCTAAAGTCCAATTTACTACCTCACAACACATTCTTGGATGCTGCAAGACAGCTCCCTCTCTTCTGTAGGAGGGTTGTAGTTTCTCAGCCCTGCTCCGAGACTCCAAACAGGCATAGGTCTCCTCCTGGTCCTGCTGGCCCCCTTCAAGGTTCCTTTTGTACTTAATTAACACTTCAAATCCACCTTTCAAGACATCCTTCAATTCTCTCAGGCTTCCTGAGGGTATCTCTGCCTAACTCTTGCTTCTCCCACCCTGTAATCCCTGGTGGATAACAGTTACATCCGCCCTCTTTTGCTGAGACTCTAAAAGTAGCCAGGGTTTTTATAACCTACTTAAGCCATGCCCATAGGAACTGTATCAAACTGCCAGTCAAAGAATTGTTTGTAACATCCTCTGACCAAAAGAGGACCTTGGATTCACTGGAGCCTTCCCAATATCACAGCAGCACAAACGAAACAATGGGGTAGCTGGAGGAGTGTGGAGCGACACCCCTGAACAGCAAAAACAAAAACAATTACAAAGAAGGATGAAAGGGATAAAGGTCACCTGAATAAGGCAAAAACCAAGCCTACGAAAAGCACTAAACAGATCAAAACTGGAGTGCTATGAGCACTAATGCTCGCAGTCTGGGCAATAAAATCCCCGACCTGCAAGCCTTAATGGTGGAGGCGGACTTGGATGCTGTTGCTGTTACAGAGACATGGTTCACGGAATCTCATGATTGGGATACGGTCATACTGGGTTATAACTTGTTAAGGAAGGACAGAAAAGGGGAGTAGCAGCTCTTTATGTCAAAAACAATATCCAAGCAACTGAACTGCAAGGATTTGGGGGTAGAGAAGAAGCATTATGGGCCATCCTAAAAAGAAAAAAAAAAAAAAAAAAAAGGATGGTGCATCCATTTTTACTGGAGTGGTTTACAGACTTCCGACTGAATAGACAGAGAGCTGATAGAAGACTTACAAAAGGTGGGAAGGAAAGGAGATGTGTTGATTGTTGGAGATTTTAATCTGCCAGACATGGACTGAAGAATCCCTTCTGCGGAATCTAACAGAAGTAGAAAGATAACACAACCCCTTGCAGGGCAACCACTCAAACAAATAATAATGGAACCCATGAGGGCGGGAGGGAGTTATACTCTTAGTGTTCACTAATGGAGATAATGTCTCTAATGTCCGGGTGGGTGCCCATTTCAGCACCAGTGATCAAACAGTATGGTTTGATATCGCAAACAGCTTACGGAGAAGTCATACGAAGACCAGAGTTTTGCAGTTCAAAAATGAAGACTTTGCTGAAATGGGAAAATTCCTGGAGGTGGAACTTGAAGACTGGGCAAAAATGGGAGAGGTGGAACAACAGTGGGCCAAACTAAAAGGAGCAATTACAAAAGCAACAAATCTATATGTTAGAAAAGTAAACAAAAGTAAGAAATAAGAAACCAATCTGGTTCACAAAGGAGGTGGCTGATATAATAAAAGCAAAAAAAGCAGCTTTTAAGAAATAAAGGATCCCAAAAAGTGGAACACAGGGAGGATTATCTGGTGAAATTAAGGGAGACGAAAATGTAATCAAGAAAGCAAAAAGTCAGGCAGAAGAAAGGATTGCCAAGGAGGTAAAGCGAGGTGACAAAACATTTTTCCAGATACATCAGAGATAGGAGAAAGGTCCATAGTGGTATAGTGAAATTGAAAGGTGATAAGGATCAATGGGTGGAGAGAGATGAAGAAATGGCAGAAATACTAAACAAATTTTTCAGTTCAGTGTTCACTAAGGAAGACCCTGGAGAAGGACAGTCACTTGTTAACATAACTGTAGAAGGTGGTGGAGTAGACGAAACTCCATTTACAGAAGAGAATGTATGGGAAGAGCTAAATAATCTGAAAGTGGACAAAGCCATGGGGCCTGATGGGATTCATCCAAGGATACTGAGGGAGCTCAGAGATGTGCTAGCGGGTCCACTGTGTGACCTGTTCAACAGATCCCTGGATAAGGGTGTGGTGCCTAGTGACTGGAGAAGAGCGGTGGTGATCCCGCTACACAAGAGTACGAGCAGAAGAGGCTGGAAACTACAGGCCAGTTAGCATCACCTCAGTGGTGGGAAAATTAATGGAGACTCTGTTGAAGGAAAGGATAGTGAATCATCTACAGTGAGGAGAATGCTGGACCAGAGACAGCATGGTTTCACCAGGGAAAGATCCTGTCAGACAAATCTGACTGATTTCTTTGATTGGGTGACTAGAGAGCTGGATCAGGGAAGAGCATTCAATGTAATTTACTTGGATTTTAGTAAGGCTTTTGATACGGTCCCACATAGAAGACTCAACAAAATGAGAAGCTTGGGGGTGAGCTCCAAGGTGGTGGCATGGATTACAAACTGGTTGACAGATAGAAGACAAAGTGCAATGATAAATGGAACCTACTCTGAAGAGAGAATGGTGTTAAGTGGAGTGCCACAGGGATTGGTGTTGGGACCAGCTCTGTTCAATATCTTTGTGAGAGACATTGCGGAAGTGATAGAAGGTGAAGTTTGTCTATTTGCGGATGATACTAAGTTCTGCAACAGAATGGACACGCCGGAAGGAGAGAATGAAACGGGATTTAAGGAAGCTGGAAGAGTGGTCAAAGATATGGCAGCTGAGATTCAACGCCAAGAAGTGCAGAGTCATGCATCTGGGGAGTGGTAATCTAAAAGAACTGTATGTGTTTGGGGGGTGGGGGGGTGGTGGTGAAGGGCTGATGTGCACAGAACAGGAGAGAGACCTTGGAGAGATCGTGTCTAACGACCTGAAGTCAGCAAATCAATGCGACAGGGCGATAGCTAAAGCCAGAAGAATACTGGGTTGTATAGAGAGGAATATCTAGTAAGAAAAGGGAAGTGATAATTCCCTTGTACAGGATCCTTGGTGAGGCCTCACCTGGAGTACTGTGTTCAGTTCTTGAGACTATCTCAAAAGAGACAGACACAGAATGGAGGTGGTCCAGAGAAAGGCAACCAAAATAGTGGATGGTCTCCATCGAATGCCTTATGAGGAGAGGTTGAAGAACCTGAATATGTATACCCTGGAGGAGAGGAGGAGCAGGGGTGATATGATACAGACCTTCAGATACTTGAAAAGTTTTAATGATCCATGTCAACAACAGACCTTTACCATAGGAAACAATTTAGTAGACCTAGGGGTCACGATTTGAAACTCCAGGGAGGAAGACTTAGAACCAATGTCAGAAAATATTTCTTCATGGAGAGGGTGGTGGATGCCTGGAATGACCTTCCAGAGGAAGTGGTGAAGACTAAAACCATGAAGGATTTCAAAGGGCATGGGATAAACACCGTGGATCACTAAAAGCTAGGGGATGGGAAAGAGTGAAAAAAAGCATGAAGGTAGTGGGCCTGGGGGTAACCTGCATGAAGCAGCAATTGCTACACTTAAACATGGAGTATCCTGCACAGAATAGCATTTACTGCCATGGGAAGCTTGCTGGGCAGACTGATTGGACCATTTGGTCTTTTTCTTCCGTCGTTACTATGTTACTATGACTTCCCTTAGGAGGAAAGCTGGACTTTAATTCATGCTTGGTGGTTGGAGAAGGCAAGTGACATCTGTCTACAGAGAGTGTGTAGAGTTTGCTATTCAGAGGATGTGTGTATTAGTCATGGGACAGGTGAATCCCAAGCTGAAGGTTTTATTACGGAGCACTTACTTGAGATACAACCTAGCCCCACCAGGTGGAGAGTACTACTGGGTGAACAGGCCGCAAAGAACTGCTTGTCTAAAGTTACTGTCTCCTCAGAACATGTTCTCCAGTAAGTAGTGGATGTGAAGGTGTGAAAAGTTGATCAAGTAGCAGTTTTCGAAATGTCTTCAACTGAAGTGGCTCTGAGATGAGCCACTGAAGGTGCCATGGCTGTCACATGATGAGTCTTCACAGAGTCTAATCTGTAAACCAGTCAGAGCACAACGGTGCACCTTACGATTCACTAGCCAATTAGACAAGTTTGGCAATTGCCTTTCCCAATTTATTTGGATCAAAAGACACAACTATTGAGAAACTTGACAGTGAGGATCAGTCCTCTTTACATAATATGCAGTTCTCTTACTGTCTAAGGAGTGAAAAGCCCATTTTCCTTTGTGCACATGAGGTCTTGGAAAGAAAGCTATTTTATAGGCAGCACAATAACTTGATTAATATGGAACACATTCCATTTTCAGAAAGAACTTGTACGAGTTCATAAAACCTCCATATTATGAAAAATCTGAAGGTATGTTGGATATGAAACCAGAGCCTGTGCCGAAGCGACAGCCACAACAAACACTTGATTTGATATATATCCTGCTTTTTCAGGCACTTCAAAGTGGATTACATTCAGGTACCATTGATATTTCCTTGTCACCACAGACTCACAATCTAAGTTTGTACCTGAGATAATGGAGGGTGAAATGACTTGCCCAAGGTCACAAGAAGTGGCAGGGGGATTTGAATCTGGTTTTCCAATGACTCAAGAGGCTCAAAAGGAGGTTTCATGAGTTGAGTTAGGATTATATTAAGATCCCAAAGCATTGTAGGTTTACAGTTCTTTCATGAACTTCAATGCCACAGGGTGGAGAAACATTGTCACCCCTTCCACCTGCTGGCAATATGCCACAATGGTGCTAAGGCCTGATGACGAGAGGAAGAACAGATACTGAAATCAAGTCCTTCAGATCACTGGGTTCCAGCTGGCTGGTCCCACACCAAGTTGATAACTTCTTCCATTTGAAATTAGATTGCCTGGTCAAAGATTTTCTGGCAGAAATTAGTACATCCTCCATCTGCTTGGGAAGGAGTAAGGAGGAAGCTACTGCATGTTCACCATCCACACCATGAGGGCCAGCGATGGCAGATTTCAATGGTAGAGCCTGAGAGCCTGCCATTCTGAATAATGAGAGTCAGATAGTCTCCTCCTTTTGAGGGGGATGTAAATTGACAGATGAGATATGGACATCACACGTTTGCCTTGGCAGGTTGGCGATATGAGGATCATCATTGCGTTGTCCTGAAGATCTTTCTGGCAGTGCTGGTAACTAGAGGAATTGGTGGGTATGCATAGTGTTGAGTGACACTCCAGTTTAGCACACAAGTGTCTGAAATTTATCTCTAGCTGCTCGGATGTATGGAGCAGAACTCAACCTTTTATTGACTTCCTAAGTAAATAGATTGATCCCTGGTTCTTCTCAGCTACTGAACAAGTTGTTCATGATCCTTTGGATCCAAGGACCAGTCATGCTACTGTAACATTCTTCTGAAGTGGTCCCTTCATTCTGGGTCCCTGGAAGGTAGGCTGGCTGGAGATGGGCATTGTGATGTATGGCCCACAAACGAATTCAGAGGGCTTCCTGGCAGAGGGCATAAGAGCCCATATCTCCCTGCTTGTATATGTAGAACATGGCAATTGTCTGTCTGGATCAAGATTCCCATTCCTGAAAGAAGAAGATGAAGTCCTCAAGAGCATAGCTATTGGTCAGTAACTCCAGGTGGCTAATTTGCAGATGAATTTCCACTGAGGACGAGGACCCTTAAGATCCATGCCATTCCTATGTGCACCCCTCCACTCTTTGGTGGAAATAGCTGTAGACAGTCACTTGCGTACTGTGGGCAAATCTGGAAGTTGGCGCCATGGTGGGAAGAGGAGGGAGCTTTCCTGTTTGAGGGACCGAAAGGGGGAAGCTTCCCAGCTTGACTTATGCACCAAGAGCCCAACACCACCTTTCTTAATGCAGAAAAGCAATTCCACTGCTCAGCTTCATGCTGAGTCTGTGGGCTCTTAATCGCCTTCACCTTCCTAGGTCCTCCATCTTCCAGGCACTGTTCTCCTGGACCTGGGGGACATCGACCAGTTATGGCAGTTGGAGAAGTAGTGGTCTGGGCTCAGACTGCAATAACAGATAGGGTGATTACACCTGTAATGGACATATGATGCCCACAGATGCAGGCCTTAAACGTGCTTACTGCAAGTTTTTTGGCCTGGGCTTTTCAATGTTCTTTGACATCTCTATAAATTCTAAAAACGTAAGTTTTGTTCAAGGAGCTGCCAAGGCAGCAGCAAAAAATGTTGAAAGTAACAAGGCAGCTGGGAGCACTAGGCCCCAGACGCAGGAAAAAAAATTCTAAAAAAGACAGACATGTCTGTGTGGTAGCTCAGACAAAAAGACTGAAGGGCTCACAAAGCAGCGTGTGTGTGTGTGGGAACTCCTGCTCATGCTCAGTAAAGTTTTTACTGAGCTCCGAGAACTGGCTAATGTCAGCAAATTAGATGACATCACCCATATGTTATGGCTAATTCATGCTGCTTGTAAACAAAGAAACTAGTAGGGATGTGCATTCAGGCATCCAAACAAATGGACACACATCATGTATCTAATGAACGAACAAATGTAAGAACAAATGGTGTGCGCCTACTGGATGCACTTTAGACGGACATGCATATCATTTGTTTTGTGCACAAAACAAATGAAACGAATGGACATCCAAAAACTAAAATGCACATCCCTATAAACTAGGTCTGTGCATCAGTTTTACATTGCATTTTCTTTTTATTGGGTCTCAAAGGTTTAAACACACTTTTTGAGAATAAACTAATTGCTATTGCCATATTAGTCTATTACAGAGGACTATTTTCTATATGGAGATGAGAGTTTACCGTTTGATGTATAGACCACTTGCTCCAGCTCCACTCTGATGCTGACCATTGGCAGCACGGCCGGGCTGACTGGACACCACGTCTGACGCTCCCTCTCCTTTACTACCACCACCACCTGTCCAGGCCTTTTTATAGGCATCACTTGTTTCAAAGTTTTTTGCCCTGCAACAAAACATATTTCTGATAAGAAAAGGCAATGTTTCAAAAAAAGTCAGAGATGCCCTTTAATTTCATTTTTAGGTACCTTAGAACGATCTAGGGAAAGTAGACCCATATAGTCTTTCCGTGCCTCTTGCCTTACAGCTATACATTGCCTGCAATGCTCACTTCAGCCTAAGTAACGTACGTTGGATATGATAGAATGTTCCCCATGAGGATGAGAAGTGACATGAGTGAAGCATTCTCATTGTACTACTGGGGGGTAGAAGGTAATGTGGATGCTAGTAAAAGGCACCTTAGGCTCTACATTTGAAAAGACCCATAGAGATGTAATCTCACCTGCTAATCAGTTTTTGTGAACTTATTTGGGAGAAGGGGAAGAGGAGGAAGTGAAAGAATATGAAGTTATGCTTAACATATAAACTAAAACTGAATACTATACATAGTCAATATTCAAAAGCTATTTAGATGGATAATTTGCAAGTTATCCATTTAAATGGCAAGTTTTACCTTATTCAGTCATTTATCCAGCTAAATTCATTCAGAACAACGATGGAAGTGCCAGGAGCATGTTAGAGGCTACCTTGCTCCCAAGCTGGAGGTGTTTATGCTCCGGACGGGGTGGGGGTGTTGGATAGCAGGATGGTATTACAAAATTTAAACACAGGAAAGGAAGGTGGTGGGAGGGTGATCAGCCATCCCCCACCAAATTTTTCTTTTTTGGGAGGGGTTAGGACTGCTCGGCCCATTGTGGCCAATTTGAACATACTGGGGAGGGGGTGAAAATGAGGTCACTGGCCAAAGATATCCGATTAAGCAGAAAGTTATCCAGCCACATAGGACTGGATGATGTAAAAACCTAACCAACTATATTCAAGCATGTAGCCAGATAATTTTAGGAAAGTATATTCAGCAGCATGTTTATCCTGCTGAAGTTATCCAGATAATTTTAGCCAGATAACTTTTCTACTAACCAGCGTATTGAACATTACCTCCTACATATACTGCAAGTTTTCATGTGGGAGTTCTAGAAAGTACTGTTCTCTTGCTCACAACTCTTATTGTGCTCTGCTCCATATGCAACAGCCAGTGGATCGCCTCATTACTCAAAAATATATTAAATTTAATAGTTTTCGATCTTTTGCTCCTGGACACTGGAAGTTGGACAGTTTTATTTTGCTATACAGCTAACTCTCCTTCCATATTACCTCTCTTTCCAACTTCATGGAGCAGTGGTAGCACAAGGCTCAGAATGGCAATGCAGCCATAGAATTACCGTTTCTAGAACAGATTTGGGTTTTCTAAACAGTCATCCAGCAGAACATCCTTTGTCCCACAACACCTGCCTTGGAACAGAGCAGAAGTACAAGAAAGCACCAGACTCTGAAAGTTACCTTCAAATGTTACATTTCTCAAGCCAGTAAGTCAATAACTAATAATTTATTTGTTGACTGGGAAATCTGATTAAGTCAAATGTTTTGTTTTCAACAGAGTCTTGAAGGCATAAAGAAGGCAAAATGAAACTGCGGGCCTGCAAGCTAATTTGAAAATTTGGGCTGGGTGCTTACACCACCGGTACGAAGTATCCACATACTTTGCAGCTGCAATAGGAGCAGGTGTAACAGATGGTCAAAAGTACAGTGGGCATTTCAAAATGAAATCCCCACATACACTTTCTTGTCCCCAACCCCAAATCTGCCTCCAGAGCTGCCCACTTTTGGCACGAGTAAAAGTATGCACACTATCATCCAGCATGCAAGCTTGTAGCCATGTTTACAGGGGCAGGGGGATAATCAAGCCCTGTTTTTATACAGGAAACCCCAGGTTTTATGCAGGCAAAAGCTTTTAATGTCCCCAAAGTGACACTCAAAGACTTACATACAGTAAGTGGCACATTAGTTTTTAATTCATCCCAGAACTTCTCCAGAATAATAAACCAGATTCTAACTACTAGCCTTCACCTCCTCTCTAATAAGTGGTTATATATACAAAGGCCGTTTACATTTTCTTTTCTTTTTTTGCTAAAAATCGACATTAACAGCAAAATCTCCCACCAATAGCCATTAGCTGACATCACAATATGACGATCACTGCTCACAAGATGCTCTACATGCAAAAAACAGAGGCATGCAAACATGTAACCACAGAAACATCACCTTGTCAACAGCTGAGCAAGAACTTGGGCTGGGTGCCAAGATTTTAATTATCCTAACATCCACTCTGATCAGTTATTTGAGATCAGCCTCCTGCATTAAATTGTCGTTTTTAGTAAAGCAAAGGGAGGGAAAAGGAAAAAAGATGAGAGAATAGCATTAAAGAGTAAAAACAGCAGAATTAAGCAGTTTTCATTAGTAACAGAGCTCAAGTGAAGACACAAAAAAAAAAAAGAGGCAGGGTTAGTTCTGACTAAAGAAATAAAAAAAAAATCATTTCATCCACTCTCAATATTTCAAATAGGAAACAAATTAAAATGGATACGTGGCTGCTAACTACAGAAGGTAAAGCCACAGCAGCTGTTCAGTCTGCCTATGTCAACCCCAAATTGCCTTGCAAAAAAAGGTATATGAATGTCCAGCTTCTATGGACTATGGTTCAACAGTGGACATCAATTTCAGACATCACAAGACCAAAAAGCATTTTTTACATGTTCTAACTTAGAATATTAAAAGAACATAACAAAAACTGCCATTCTGGGTCAGACCAAGGGTCCATCAAACACAGTATCTTGTTTCCAACAGTGGACAATCCAAGTCACAAGTACCCGACAGGATCCCAAATAGTAATAAAGACTATAAAGGGGAGATGGTGAAGCTAGCACAGAACAGCAGTACAGTTGAGTCAAGCTCCCAAGAGGTGACAGCAAAGTCAGCCAAAATGTGGCAATGGCAGGGCTGTGGTACAGTCTCAAATGTATCAAGAGGGAAACAGCAGGTTTTCTAGACTGAGCAGCAGGCGGACTCAGCTGTGCTTCTCAGCTAAGGACAAAAAGGAGCAGCAGTTTGTACAACAAAGCTGAAAAATATTTTTAGCTAGAGCAGGGTAGGCAGGAGCAATCAGGCAGACTGGGCGGATCAAACGGGCCTGTATTTGCCACCATCTACTTTACTATATGCGATACACTTTTTAAAAAATGTAAATTGTTAAGAAGCATACATAACAAAATACTGTTAATATTTAACAAAAGATGTGTTAAAGAACATACACCAAAGCATCAGTATTACACTGCAACTCTTCATCTATCAAAAGCATTTCTCCTCTTGTAAAAAAAAAAAACAGCATTTCAGTTCTCTTTTAAAAAAGTTTTATTTTAACAAAACAGGAAGTGTTAAGTCTAAGAAAACATATTCATATTTCCTCTGTCCTTAGCCTCTTTTCCTAGTAATCTCCTAAAAGTGAGCCTCCATTTCCTTCTCTCACTGAGTTTTTTCTATATTTGCTATTCTAGATTATTGCTCTAAGCTGCTCCTGCCTGTATTTGTCCCTCACACCATTCTTCCCCCCCCCCCCCCCCCGAGTATTTTCCCCTCATCTCATCCTTTCTGAAAATCTTCCTTGTATGCAATTCTTCCTCCCTAAATAGCCCACCTCTCCTTTGTACTTCTTCTATTGATTCCATCCTATGAATCTTTCTTCCATATATTTCTTCCTCCCTTATTCTTTTCCTCTATTTGTATTTTATTTTCACGTAATTCTTGCCTTGTTTCCTTCCCTAACTGTGGATGTTTTTCACCTTATGCATTTCCCTCCTGTACCCATGCTCCTGATCTTTCTCTAAGCACATAAGAATTTGCCATACGGGTCAGACTGAGGGTCCATCAAGCACAGCATCATCCTATTTCCATTAGTGGCCAATCCAGATCACAAGGACCTGGCAAGATCCCATTCTGCTATCGTGCAGTGATAAATAGTGTCTATTTCTTAAGTCTACTTGGCTAATAATAGTTTATTGACTTCTCCAGGAATTTGTCCAAACCTTTCTTAAACCTATCTATACTAACTGCCTTAACTACATCTTTCGGTATTGAATTCCAGAACGTAACTGTACACGGAGTGAAAGAGATTTTTCTCAGATTTGTTTTGCATGTGCTACTTACAAACTTTATGGAATGTCCCCTAGTCTTTGTATTTTTTTGAGAGAGTAAACAGATTTATATTCACCCAATCTATTCCACTCATGATTTTCTAGACCTCTATCATATCCCCCCCTCTGCCATCTCTTCTTCAAGCTGAACAGCCTTTCCTTGCAGGGGAGTGCTGTGAAAGGGGAGGGGCTGATGCTAGGGGTTTTTAATCTTCCAGATGTTGATTGGGACATCCCAACCGCAGTATTTTAAATAATACTAAAACAAGGAGACTATGAACTAACAACCAGCAGATTTAAAACCAAATATAGAATGTATTTAACTCCATGCACAATCAAGCTGTAGAATCTGTTGCCAGTGGATGTGGTCAAGGTGATTAGCACATAGGGTTTTAAAACTGATTTGGAAAGCTCCTGGAGGAAAATACCATAAAACATTAGTCAAGTAAACTAAAGAAAGCTACTGTTATCCCTAGGATTGAGTAACAGGAAATACATGTACTTTATGCAAACTGCTGTATATTTGTGATCTGGACGTGCCACTGTCAGGATGCCAAACTCTATGAACCTCAGACTTACCCAGAATGACATTTGTTATGTTCTGAGACTTGCCTCAGTAGCACCTGTGATCTGTAAGGGTCACCAGTGTAGCAGCTCCTTCCCTGGGACTGAGCATGTCATGTCTACGGCATGCATAAATTCTGCTGGCCCCATCAGAATATGAGTATCCTGCACCGCAGCCCACAGTATTACAACTGTGAATTTTAAAACCATATTTGCATCCTGTAGGAGGATAAGCCAAATATCCTCTGCCATTTTTTAAAATTGAACCATTAAGTTTTCTGAGATATTTGGCTTTGAAAATAGACTTCTGCACATGCCCAGTGGAGGAACAGCTACAAACGAACACTGAAAAAGAAACGACAACATCAGGCATAAAGCTAGTCTTCTTTTGCATGCTGAATAAAAGGAAAATGTCAGTTTTAAAGAAATTAAAAATAAAAGTCAACTTCAGGACTAAAGCTGGTTTCTATAGATAAAAGAAAAGTTTCAGGTAAAAAAGTCAACATTTTTCAATCTCTATTTTAACCCCTGATCTCCACATTTTCTGCCTCAGTTTTACCCTTACTCTTCCTTTGCAGTGAACTGATTTCATGTTTTAAAATCAATGTTCTGCAGATTTATCTTTGTATTGCAAGGGTGCCACAGGCCAGGAACTCAAGTTTTCTCCCTAGCAACATGGCAGCCTTCTGCTGGGCTTTCATGGGTTTGCTCTTGGAATGGACTCAGAGTTCATCCTGTGTGCTACACCAAAATATGCAGGAAAATAACTTTTAAGACATTTTATTTAATAAATACATTTAGTCTAATAAAACACACAGGCCCTCACCTTACATATGGCTAAACCTTCAGTTAGCTATGTTGAAGCGACACCAAATTAGAATTAGCATGGTTCCTTTTACTTAACTCAGACTATCCTGAACAAAGTGTGGCCAGACATGCCAAATACTTGATGGAGGAGCTATGTATCAAAAAAATATTTTCAGGCATATCTAGCGGGACTGTCCAAAAATTTAAGGGGTAGATACTAAGAGGCCAGCTGGTGAACTAACTTAGCCAGATAATACTTATCTAGCTAAGTTACAAGGATATTCAGCTGCATACAAACGGGACTTAGCTGCATATCACTTATCTGGCTTAATCTAGACATGCTCAATATCAGATCTAGACTTGGCCACAACTTTTGCGGCTAAGTCCTACTATTGCTACTTAGCTGGATAAATTATTGGCTAAGTAGTGCCGCCCTGATCTGCCCACAAGTTAGTCGGCGAGCCAGATAAATCACTTATCCTGTTATCTGGCTATCTAGCGGCCGCTGAACTTGAATGGATAGTCAGCGGCCACTTGCTGGCCATATAAGTAGGACTTATCCAGCTGTCAGTTGAATATCGGCTCCCAATTCTGGAAAGAGGTTATTTCTCTCTTTCTATGTAAGAATATGCATTTTGTGATGTTTTTGTTGTCGATGTGTTCAGTACTATTGATTTACGGCTAATATCATAACAAACAAAAATTCTGAAAGAATGAATATGATTCCTGGCATAGGAATTTGTCAAGTCTGGGATCTCATTTCACTGACCTACTGCCAGGGCACACACAGAGGCCGCAACACTTGTTGAGCTCAGTCAAATTCCTTTCTGCTTCCCGCATGTCTTTATTTATGTGGTCCATTCCTTCTTCTATACGGCTCAGTTGCTCTAAATGAAAATATGCACAAAAAAAGTTTTAAATGATGTGGAATTGCTTCAGTTGATCTTTATACTGGAGTAGATCAAGCTTATATATTCCTGAAAATTTTCAAGTATTCTCCAAAAGACAACCTGTAATACTCTTAATACAGGGATATCGTGCACCAGTATGCAAATAACTCTGTTTTGCAAGATCACAAAACAATATCCACGAGTCAGAGGAACAGAAGACACTGGCAGATAAGGAATAACCAGACCACCCAGTTTATCCATTTGTCTGCCTACTATTTTGCCATTTTTAAATCTGTAGTCTTCTCCCTTGCTCACTAAGGTGATGTGTCTCCCTTACTAGCAGATAGATGCAAAGAACGTAACCTCACCCCGATGTCCATCTTCCCTATAAAGTCTGGTACAGCAGGGGAAGTTATCAGTAGACTCTTGCCCAAGTTAGTGACTGTGCTACCTTGAAATACCTTTAAAAAATTACCAAACAGAAAGTTAGCAGGCTACCCGCTCTTCCTTCCATGAGCTGAATCTCAGTCTGGGTACAGGATATTTCAAGGAGACACCTTATATGCTTCTCCTGCCTTGCTTTTTCTTTTTGTTAAACGCTATCTTCCCAACTATTCCTTCCCAATCTAGCTTCAGGGTGGGTTCTAGACTGGTGTGCAGGACTCAAGGAAAGAAAATTAGCAGACAATGTTCTAATTTCACTTTCCTCATTATCCTGTCAGACCAATCCAGACATGTGGGATGTCATGTGCCTAAGAGGTGACTATCCCAGGAAGGAATAAACTAGGGCTGCTACAAGAACCCCTGTCCCAAAGACTGTGTCCTCCTTTGCCTGTAGATCTAATCTGTAGGGTTTAGCAAATGAGTATAATGAGGCCCACATTGTTGCTTTATAGAAGTCTGTTGGAGAAACCAGTCTGCATTCTGCCCAGAACATGGTCTGTGCCCTAGTAGAGTGCATGCTCAACTCTTCCAGAACTGGCTTACTTTTCACTATACAGGTCAAAGCAATTGCCTCCTTAATCCAATAGGCAATGGAAGCCTTAGACACTGCTTCTTCCTTCTGGGCACCAAACAAAATGAAAAATCTGAAGGGCACATTCTTTTTGCAAGTCAGAAAGACAATGCAGTAATGCCCTGTGAACATCCAGAAATTGGAGGCCCCTCTTTTCTCCTAGTTTAGATGGTACTCTGACATCACTTTAGGTAATAAAAAAAAAAAAAAAAAGGAGGGTGGATACCAGCCTAATAGTGACCTTTTCTCTTGAAAACATCAGATAGAGATCTTGGCAGGACAGTGCCTGGAGCTCAAATTCTTCTTGCTGAACCAAAAATATCATCTTCAAGTCCTTCAGCGAGGCTCTCTTCAGAAGCTCAAATAGAGCTTCTATCAAGCCTTCAGTACTATGTTCAGGTCCCACGGTGGAACTAACGGCTGCACTGGAGGGCATATGTGTTTCACTCTCCTAAAGCAGCATACCACGTCCGGATATGATACTAGGGATCCATCGCTGACCTGTCCCCTATAGCAGGATATAGCTGCTGCTTGCACCCTCAAAGAGTATAGGGCTAACCCCTTGTCTAGACCACCTTGGTGAAACTGCAGAATTGAGGCTAGTTTTGCTTTAAATTGTGACACATTCTCCCAAAACCAAGCCTCAAATGTTATCTATATCTTGACATAAGCCAGGGATGTCTACTTCTTCCTCGCTTTAAGCAAGGTTGATAGCAGCAGCTGCCCTGAATATCATCACTTGTGCAGTCTAATCCTCTCAAAGGCCAGGCTGTTGTACAGAATGAAGCAGGATCCCCCAGGGTCACTAGGCACACCTGAGTGGTTCCCCCTTCCCTGACCAGATCCATATACCACAGTCACCTTGTCCAGCCAGGGGCCACCAAAATGACCTTTCCATGATAATCTGCTGTTGCATCCTTCCTACCATTTGGCCAAGATGGGAATACATATAGGATGTTGTCTTGCAGCAATGTTTAAGCAATGTTTATTTCAACATAAATGTTTTCTGCCATTAGGTTGCACTAAGGGCTGCTCCCACCTGTTCATGATTTAGTCTATTGTCTCCTCAGCTAGCTCTCACTCTCCTGGGTCTAGAGTCTGTCAGCTCAAAAAAAAATGCACCTGCATGTTGCCTGTTCTTGCTATGTGTGTTGCCAAAAGGTCCTGGAGATACGTTCCTGCCCAACTAATAACAACTCCACATATCTTGCTACCTAAGGGCTCCTGGTGCCACCTCACCTGTTCACAAAGGCTACAGCCGATGCATTGATGGAAAATAAACTGACTGCCTTTCCCTCTAACTGTTGAAATAAGCAGATTAGGGTTAATTTGATAGCGCTGGTCTCTACAGTTTAAAATCGGCCACATCGCATCTGTCTAGGACCAGAGTCCCTGAACTATCTGCCCTCCCTCCCCACTGGGCTGCTCACATTTTTTATCATCTGGGGGCTTCAAGCTTACCCCTACTTCTAAACTGGCTTTGACTAACCACCATTCCAGATTCCGCCTGGCCTGTTGTGTCATGGGGCAAGTCATTTTGAAGTCTTGACTCCATAGTGACCAGCTCAATAGGAGGGCATTCTGTAAATGGCACATATTTATTTATTTAAAACTTTTTTTATACCGGCATTTGTAGGACACATCATGTCGGTTTACAAAAAACTGAGAAGGAAAGGAAATTACAATGAACAGGGGAGGGGATAACTGGGTGAGTACACAAGTAAGAGAGAGGATATTTAACAAGCAGCGATACAACTATTTGCATTCGGTTAGGGTTATATATGCAAATGAACTAATATACAATGTTACATGGCATGTGCACTTGACACATTTAGCATGTGGAACTTGATTACAGTAGCGCGGGGCTTGTGCACGATACACAGTGACGGTTACAGAGGGGGGGGGGTGTGGGGGGGGGGAAGGTTGCAGGGGGGGGGGGGGGTTGATAAGGATCAGGTAAGGGTATAGGCTAGGTTGGGATTAAGGTGAATAATGGGCAAACATCGGCTAGGATTGGGAGGAATTAGGGTATGCTTGTTTAAAGAGCCAGGTCTTGATTCCTTTTTTGAAATGGCTCAGGGATGGTTCTAAGCGGAGTGTGACAGGTAGGGAATTCCAGAGGGTAGGGCCCGCAATGGAGAAGGCTCTATCCCTAGTGGCGGTGAGGTGTCCAATTTTAAGTGAGGGAGTTTGGAGAGTGCCAGCAAGGGAGTTTCTGGTGGGGCGGTTAGATTGACGGAATTGTGGCATGTCTTCAAGCCAGGGTGAATTGTTGTTGTGTAGTGTGTTGTGGAGGATGGTAAGTGTTTTATATTGGGAACGGAAGGTGATGGGGAGCCAATGGAGGTCTTGGAGTATGGGAGTGATGTGGTCAGTTTTTCTGGTGTTTGTTAAGATTCTTGCCATGGCATTTTGGAGGATTTGGAGTGGTTTAATGGTAGAGGCGGGGAGTCCTAAGAGGAGGGAGTTGCAATAGTCGAGTTTGGTAAGTATGGTGGTTTGCATAACCGTGCGGAAGTCATGGGCGTGGAGAAGGGGCTTAAGTTTTTTGATGATTTGTAGTTATTTATTTATTTTATTTATTTAAATGCTTTTAAAATATACCGACATTCATAGGACATATCATGCCGGTTCACAATCAACATTGTAAAGGAGGAAGAGGAAGTTACAAATAACAGGGAGGGGGGATGTGGAGCAGTGAAGGAAAAAGGAGAGGATGGGGGTCAGGTGACAGTAAGCGCAGAAGTTGCGGGAAGGAGAAAGGTAGTGAAGTGCTAGGGGAGAGAGAAATTGATAGGAACTGTGTTAAACTGAGAATAAAAAATTAACAAATTTACAAAATCAGCAATTCCCTAGGATGCATCAACGGATTAGAAGGGGTAAGGGAATTGGAAGTGGCAGTGGAGGGGGTTTAGGTCTGATTGGAGTCAGGGTATGCTTGTAAGAAAAGCCAGGTTTTGATGCCTTTTTTGAAGTTGGGTAAGGAAGGTTCAAGGCGGAGAGACGTGGGAAGAGAATTCCAGAGGGAGGGGCCGGCTATGGTAAAGGCTCTCTCTCTGGTAGTTGAGTGGTCTGCTATTTTGAGGGGTGGGATGTGTAAAGTGCCCGCCGTGGAGGCTCTGGATGGACGATTGGATGTACGGAAACGTGGTGTTTCCTTGAGCCATTCGTGGTCATTTTTGTGAAGCATGTTATGGAGTATTGTAAGGGTTTTGTATTTTATACGGAAAGGGATGGGGAGCCAATGCAGTTCTTTTAAAATGGGTGTGATGTGTTCTCTCTTACGAGTGTCTGTGATGATTCGTGCCATGGAGTTCTGCAATATTTGTAGTGGTTTAATTGTGGCGTAGGGCAGGCCTAGGAGAAGTGAATTGCAGTAGTCTAATTTTGATAGGATTGTGGACTGCAATACAAGGCGAAAGTCTTGAAGGTGGAGGAGGGGTTTGAGCTTTTTGAGGATGTGGAGTTTATAGAAGCCGGTTTTTAGAAGGGATTTGATGTGTGGATGAAAATTAAGGTGTTTGTCTAATACAACACCTAGGTCTCTTACAGATGGCAGGATGGGGAGGGTTGTGGGGGTAGTTTTAGTAGAGGCCTGTGAGGTAACCTCGAGTTTGTTGGAAATGAGGATGATTTCAGTTTTTGCTGTGTTAAGAGCGAGTTGGAGGCTGTCTAAGAGAGAGTTAATGGAGGCAAGACAGGATTCCCAGAAGTTTAGAGTTTCTTGTAGGGTTTTTTGCATGGGGATGAGGATCTGTACATCATCCGCATACATGAAGAAATTGAGACCGAGGTTAGAAAGTAGATAGCAGAGGGGAAGAAGATATATGTTAAAGAGGGTGGAGGATAAGGAGGATCCTTGGGGGACACCCTGGAGGAGGGGTATGCGTGGGGACTCAGAGTTGTCAATGTTGACCAGGTATTCTCTATGGGTGAGATATGAGGTAAACCATGATAGTACAGTGCCAGAGATGCCGATTTCTGATAGCCGGGATAGGAGTATTTGGTGGTTGACAGTGTCGAAAGCAGCAGAGATATCTAGTATAGCGAGTAAGAATGAGGTTCCTTGGTCCATGCCTATATGTATGGTGTTGGTGACTGCCAGAAGGAGGTTTTCCGTATTGCGACCTTTACGGAAGCTGAATTGTGCGGGGTGCAGAATGTTGTGGTTTTCGAGGTAGTCAGAGAGCTGGGTATTCGTCTCGCGCCGAAGGAGCGCGACGAAGGAGCGCGACGAATACCCCTTCGTACAGCCCCAAGGAAACCCCTCGCCATTTCCACAGAAAACCGAAGGATATCTCCACTCCTGCTCAAACCGCTGACACTGCCGCGTTTACTACTGTTCGTGCATCAAGGAGGGGAGGCCTGCGCGATCGGCGCCCAGACCTGTCGGGGTAAGGCCTCAAGGTTTCATCCCTTCCTCCCGGCAGGCCTTAGCCCCAATCCCACAGGCAGCGGCATAATAGACCCGCTTACCAGTTCAAGCAACCAATCAGCGAGGGAAAGGATCATTTAAACAAACCTGAGCACGGACGCTGCTCGTCAAAGGGGTGCGAAAAAGTGGTTGCCCTTCTGTGGGCCCCTTCGTGCTGCCCCTGAGCAACCATCTTTCCGACTCCACTCCCCCGCGACTCAAACAATCCCTCTTGAATCAATTAACTCATCGGAAAGTGAGGCCTGGAAATAACAACAACCACCCAGGACCCTTAACCAAGGCTCATCTCTGCTCTCACAATAAGTCCAGAGTAACACAAATATGATGACCCAACATATTCCCATCAGATATCACCGCCACCTCTTCAACATGCTCCCAGCTCAATCCCCTACAGCAAGAACTCCCAAATCTCTCATCCCTATCTTGATCACTCCCCTGACTCAGCTCCTAGGTCTAACACTTCTCTCAGTGACCCTATTTAATTCTCAATCTCTGACAAAAAAAACTCATATCCTCAACGACTATCTCTTAGACTGTAACCCTGACGTCTGCGCCATTACAGAAACCTGGCTAAAAAACTCGGATATAGCGCTAATCAACCAATTACCTACCCACAAATACGATTTTTTCTCTATACACAGACAAAAAAAACGAGGGGGCGGCCTATTACTAGCCTCCAAGAAAGAACTTAGACTAACAGCTCATACAATCAAGACAGAATCCAAACTAGAATTAGGTTTATTCAAATCTAATCATCTGCAAGTCTTACTAGTTTATGCCCCTCCAGGAGTATTGGAAGCAGACGCCTCCCCCCTTATTGAATCCATTGTTAAACATATCAATACTGACTCTCCTACCATAATCTTGGGAGACTTTAACATACACTTTGAAGCCTCTCACCATACGCCCAATTGTGAAGCCTTAATCACCGCCCTCAATGCAATGGGATTCACCCAGATCGTCAACGGACCCACACATAAAGCAGGACATACATTGGACCTTATCTTTATCAACTCTAATTTCTCCATCACCAAGGATCCGGCTTGTACCCCCATCCCCTGGTCAGACCACTATCTGATAACAACCACCCTCACTTCAAATAAACAGACACCCAACACCTCTCCTCCATTCACTTTAGGAAATCATGTGCTTCCGAGACACTCAATGAACAGCTCACTAAGGATCTCAAAAATATAGATCTATCCAACCCCAACACAGCAGTGCTCTCCTGGCACAAGATCACAGAAGATGTAGCAAATAAGCTCTGCCCATCTATCTCGAAAAGAATTAACCCCACAAAAAAAGGAAATCAACCTTGGTTCACCCAGGAACTCAAACAGTTAAAACAAGAACTACGTCACAAAGAAAACAAATGGCGTAAAGCCCCTTCCCCCTCCACGCTTTCATCATACAGAGGAACCTTACATTATTACAGGTCATCAATTTTAAAAGCTAAAAAAGTTTTTTACGCAAATAAAATCCATGACTTCCAATATGATGCGAAGGCTCTCTTCTCATATGTGTCTCAAATTACAAAGTCACTACCACCACCGATCCCAGACAAACAAGCTCAATCCAAGGCAAATGAGCTAGCCATATTCTTTCAGCAGAAGATATCAAACACGATCTCCCTCCTCCCACCCAATACCAACACCCTCGTTTCATTTACCAATACCCATATGCTTAAGGAAGCCAAATTAGAAAACTTCGAATTAACTTCATCTAAAGAGATCGAATCCATTCTCAAGAAGCAGAAACCATCCAGCCATCCCACAGACAACCTACCAACCAAGCTACTTCTACTCATACCAAACACTATATCCGGACCACTGGCCAACATCATAAACTGCTGCTTAACCCAAGGACTGTACCCAAACATCCTAAAAAACGCCTCTCTCAAACCCCTACTTAAGAAACACAACTTAGACCCTAGTGAACTAGCTAATTTCCGCCCTATATCAAATCTTCCATTCTTAGCCAAACTCACAGAAAAAGTGGTTAACACCCAGCTATCAGAATATTTAGAAGATTACAATATTTTATATCCTTCACAATATGGTTTCCGCAAATCACGCAGCACAGAAACCTTGCTCATCTCCCTAACTGACCATATTATTATGGGACTAGACAAAGGACATTCTTTTCTTCTAATCCTTTTAGACATATCAGCGGCGTTCGATACCGTCAACCACGCCATCCTCCTGAATCGTCTATTAGACATAGGCATCTCAGGACAAGTCTACAACTGGTTCAAGTCTTTCCTTAGCGATAGAAGTTTCAAGGTCAGAATAAATAATAAAGAATCACCACCAACAAATTCATCACTTGGAGTACCTCAAGGATCCTCCCTGTCCCCCACCCTTTTTAATATCTACCTCCTCCCCCTATGCCAACTATTAACAAGCCTCAACCTTATTCACTACATTTACGCGGATGATGTGCAGATCCTGATCCCCATAACGGAATCCATCACCAAATCACTCTCGATCTGGAACAACTGCCTACATTCTATCACTAATCTCCTCAACAGTTTAAATTTGGTCCTCAATGCTAAAAAGACCGAACTCCTCCTCATTTCCGCCTTCCAAGATAACTATCAGTCACAGGCCCAACATAACCACGCCCTCTCTCATACTCAAGTTAGAGACCTTGGGGTTATACTTGATAACCGTCTTAACCTAAAGAGTATGATTAACACTATAACCAAAGATTGCTTCTTCAGACTACAGGTATTAAAAAGACTCAAACCCCTTTTATATTTCCACGACTTTAGGACAGTTCTTCAATCATTGATTTTTGCCAAAATAGACTACTGCAGCGCGCTCTTCACAGGATTACCCAACTCATCCATCAGGCCTCTCCAGATGATACAGAATGCTGCAGCTAGAATCCTGACAAGCACCAACCGGAATGATCATATTACACCCATCCTCCGAAATCTACACTGGTTACCAGTCAATTACAGAGTCCTTCACAAATCTTTAACATTAATACACAAATTCATCTATAATCTCCTTTATCTCGACCTTGAAATTCCATTAAAACTCCATACTTCTAACAGGCCAATGAGAGAAATATCCAAAGGAACGCTACAAGCCCCTCCAACCAAAGCCACACGACTCATCGCATCCAGGGACCGAGCATTTTCGACAGCAGGCCCAGCCATCTGGAACAACCTCCCTGCAGAACTTAGGCTGGAACCTTGCCTGCTAACTTTTAAGAAAAAACTCAAAACGTGGCTGTTCCGCCAAGCCTTCCCAGAACCCTGGGATACACATTAGGCGTTATCTACCCATGATTAATGGATCCTCCCCTCCTCTGAATACCTTGACAGCATGGATACCGACTCTAACATGTGGACTATCTCTAGTCTGGACTACCTCTAGTCCGGAATTTGTTTCTCTCCCTTTAACTTAACTTTATATTTCTCTTCTAGCTTCCTAAGCTTCCAAGTTCACAGTCCTCGTTGTAATGTAACTTTGTTTTTTCTTCCTTTATCTAGTTATTTTACCCCTGTTCGATGTAAACCGTCCTGATATGGTATTTAACCATGAAGGTCGGTATAGAAAAATGTTAAATAAATAAATAAATATTGACAACCTTTTCAAGTATTTTAGATACAAAAGGGAGGTTGGATATAGGCCGGTAGTTAGAGGGGTCTTTGGGGGTCTTTGGGCTTCTGCCCAAGATGCCACCTTTATGGCTGTCACCATAGATCCTAGTACCTGCAAATATATCCAGGCTTGAGGTACCCTTGTGGTCAGCATTTTTCTCATCTGTTCCTGCAACTTGCTGATCCTCTTGGCTGTCAAATACTCTTACTGTCCTCATCTAGATATATCAATAAGAGAGGACGGTAGCTGTTTCTTGGACCTGTTCACCACTCAGCCTAAACCTTCCATCATCTGTAGGACTCTTAGTTGACTGACAACTTTCCTGAAAGGTCTTGGCCCTGTTCAGCCAGTCATCTAGGTATATGTTTACCAAAATTCCTTCCCTGTGGAATAAGGCTGCCACTATCACCTTTGTAAAGGTGTGGTGCTGCGGCAAGCCCAAATGGTAGAGCCTTGAACTGATAATCCTTTCCTAGGACCATGAATTGCAGGAATCTTTGGAACAGGGATAAGGAGATATGCTCTGATATATCTAGGGATGACAGGAATTCTCCTTTTCTTACTGCCAAAATCACTGATCTCAAGGTTTCAATGCAAAAAAGAAAGTGTGACACCTTCAGATACTGGCTGATTATATTTTAATTCAAATTATGGTGGAATGTTCCTTCTTACTTCAGAACAATAAAAGAAATGGAATACCTGCCTTCTATTTCCAATATGGGTACTGGCACCATAGCCTCCAAATGGAGCAACTGGCCATTGCTGAATTGCCAGCTTCACTGGGGATCTGCAAGGAGACAAGACAAAATTATCTGTTGTTGAAGGACTCAACTCAAGGGCGTACCTTTGCCAAATGATCTCTAAGACTCACTGATCTTTTGTGATGTGGGTTCCAGTCCTTATAGTACCATCGCAACCATGCTCCTACCAGCGGATGTGAGAAGTGACAATCCCGAACTGTCATTGTACGTCCATGGATCCCATAGGACCCCAAGACCCTCCATCCCAACCCCTTCTTCCATGAAATGGTTGTGACTTGTTGGATAGCCTTAAGAACATAAGAACATGCCATACTGGGTCAGACCAAGGGTCCATCAAGGCCAGCATCCTGTTTCCAACAGTGGCCAATCCAGGCCATAAGAACCTGGCAAGTACCCAAACACCAAGTCTATTCCATGTTACCATTGCTAGTAATAGCACTGGCTATTTTCTAAGTCAACTCAATTAATAGCAGGTAATGGACTTCTCCTCCAAGAACTTATCCAATCCTTTTTTAAACACAGCTATACTAACTGCACTAATGACATCCTCTGGCAACAAATTCCGGAGTTTAATTGTGCGTTGAGTGAAAAAGAACTTTCTCCGATTAGTTTTAAATGTGCCACACACTAACTTTATGGAGTTCCCCCTAGTCTTTCTATTATCCGAAAGAGTAAATAACCGATTCACATCTACCCGTTCTAGACCTCTCATGATTTTAAACACCTCTATCATATCCCCCCTCAGCCGTCTTCTCCAAGCTGAGAAGTCCTAACCTCTTTAGTCTTTCCTCATAGGGGAGCTGTTCCATTCCCCTTATCATTTTGGTAGCCCTTCTCTGTACCTTCTCCATCGCAATTATAAATTTTTTGAGATTCGGTGACCAGAACTGTACACAGTATTCAAGGTGCGATCTCACCATGGAGCGATACAGAGGCATTATGACATTTTCCGTTTTATTCATCATTCCCTTTCTAATAATTCCCAACATTCTGTTTGCTTTTTTGACTGCCGCAGCACACTGAACCGACGATTTCAATGTGTTATCCACTACGACGCCTAGATCTCTTTCTTGGGTTGTAGCACCTAAAATGGAACCTAACATTGTGTAACTATAGCATGGGTTATTTTTCCCTATATGCATCACCTTGCACTTATCCACATTAAATTTCATCTGCCATTTTGATGCCCAATTTTCCAGTCTCACAAGGTCTTCCTGCAATTTATCACAATCTGCTTGTAATTTAACTACTCTGAACAATTTTGTATCATCTGCAAATTTGATTACCTTGTCGTATTTCTTTCCAGATCATTTATAAATCTATTGAAAAGTAAGGGTCCCAATACAGATCCCCGAGGCACTCCACTGCCCACTCCCTTCCACTGAGAAAATTGTCCATTTAATCCTCGCCGTTTCCTGTCTTTTAGCCAGTTTGTAATCCACAAAAGGATATCGCCACCTATCCCATGACTTTTTACTTTTCCTAGAAGCCTCTCATGAGGAACTTTGTCAAACGCCTTCTGAAAATCCAAGTACACTACATCTATCGATTCATCTTTATCCACATTTACCTCCTTCAAAAAAAGTGAAGCAGATTTGTGAGGCAAGACTTGCCTTGGGTAAAGGCATGCTGACTTTGTTCCATTAAACCATGTCTTTCTATATGTTCAGAACAATTTCCACTATTTTTCCTGGCACTGAAGTCAGGCTAACCGGTCTGTAGTTTCCCGGATCGCCCCTAGAGCCCTTTTTAAATATTGGGGTTACATTTGCTATCCTCCAGTCTTCAGGTACAATGGATGCTTTTAATGATAGGTTACAAAATTTTACTAATAGGTCTGAAATTTCATTTTTTAGTTCCTTCAGAATTCTGGGGTGTATACCATCCGGTCCAGGTGATTTACTACTCTTCAGTTTGTCAATCAGGCCTACCACATCTTCTAGGTTCACCATGATTTGGTTCAGTCCATGTGAATCATTACCCATGAAAACCTTCTCCAGTTCGGGTACCTCCCCAACATCCTCTTCAGTAAACACCGAAGCAAAGAAGTCATTTAATCTTTCCGCGATGGCCTTATCTTCTCTAAGTGCCCCTTTAACTCCTCGATCATCTAACGGTCCATCTGACTCCCTCATAGGCTTTCTGCTTCGAATATATTTTAAAACGTTTTTACTGTGAGTTTTTGCCTCTTCGGCCAACTGCTTTTCAAATTCTCTCTTAGCCTGTCTTATCAATGTCTTACATTTAACTTGCCAACGTTTATGCATTATCCTGTTTTCTTCTGTTGGATCCTTCTTCCAATTTTTGAATGAAGATCTTTTGGTTAAAATAGCTTTTTTCACTTCCCCTTTTAACCATGCCGGTAATAGTTTTGCCTTCTTTCCACCTTTCTTACAGGCCGATACAGTACAGTGCTCTCCAACGGAGCGCACTGTTAACCTGCCCTTGGACGCGCGTTTTCCCTTACCCCTTATTCAGTAAGGGGCGGAAAACGCGCGTCCAACCCGCGGCACCTAATAGCGCCCTCAACATGCAAATGCATGTTGATGGCCCTATTAGGTATGCGCGCGGGATACAGTAAGTAAAATGTGCAGCCAAACTGCACATTTTAGTCTAAGAAATTAGTTTCTGCCGACACCGGGAAAGTGCACAGAAAAGCAGTAAAAAACTGCTTTTCTGTGCACCCTCCGACTTAATATCATAGCGATATTAAGTCGGAGGTCCCGAAGGGTGTAAAAAGTAAAAAAAAACCAAACCAAAAGAAAAAAAAATTTAAATTGGGCTGGCGGGCCGAAAACCGGACGCTCAATTTTGCCGGCGTCCGGTTTCCGAGCCCGTGGCTGTCAGCGGGCTCGAGAACAGACGCCAGCAATATTGAGCGTCGGCTGTCAGACCCGCTGACAGTGCCGCTCCGGGTCAAAAGGAGGCGCTAGTGTCCCTAGCGCCTCCTTTTGCCCGTTTCTACCGCACCATCTAATTTACATACTGAATCGCGTGCACTGGGAGAGCGGGTGTTCGTCCACTTTCCCGCGTTTTTACTGAATCAGCCCGTTAATGTGTAGAATACATCTGGACTGTGCTTCTAGGATTTTTTTTTTTTTTAAACAATGACCACGCCTCTTGCATACTTTTTACTTTTGTAGCTGCTCCTTTCAGTTTTTTTCTAACAATTTTTCTCATTTTATGAAAGTTTCCCTTTTGAAAGTTTAGCACGAGAGCCGTGGATTTGCTTACTGTCCCCCTTCCAGTCATTAATGCAAATTTGATCATATTATGGTCACTATTGCCAAGCAGCCCCACCACCATTACCTCTCTCACCAAATCATGTGCTCCACTGAGAATTAGATCTAAAATTGCTCCCTCTCTTGTCGGTTCCTGAACCAATTGCTCCATAAAGCTTTCATTTATTCCATCCAGGAACCTTTGCTCTCTAGCGTGTCCCGATGATGCATTTACCCAGTTAATATTGGGGTAATTGAAGTCTCCCATTATTGCCGCACTACCAATTTGGTTAGCTTCCCTAATTTCTCTTAGCATTTCACTGTCAGTCTCACCATCTTGACCAGGCAGACGGTAGTATACTCCTATCACTACAGTCTTCCCCGACACATATGGGATTTCTACCCATAAAGATTAAATTGTGCATTTAGTCTCATGCAGGATATTTATCCTGCTGGACTCTATGCCATCCCAGACATAAAGCGCCATACCGCCTCCCGGGTGCTCCTCTCTGTCATTGCGATATAATTTGTACCCCGGTATAGCACTGTCCCATTGGTTATCCTCCTACCATGTCTCTGAGATACCAATTAAGTCTGTCATCATTCGCTGCTATACATTCTAATTCTCCCATCTTACTTCTTAGACTTCTGGCATTAGCATACAAACATTTCAAAGTTTGTTTTTTGTTTGTATTTTCATTCTGCTTTTTAATTGAACGTTTCTCGTATTTATACTGTATCTACACTATATTATAATATTACTATGTTAAATTGGCATTCTGTTCTATTTTCCATGTAAAGCCCCTTCCTCTATTTTGGGCATTTCATCGTTTTATGTAAACCGGAGTGATTTGAATATCTTACAAGAACTTTGGTATATAAAAATTAAAAATAAATAAATAAAATAAAAATAAGTTAGAATTTTTTTAGCTCAGGTGAGTTTTTAGTTACAGGCACTTGGACTACTTTTCTTATTATTGGAACCTCACTGTCGGGATGCCTTAATTTTAATGCATCATTAGTATCCTTTGAAGATACCTCTCTCCGAACCATGCGCTGCTTGAACGACTGCCTGCTTTCCCCTTTGTTCTAGTTTAAAAGCTGCTCTATCTCCTTTTTAAAGGTTAGCGCCAGCAGTCTGGTTCCACCCTGGTTAAGGTGGAGCCCATCCCTTCGGAAGAGACTTCCCCCTTCCCCAAAAGGTTCCCCAGTTCCTAACGAAACTGAATCTCTCTTCTTTGCACCATCTTCTCATCCAAGCATTGAGACTCCGGAGCTCTGCCTGCCTCTGGTGACCTGCGCGTGGAACAGGCTTTAGGACATTATATGCTCTGCCTGGTTTGAACTGACTGGAGTCCTTCAGTCAACTTCAGGGGAAGCCTGTGCCCATGTGTCTTTTGGCAACCTCTGGGGCTTTGACTCCCCTAAATCTTTCACCAGCTTTTCCACTTGTTTTTCAAACAGGTGCCATTTAAGCGGCAGCATACTCTGTCAAACTTTGGATGCAGTCCCCAAGGAACAGGTTTTTAGCCACAACAAACATCTGGCTATTACTGCTGTTGCCACCTATTTGGACAAAGTCCTAACCAGATCATATAAGGTATCTGCTAGTAATTCTGACCCTGACTCCAGACAAGCTACTTTCCCCACCAATGGTCTGGGATCCCTTATTTTCACTCTCAAACTGGGACTACTGGATCCAGCAAATTAAAGCTCTTGCCACAGTCTTCACAGATGGCTGCCTGTAATGACAAGTTGGCCAAATCAAATGCCTTCTTCAGCAGGGTCTCCACTTTTCTGTTCAGAGGGGTTTCTCTACCGGGGTGGTAGTTTTCTGCATAATTGTAGCCCCTGAGGGATCCACCTTTAGTATAGGGGTTCCTTTTCAGCCTGCTGTAATGGATACAGTGCTTCCATAGGACTTCTTAATTTTGAGTCTGGATTATCCCACTCATCCCCCTTAGCCGGCTTCTTTACATCTGCTAAGATTGCTCTTCATCAGTCAAGGACCACATGACCCTTGAAATGAGATCTCTTGGCTCCTCCTTCCTAAAATAACCTGATCTCTGAATCCTCTTCTGCAGATGAGGTCAGCTCCCCCTTCCTCTGCTTCCCCCCAGGAATCCCTTCATCCACAGGGACACTGCAAGCAGTTAGAGAAGAAAATAACCCAGCTTGGGAAACCTCTTGCCCCAACTCCAGCCACGGCTTTTTCTGAAACAGATCCTGTTCCTTGATGGGTAGCAGGGGAGAGAGATCCACTCTGTCCAAAGCACTTTAAGCTGTCTTCCTATTACTTTATTAAAAATGTGGTAATTGCTTACAGCATTAAGTGATGTACATATCGTAACATACATAAAACAGTCAAAACAAAATGAACAAAAAATGTTCATAGTCTGTTACAAAACGTATGGTAATTTAGAGCATTTTAAAGACTCTCTGATTCTACCAAGAAAAATAGGCTTCTGCTTACTGCCCTTCAACTCACAGTAAGCTTTGGGCACAATCAGCACAAACTCTGTTGAGGACTCCTGCCCCCTAGCCCCAAGGGGCGCCTTTGGCTCAGCACAGGGAAAGTTGGATCCAGCAGAGGAGTGGAGAGATTGTGCCACGGTTATGTTCCCTGAAGATAACAGCAGAGGGAATCTGGTTGCCATATTCGCACAAGGCTCAGAAGCTGCTGCCTGGTTTTCAATCCCCTCATCAGCGGCTGACAACTTCCCTTTTGCTCCCTCTCTCGGGCTTCCATGTAATCATCAGAGGAGCAGGCAATGCTCGTCTGTCACCACACCCTGCACAGTCACATTTTTCCCCCCTTTCTGTCATACCCGTTTGCTGTTGGGGAGGGGGTGTGGGAGGGGGAGTTAGAGAAGGAGCAGATGAACTGTATCACCACCTCAGGCCAACAGGCACCCATTCTCTACATTCTAAGCTAATTCCAGCACTGCTGCATTTGTTGTTTTTGTTTTTTTACCCCTAATAGCTTTCTTAATTGAGAGTGGAAGACTTCTCCAATAGTTGTCCTCTGTTTAGTGAATCCTAGGCCCAGATGAAACCAGATTCCCTAGGGAAGGAAGATCAGTTATAATAGACTGTTGACCAGGAGTTTCCTTAACTACCACTGGGAAATCAAACTGAAGAAAGACTTTTGCCCCAGGAGTCCAACTTCACTCCTGCTGGACCAGATGGCTTCCCCTGCTGTTCTAGATTATACAGGAAAGAAGAAGGATGTCCGTGCAAGATTCCTCTCTCTGCCTCCATCTGCTGGTTGGGGGGGGGGGGGGGGGGGGGGAGAGGAGAACATATCCCACATGTCTGGACTAATTTGACAGGGCAATCAGGAAAGCCCCTTTGTGTCAGTTCTATGCATGCTTGAATTCTGCAGCAACATAGCACTTAATTTAAATTAGGGATAAGAATTTGCATACGTGTTAGCTATTCTGTAAAACAGACCTGTTCGAAACCCTCTGGGACAAGATTTGCCTATCCATGCTCTAATATGTTCTATGGTTGACACACAGGAAGGATAACGGGTGCCAGTACTCCAAGGTTTTTCATACACATAGGGCTGATGCAATAAAATTATGCGGTAAAATGGGTGCTCGTGTTAAGCGCCTGTTTTCCTAACGTGCGCATATCCATAGCCCCTGGGTACCCGATGCAATAGGTAAATGAGCTGCCTCTCTAAAAAGGACACGCTAGGGAAAATTGTGCATCCTTAGCATGTCCTTGACATTGGATGCCCAGGAAACGTGACTGTGTGCAGGTCATGAAAAAAGAAGAGACACTAAATACAAGCATCCGTTTTATCCCACTACCAGGATATACATGCGCCCATGATTCCCTGCCCCCCCCCCCCATTCATTCTCATGATACAGCTTTCTGTGGTTCCTCCGACTTACTATCGTTGCGATATTAAGTAGGAGGCACCACAGAAAGCAGGATTATGTGGATTTTTTGTGAGCCTTTGATGCACGGTGAGGCTTAACGCCAGCTCTTGGGCTGTCATTAAATTTGCCACTTTAATCAGGGCTCGTTGGGTGAGCGGTAATTTAGTTCATCCCAGGGTAACAACTAATAGCCTCATCTACATAGATTTTACATGTGATGAGTGCTATTAGCTATGCGCAAGTTTGGACACGTGTTTTGGATTTGCTGATCCCCTTATTAGAGCGGGGGTTATGGGGCACACTTGATTACATCAGCCTCATATTGTCTATGGCTGTGGTTCCCAACCTCATCATCAGAGACCACTCAGCCAGTCAGGTTTTCAGGATATCCACAATAAATATGCAATACATGCAAATCTTTCGTGCTCATTCATTGTGGATATCCTGAAAACCTGACTGGCTAGTTGGTCCCTGAGCTGAGAACCATTGCTGTATGGGTCCATGACCTACTCAAACAGCAGTATTTATTACTTTTGAACCTCAGAAAAACTGACAAGGCTATGGCATTGAAGTGTTCTAGTCTATCTAGTACACTATCTTTATGTATTGATTTCAACAGACAGAACTCACCGCCTTGTTCGTCCAACATGGTAATGGTCTTGATTCCAGCATCCTGACTCTAAACAGAAAAGCACAGTATGGGGAACTGAAACCAGGTTCTGTGAAACCTTTAGAAAATATTTCACCGGGAAGCAAGAAAGAAAAAGCATCCAGAAAAAGAAGGGGTGTCATGAACAGTTAGCTGAAAGCATTAAAACAAAAAGAGCCAATGGGGCATCTTTTCTATAAACTGTGTTGGAAAAAGGAAGGGAAGGAGGACAGAGGATCATGAAATACCTAGGGGAAATGAGGAATTTCCATTTACACGGCAATTTTATGAAACATCAAAAATACATGGCGATAACTATTTTTGGACCAATAGAAAACAAGCATTCTAAAAATCAAAGCGTAATAAGTTTATTAAATTACTTATGGTGATTTTATTTAAACATCTTATTTCTGCGATTCCACAACTTGTTCAGCACAGATTACAATCATACACACACAAAAACAAAAGCTAACATACATAAAATGTGTATTTTCTAATTGTTTTAACAGCAATTAAACAGGATCTTCATTGAGGCAGATAATCTGTATCCACTTTCTAATGTCTATATCTATATGGCGCATCTCCTGCTGTTCCCACCAAAAAATGCTATGCAGTGACATCACAAAGCTCCAAACTGTGGTGGTGGCCCTGCCCACTGTCTTACATCATTCAGCCCCCATAATCTCTACGGAACATTGCTTTTATGAAGACCGGCAGAAAATGCAATTAAAAGTCACACTCTGGAAAACCAAGATGCAAATTTCCCCAAAGGGGAATCAGATGTTAAAAGGTAACATTTTTTTCTACCCAACCTGGACGGAATGATGCCTGTTTCATGACAAGACAAAAGCTCTAAATATCCTTTGTCCCACTAAGTGCCAATGAAAAATGGAATTTCTTGGTTTAGGATGAAATAAACTAATGAACCAACTTCACCAGCTAAAGTCAATATTTCCAAACAAGGCAGCAGAAACCCAGAAGGAGGCTCTCATGTATAGGGAGAGGTATAACCAGAAGAAGAAATAAGAAATACCACCTCATATAGGGTTCTATTACTTCTAATCACTTCTATAGCACTATTCAAAATACACAGGGTATATTGTGTCCAATTCTGGAGGTCACATTTCTAAAAAGATAAACATAAGAGAAAACAGCTCACAGGTGAGCTACCAAAATGGTGCAGTGCCAGCATTATACGCAAGTTCTGTGAAGTAAAACTTATCTAGGGCAAGTGGATTTTCATGGCTGGTGGGCGATATCCAAGGGGCTTGGAGAAGGCAGCATCTTTGGCCCCACAGGCAGCAGCAGCTGCCATGCTATCTACAGCCCAGAATAGGGCAGGATGACTAGAGCCACCATTTGCAGCATCAGGGCAGATAATGGGAAGGCTGAAAGAGATGAGTACATGGGAAAAGAAAGGTGGGGATGGTTGTGCAAAACCTGATGACAACATTTTTAAATCCTCACTTAAGGATCTAAATAAAGAACAGAAGGAAGAGAAGAGATACGACAGATTTATATAGCCCAAAAGATATAAATGACGACAAGAGGCAAGCATTTTTCAATGCAAAGGAAAGTTCTCCAACAGGCCATGATTTGGAGGTTGAATGAAGGGAGATACATGAGTAACATAAGGAAACCTTTCTTCACAGAAAGGGGGGTGGTGCTGTATGGACAATCTTCCAGTGGAAGAGAAAGAGTACCTGAATTCAAGAAACATGGCGTAAGCATAAGATTCTTAGGAAAGCAAAGGTTAAGTCAGAGATCAAGTAGGATTTATGGAATTGCAACAGAATGGAAGACTGTGCAGATAAGTTAGGCCTTGCAGTGTTTCCTTGCTGTCATATTCTGTTTCTGTATTAATGAGACATCTTTCATATACAGTTTTTCCAATGCAACAGATTCCTAGCTGGCAACATCTTGGCTATTCCAATGCTGAACTTTGGAGAGTAGACGAAATATGCAATGGTGTATTTAGATGGAATTAAAATTAAGGATTAAATGGCTACCTGACTACCTAAAACCAGTAGTCAGCATGTGAATTTCTGGGGGGTTTTCAGCTGCCAGTTGGTGGCAGGATAAAATAGTTCTTACCCTATTTGCTGGAGCGTCCTTGGCTGAAAGTAGTATTCCAGGAGGTGGATTTGGGATGTTTTCAGTGGCCTGATACTATCTAGGCTATGTTGAGCCTAAGAGGCACAGATAGGCAGCTAAAAGGTGATTAAAAGTACTGCTTTACCCATCTCATAAATGAGAAACAGTAAACCCGATTAAAGTGTTAATTTAAATCCTAATTTCTGTCACTTTAGGACAGTACTTTGATCTTGATAATTGAAGTCAGTCATGCTGTAATGATCTTTAGCTTTAACATTTAAACTATAATGTACTATAGTTGAATGGAAAAGTGGCTTAGGGGTATAGTAGTGGGCTGAGAACCAGGGACCCAAGTATTCAAAGTTCAGCTTCTCCCATGGACGCTCTTTGCAATCTTGAGTAAGTCACTTTGCTCTTTGTTGTCTAAGGTACAAACTTAGGACCAGATTCATTAAGGCTTTTCTCCCATTTTATGTCTATGGGAAAAACCTTTAGTGAATCAGGCACTTAGATTGTAAGCCCTCTCAGGGGCAGAGACTTACCTGAATTGTAACTTGCCTTGTGCTGACATTTGGAAAAGTGGATTATTAAATCCAAATATCGTTTAATTAGAGATATCTGCTTTTCTAATCAGAAACTAATTTAAAAAAAAAAGTTATTTTCTCTATCACTTCTTCTTTCCTCTAGGTGCTGCAGAGCTTGTAGGTCTTTAGACCTTTGCTGTGCAATCAGAGTGCAGTTTCCTGACAGGCTTTGCAGAAGGCTAGCGCACCACCCCAGAGAAAACAATTCCTTTGGTGCCTAAAAGCTCTAAATTACAGTGGGTAACTTTTTAAAGTTATTTCTTCCTCTTAATGGTTTATGGTGCTATATTTTACTGCCAGCAACTAATCTAGACAACTTGAGTGGATTATATTGAAGGGCTGTTTGTATTAGCTCTTGCCCAGTAAATTAGACATCTCCTGAATAAAAGGGAGCCAAGTTTGCTTGAAAAAAGCATTAAACGTGTCCAAAAACCCACACATAAGCCCTAATTTTTTTTGTTGTTTCAATGTGGTTTTTTCTCTTATACTAAAATTATTTTACTTTAAAAGGCTCTCACTTACATATATATAGACCACTCTAAAGGAGTACTCAAATATGTTTCAAAAATATTTAATAGGTGTATAGTGATGCTTCATAAAACTATAAGAACACCCCACATTTGTGCCTTGCTTAATTTTTTGTTTAATCATGAGCACCACCGTCAAACATTATTATATATTTTTTAAATTTTTTTGAGAAACGTATTTAAAAAGTAAGTGTAAAGCACTTGAAATTGAATGGTATCCAAGAATACCAGTGATTTATGGCCTTCCGAAGATTCCCAAGAATTTGAATGATCCACCCATTCCACAGATTGTATCATTGAAGGGTTCAGTCTTGGAACCTCCAGCAATTTTTGTAGATAAGTTTTTGCAACCGCTGGTCCAAATGAAACAGTCATATTTGAAGGATACCATTCAATTTCTGAATAAATTAGGGGAAGTTCAGATTGGACGAACTCCGATATTTCTGATGACTATGGATATCGTTTCACTTTATACATGACAACGAGCTGCCGCGGACATTGTTAATAAGGCAGTATTATTTCATCAAGGACCTAAAAGGATCAAGGCTGAATTATTAAAGACTTTTGCTG
Organism: Rhinatrema bivittatum; assembly: GCF_901001135.1. Taxonomy (NCBI): domain Eukaryota; kingdom Metazoa; phylum Chordata; class Amphibia; order Gymnophiona; family Rhinatrematidae; genus Rhinatrema; species Rhinatrema bivittatum. The sequence continues at coordinate 108,648,656 of NC_042618.1, forward strand.
AATTGGTTATATTTAACAACTATTTCAGCTTTGAAGAAAAATTTTACCATCAGAACCATAGCATCCCCATGGGTTCTTCTTTGGCTCCAGCTGTCGCGAATTTATTTGTAGCGGACTTTGAAGAGAGAGTCATTTACCAGTCTCAATAGTGGCCTATGATTGGGGTTTGGTATAGATACATTGATGACATTTTTGTCATTTGGAAGGATTCACAAGAAAAACTGGAGGAATTCAAAGTATGGATCAATGGTGCTGATCGAAATTTGAAATTTACATTCCAGCACAGCGTTTCCAGAATTGTGTATTTGGACGTAGTGGTTGAGATTAATGATGGTCGAATAGTTACCACAGTGAATAGGAAGCCAACAGATAGAAATAATCTGTTGAGATATCATAGCCATCATTCGGCAGCTTTTAAAAAGGGGCTTCCAATATCCCAATTCTTTCGGATTAAAATAATCTGTTCGTCCAATATAGAATTTGAAAAACAGGCGGCGCTTACTAAAAAATTTAAGGATCGCGGTTATCCTACTAAAATCATTAGACAAGCTTACAAGAGATCGAAGTACAGCGACCGGGCACAGCTTCTCACATACCAGGAACGAAGATCACAGGAACAATTAGTCTTTGTGTTACAGCAAAGTACTTCTACTACGGCTTTGATTAACTCCGTTAAAAGACATTGGCATGTATTGGGGCTCCACAAGGTTTTTGAGGATTTACCATTGTTTGCGACAAGTAGAGGCTCTAATATAAGAGATAAGATAGTTCGGGCCAGTTTGAATAACGACCATCATTCTCTTGAAAATAGAGGAGAACATAAACAGTGTGGGAGCTGTTCAGTTTGTGCCAATACCATTGAAGGGAATTGTTGGACTGATATCAATACAGGATATACAGTAAAATAGAGCGGCAACTAACTGTATATCAAAGAATGTGGTATATGCCATAATTTGTAAGTGCTCTAAGGTGTACATAGGACGGACAAGTCGGTCTATTAAGATTCGTTTAATGGAGCATAGGTCCCGCATTAACAACAGAGTTTTGACAGCACCATTGGTAAACCATTGTGTTGAACATGGTTATAGTTTTGATGATTTGAAATGGACAGTAATTGAACAAGTCAGAAAGAAAACAATGTGGGATGATGTAAGGATAACATTGAATCGGAGGGAACAATATTGGATATTCAAATTAAAAACTGAAGCGCCCATTGGTTTGAATGATCAGATTGACTGGTTTTCCCTCCTTTGAATTTGATTCCAGGGGGAGGTGCATCGTATTACAGCCATGTTTTAAGTCACGTGATGGAGTCCCTTTAAATCGGGACGCCGAACAGGGGAGAGCGGGTCCGCCATTTTCTTTGAGAGGAGCATGGAGTGAGCAGCGCTTTTTGCGAGCTTTTTATGATTTAAAAGAACGGACAAGACAAAGCTGGGGTGTGCAGCGTTTGAGTGGCTTCCCCTGATGAAGAGTATTCGAAACCTGGCCTTGTTGGGGCAAGTGCCGCTAACAGACTACACTGGAACCTGAGGATTTCAACTGAAAGATAAGTGTTATTTTGGACTTTTGCTCCGGTTTTGAACAATGGGCGACCTGTAATCCTCTGACACTAGTGCTTTACACTTACTTTTTAAATACGTTTCTCAAAAAAATAAAAAAAATAAAAATTTTTTTAAATATATAATAAAAATATGTTTTTGAACAATTGATTAAAGGACTATAGGGTGGACGGTGGTGCTCATGATTAAACAAAAAATTAAGCAAGGCACAAACGTGGGGTGTTCTTGTAGTTTTATGAAGCATCACTATATACCTATTAAATATTTTTGAAACATATTTGAGTACTCCTTTAGAATGGTCTATATATATATGTAAGTGAGAGCCATTTAAAGTAAAATCATTTTAGTATAAGAGAAAAAACCACATTGAAACAACAAAAAAATTAGGGCTTGTGTGTTTGTTTTTGGACACGTTTATTATTTGATTTACCCCCACATTTGTGGATAAGTAATTTTTGATAATGAAAAAAGCATTAGCATAGACAAGTCTAGAATTATGAATCTGGCATATTATTAACTAATGGAGTCCATTTCTTCTCCATCTGAAAGAGCCAGACTGTACGCACATGGAACTTACAAGACTGGGCCCTCTAACCTACACAAATAATTTAGCATTTTATAGTTTAGATTCACCTGTGAGTACATGCAGACTCATGGCTTTTAGCTCAGCCCATGACATTCACAAATAATGAAAGGAAACTGGGCCCAGACTATGGGGATTCACTTGGAGAATACAATACCAATTTGTTTTTTTCCCAACCAGGTGTAGTCCTGTATTATATGATCCAATCCTGCTCCCTTTTCCCCTGTGGCCGTCCTTCCTGCTTCAAATCTGAGCATTTTTCCAGCACGGTGACACTGTAAAAATACCTCCCAAGCAAAAGAATTATTTGTACCACATAGTCTATATAGGGCCTGTCAGTCTATCAGCCTTCAGACATCTTCAGGGGATAGTCCTGTAATGCAGTGGTCCCCAACCCTGTCCTGGGGGCCCACCAGCCAGTCGGGTTTTCAGGATATCCACAATGAATATGCATGAGAGAAACTTTGCATGCACTGCCTCCATAACTTGCATATTTTCTCTCATGCATATTCATTGTGGATATCCTGAAAACCCGACTGGCTAGTGGGTCCCCAGGACGGGGCTGGGGACCACTGCTGTAACCCATAGCAGTTAACAGAACAGGAACTGATGGAAAGGAAAATTCTCATTCTGGGGGGGGGGGGTCCATACTTTAGCATACATATTTAGTCATCTTTTAACAGTCATCTGTTTGGAACTTGAATTGAGTTTATCTATACTATTTAAAGAAAGTGCTGACTTTTAAACAGTTGATAAATATATTATTCCACAGATCATACTTGGCAGTGTAGGAATGCAGTAATTCCTGCAGCTACAGCCTTACCTCTACAGCCATGTTCAGCATCCTCCGAGTGCTTTCCAGAGACTAGTATGCACAAAGACAAGAGAGACAAAGTATTGTTACTAGCTTATCACATATATAATCAGAATCCAAGTAATCTCTTGCTGGAATACAGATTCAGAGGAACTCTTCAGGTTTAAGGAACATTTTACATTTCTCTTATTTAGCCAGTGTTCATCTCACAACAAAAGTAACAAATTTAGAATTCTACTCTGAAGCAACTTTATTCAAAACAGGAAACTAAGGGTGATTGGGTTTACAAAGCCAAACACAGCACCAACTAGTTGCGCGCAATGCTCAACACAGAATCTTTATAGACAAATTCAAATTTCAGTGGGTTATTTATAAAGATTTTCTCCTATTTCGTGTGAACAGAAAAACTGCTTAGTAAATAGGGCCTTCAGTTTGTAGATTCAGACTGATGTAATAGCAGCATGCAATACTAACAGCTCTGAGAATCTATATGAACCGCCCTCAAACCACCTTAAGGGACAGAGCACACCTCTCTACCCAGTTTTCCTTAAGATCCACACCCACAAGGAATCCTGGGTGAAAGGAGGAGCCCCTCACCAGTGTATAGGAATTCAGGGCCTAGAAGGGTTAGAAAGGCCCTGCAGAGCAAACAGGAACCCATTCTATGCAAAAACCTGCAATATGTGATGAATGTGTGCTACCTGTACTTAAGGTAAGCTGCATTTGTTTGACTTTTCTCTCTCTAAATAAACTGCACATAAAGGAAACAGCCAGAGTCTGCCTCCTTATTCCTTCTGGCCATTTCCCAAGACACTATCACCAAGTTACCACATATGGTGGTAGTTGTGGGATCTCTTGCTTAATCAGGAAGCCCAGGCAAGAGCCCACAGCCGTAGTGGCAGAAGAAAAATACTCCCAAAACCCCTGAGAAAGTTTTCTTTTTCCTGGTCCCTGCCAGTTCCACTCACTCATCCTTCATATAACAGGCCAAGGGGGCTAGCCCTGCCAGTATAGTCAGGGGTCAAGCAATGAGTAAGTGCCAGACAGGCCAGCAGGATTTTTTTGTCGTTCCCCCCCCAAACACTCCTTTCCCTAGAAGTAAATAGTTTGGAGGCAACTCAATAAGCAGGGAAAATGGAGCAGGTGATCCAGGTCAGCAACAATTACATAACACTCTACAAATGCAAACTGGTCAGCAGTAGGCATTGTGAGAGCAGGTGATTCAGCAGCATATGGTGCTAACACAGATAGCACAAGATAAGCAAACTCCCACTTCATCAACACTACCCCAGAAGATGACCCCGATTGTTTCCTGAAACGCTTTGAACGCACAGCTCGACTGTAGACTGGCCAGAGGACAGGTGGGTTACCTATCTGGGGAATCTACTCACTTGGGAGTATTCAAGGTGCCTTCTAAACCACCAATCCAGAAGGGAGGGCCACATACAAGGAAGTCAAGGCCACCTTTCGAGAGAAGGCGGGACCAACCCCAGAAGCCTACTAATAGCAATTTCGGCAGGGAGACCTACAGGCTGGAGAAAACCCAAGGAACCTATTACACAGACAAAGATGTCACTTGGAAGTGGCTTCACTCTGAAGGGAAGACTGGGGAGGAGGTAGCCAAATCGATTCTGTTGAACAGCTCCTAGACAGTCTAGAACAGTCTACGTGGCAGTGGGTCTGCAGACACCCAAACCTTACGTTGAAAAGGTGCTGGAAGCAGCAGAGGCCTATTAATCTGGCTCAGATTATGCCTCAGTCACCACAATTCCCAGAAAAGCCATTTGACCTGGGTTGTGAACAACAGTGTGCTAAGAGCCAGAGCCCCAACAACCAGTAGCACAGGTCCGGCCAGACTTTTGACTTCAACCACAGCACTCAATCGGACTGCCATGTTTCAGCTGTGGAGAAAGTGGCCATTTTGCCAGAGACTGTTCCCATGGGGAAGATGGATTCTAATGCCGTGGCCCCACACTTTTGTAAATTGTGTGTTTGTTCTGACCAGAGAGTCTCTAATTTTATGATTACAGTTTAACAATACATGGCATTCCAACCCAAGCATCAGTGAAATCAGTGTGAAAATGCTCGAAGAGTTACTGAGGCAAGTCCAGATTGACGACGACAGAGTAGTGACCCTGGCATGCATATACATGGACAAACAGCAGTATCCAACAAGGCAGGCACAAATGAATACTCCAGTCGGCCAAGACAAAATTGAGGTGGGAGTTCTTCCTTGGCTACCCTACCCAGTGGTCATAGGACAGGACTGTCCAAACTTTAAAGAGCCTCTGGAACCATCTCACAATGGGTACATCCAACCAAGACAATGAAGAATTGGATTTTCCAGAACTCTTTCCCTTGGATAATCCAGACTCATTGAGCGCTTCAACTAATACTCAAGCAAATGTTGAGGAAATTTGTGGATGAACATGGCAAGAACTGGGACTCCTTACTGCCCTCTGTGTTGTTCACAATCCAGGAAGTACCCCAGAACTCAATGGGGTTTTCCCCTTTTGAATTACTGTATGGGAGGAGGCCAAAAGGAATTTTGGACGTAGCTCGGGAAACTTGGGAAGATAAAAGTAAACACTGGGCAGAACCTTGAAGACTATGATCTCAGAGTGCAGGATTACCTTAGAACATCCTATGGCATACATTAGCTGGAAGCTGATGCCATGGGAAAGACATTATTCAACAGTCACGAAGGAGGCCTTACCAGTCAAGTGAGCCTTAGAGGCCTTGAGCTATTATCCACTGGGACAGCAGTTTACTCTCATAAAATGGTCCACCTTTGAATTAAAAGAAATAAGGAGTGCAATGCATGGGTGATGAGAATTCCTAGCCCTACAGCCCTTCAACTAAAAACAAACAAAAAAAAACAAAAAACCCACATCACACCATAGGGCAGGAAAAGAAAACACCAATGTGGATTTCCTGTCCTGAGAGGTGTCCCTGGTACAGGCAGGCATTCGACCGAATTAAGGGTGAGCCGAGGGGAATGGTATGTGAGGGAAACTCCCTCAAACTACCTACCTTAAGGGTCTCGCTCAGTCTTCCTTATGATCCAGACCCATAAGGAAACCTAGGTGAAGAGAGGAGCTCCTCACCAGTGTATAAGAACTCAGGGCCTAGAAGGGTTAAAGAGGCCCCACTGAGCAGGCAGGAACCCATTCTATGCAAAGACCTGTTATGTGTGATGTCTGTGTGCTATATGAACTTAAGGTGAGTTGCATTTGTTTGTTTGACTTTTCTTTCTTTCTGCCAGAGTCTGCCTCCTTATTCCTTCTGGTTGTTTCCCAAGCCGCTATCACCAAGTTACTACAAGCTTTGTGTGAAAAATATGCCTCTTATTAACTCTCTTATATGAACAAGAAATTAGGGCTTGTTGAAGTACATGGCAACTAGAGTTCTAACAGCTAAATGGCTCCTGGAAAAAATTGGGACTCCACAATTTGTGATAACTTTCATTGAATCAACATAAGAATCCTCAAAAGATGTTAAATACAACAGTTCTGGATACATTTTACTTCTACAGATGTTAGGGGACCCCTTGGAAGAGACCTATACTGTCACTAATATGTTAGTATTCTTATACTTATTTACAGTTGTGGATCACTTTTCCAACCCATGCTCATAATGATTTACAATATAAAAGTACAGTCAGTAATCACGTGCAGGGTAAAGATCAGCAAACACACAAATGAGTTATCTGAATAGTCAATAATATACATCATCATAAATCAAAACAAAAAAAGCACATAAGTAGTATCTAAAACAAATTAGCATATTGACCATTGAAAGGTATCAAACTACAAAGTCTACACTGAAAACCACACAACTGGGTTGCCCTCCTAAACACACCTATGGAAATGAATTTCTGAAATTAAGCTGCACATGCATGTGGTTGTAGTACTTAGGGAATGGCAGCTGGGTGCAGTTAGATTGTTTAACTACATCCAGGAATTCTGCAAGGATGATCAGGCAGATATCGGAAGTCGTGCTCTGTGGCTACTTTCAGGTTCATTAGCCCAGAGCCTAAGTATCTTCATCCAAGGGCTTCCTGATTGTTGATCAGTTCAAACGAATATGCACCAACAATATGGTTTTCTTATTTTCAAATTAGCAGTTCTGGCAACCAAAACTTTGACATAAATCTAAACATGCTTCAGACAGATACAGAGTAGAATGGTAAGGGCAGGGGAGGAATAAACAAAAATATCAGGGTTTTGAATGTTTGCTCAATCATAGGAAACTTTAGGGGACCAAAAGAAGAAAATACAATCAATGGGCAGAGTAGTGGTATGGCTGCACTGGACTTCCAAGAATGCAGGGGGTAACCTACAAAGCAGCCATGGATGTAATCTTAACAGAGATATGGCTGGCATCAGGTTCTCAAAAAGATTGGGGTAACTTGCATGGTAACTGCAAGAACTGACCATGATTATATCCATAATATCAACAAGCACAGAATGGCCAGATATTTCAGATAACAGCCTCACTAGTTTTGGTGGCTAAGTGGGTTATCACAAAACTTGGCAGTAAAATATTAGTAGGGGTATAGGTGTTCGATTAAATATAGGTCTTGTAAGAACCAAAGTGGAAGACAAGGCCTGAATAGCCTACCTGCAGAGGCCAGCACTGTGGTGGAATTTAAACATCTTGGGACAGATAAAGAGCAGTGCTAGGTACAAGGTTGAGAGTCTGGATAAAAGGAATGGGAGGCAGCTGGTATTGGTTTATGTATAGGCATTTATATGCTTATCTATCCAAAGGAGGAGAGAGCCAGAGAAGAAAGATTTCAACAAGGCAAACTAGACGGACCAATTGATCTTTTTCTGAGGCCAAACAGGATGGTAGTCCTCACATCATTGTTTATTTACTGCATATCCTGCTTTTCCAGCAGACTCACACATGGAGTGACATCATCAGATAGAGCCCGGCACAGAAGTTTGACTTGGGCCCAGTCATCTTCTCTCACCTCTTAGTCATTTTTAGGTTAAGTTTTTTTTTTCCTTTTTCGTTGGCTGTGTCACTGGTGCATTGAGGCAGCATCAGTTGCAATTTTCCAACATCAAGTCATCTGATTTTACTATGTTAATTTTTCAACCAGTGCCTCAGTGTAAGAAAGCAAGTGGTTTTGAAAAGTACCCCCCTGTACAAAAAGATCATGTTTGTTATGAATCCCCATGCTAGATGATTCCTTTGCCCAGGGTCTTACCATGACTGACCTCTATGGGGCATCATTCCTGGCCTGACCACATGGATAAGTACTTAGAGTATCATAAGTCCGGCCCATCTATAATCAGCAGAGAAGGCATCAACATCAAGGAACCCAGGAGTTATACAGTGCTTCGATCCCTCCTGGCATCAAGTACCAGCTAGGACACCACCTGGCTCCTCCCACCCAAAGGGTTCAGCCTGTTTGCTACAGACATCGCAGAGCTTCATTGATGTGCATCAGGTGAAGATCAAGAAACCTCGACATTGATCTTTGTTGATTAACAATGCTGGGAGCGGGGGACATTCTGGCAGCAGCTTCAGCTTCCCTGAAGCATTTCCTTGAGAGCAGAGTTTATCCTCAATGCATTCCCAAGAAATGTGTCAGTCTGAGGATCCCGGTGTCAGCCATCAATAAGTCTCTGGTGTTCCAGGAAGATGTAAGCCTCTCCTCCTGCCACCCAGACCGTACTGGTATCGACAATTTTTGAGGTGCTGACAAGACGATCCAGGAGACCCTGGATCATAAGATACTGAGCATTGATGCACTGGCATCCGTCTCTACAGATGGATGTCCAGCCCCTGATGGAATTCTTCTTGGCACCCAGTGGAAAGACAGTGATGCCGGTCTCTGGAGGGGAATCAACATCGGGAATCACTGCCATCACTGCTAATCTCCAGCTCATGAGGGGAAGAAGTTTTTCCAAGGCGCAGAAGTTCATCGTGGTCTAGACCTCAACAGTTAAGTGCTCCACTCTGAGGCCTTGTCTGCTAGCTGGGCAAGATCCAGGTCCACACCATCAACATACAAACAAATTGGGCTTCATGGCATCAAACCATCCAGTGGAATCAAGCCTCTTGAGATCTTTGGGACAGTATCCACATCACCCAGCTTCTGAAGGACTCTGTTCATTGATGGCTGGTTCATTGCAATCTTACTAGGGGGACCCTTTCAAATTTCTCCAGTACAAATTGCCCTAACCATGGAGGCATCAAACCTGGGCTGGGTAGCCCATGTGGAGAGACTGCACCCAGGGCCTTTGGTCTGCTCAGGAAAAGCTTCAGATAAATTTTCTAAAGCTAATTGTTGTACTATATGCTACAAAGGCTTTTGGGGATTGGTTAGCCAACAAAGTTATCCTCGTCCAGGTGGGCAACCAAGTAGCAATATTCTACATCAGCAAGCACAGAGGAACAGGACCATATTTACTGTGTTAGGGGACTGTCCAGATGTGGGATTGGGCCATTTCACCAGGAATGGTCCTCAGAACCACATACATGGCAGGTGAGGAGAATGTTCTGGAATCCCAAGAATGGTCCCTGGACAAGGGAGTTAGCAAACCAGATATTCCATAAGTGGGGCACACCTGTGCTAAACCTGTTTGCATCTTCTTTGAATAGAAATATCCCACTCTTCTGCTCCAGAAGGGGGACACAAGGAAAGCTAGCCTATGCCCAGAACTGAGGTATATGTATCCTCCAATTCCTCTAGTGGTAAGGCCCTTAGTAAAACTCAGAAGAGACCAGAGAATTATGATTCTCATAGCACTCTTATTGGCTAAGACAGTATTTATTTCACTCCTGCCGGAAATGTCCATCAGGAATCTAGTCAGTCTAGGGAATTCCTCAACACTCATCACTCAAGTTTGAGGGCTGTTGGGTCAACCCAATATCGGATCCCTGGCCCTCACAACCAGTATGTTGAAACAGTTCTACAACACCTAGATTTTCCTGAGGATATGTCATTCTTTGGGCTTTCAGGAAGGATTCCAAGAGGAAGTCCTATGGGTTAGAGTGGAGTAAGTTTGCCCTAGATCCTTTTTCTTCTGCTCCTCATAAAAAACAGCTGGATTACCTTTTACATTACGGATAGGAAACTCCAGCACTGGCATGCCACAAACAGGTCTGGTTTTCAGGATATCCATAATGAATATGCATAAGATGTATCTGCATATAGTGGTGGCAGTGCATGCAAATCTCTTGTATACATATTCACTATGGATATCCAGAAAACCAGGTTTGTCTGAGGCACTCTGAGACCACAATTGTCTACCCCTGTTCTACATCCAAGTCAGTCTTAAGATCAACTCAGTTAGGGATAACCTCAGTGCAACTGGCACTTGCCACCAGTAAATAGAAAGTAAACCCAACTCTGTTCAGTCTTTAGTTGTCCATTTCAAGCAGGACCCTCTTCACTTCAAGCCTCCCAACAAGCCTCCTGCTACAGTCTTGGTATTGACCAAACTGATGAAAACTAATTTTGAGCCTATAGACATCTCCAAACTGAATTATCTGATCTGGAAGGTCATATTTTCGATGGCAGTTACTTCAGCAGAAGTGAGCTCTAGCCCCTAGTGATTTATTTAATTTATGCCAAGTTTTTTTCACAATAGGGTGGTTCTGCACACACATCCTAAGTTCCTGCCTAAGGTAGTGTCACATGTCCACAAAGGTGATTAAGTGCTACATAGAAACACTGTGGCAGAAAAAGACCGTAAGGCCCATCCAGTCAGCCCATCCATCCAATTAATTTAGCAATTTAATTCTCCTCACTTCCTTGGAGATCCCCCGTAATTATCCCATGCTTTCTTGAATTCAGATACAGTTTTATCCCCACCACTTCTACTGGGAGGCTGTTCCACACATCCACCACCCTCTCTAAAGAAATATTTCCTAAGATTACTCCTGAGTCAACCCCCTTTCAACCTCATCTCATGACTCCTCGTTCTAGAGCCTCCTTTCCATTGAAAAAAAGGCTTACCTCCTATGCATGGAAATCTTTGAGATATTTGAATGTCTTTATCATATCTCCCCTCTCTTTCCTTTCCTCTAGGGAATACATGTTTAGATCTAAAGTCTATCCCCATAGGTTTTAGAATAAAGACCACTGACCATTTCAGTAGCCAGCCTCGGACAGACGCCATCTTGTTTATATCCTTTTGAAAGGATATAAACAAGATGGAGTCGGCCCAGAGGGTTTGGACTGCAAGAAAGCCTTGGTCTTTTACATGATGCGGCCTGAAGATCTTAGAAAGTCCACCAAGCGTAATCTCTTCCGATACCAACAAACCTGGAATTGCTGATGCCAAGCACATACCTTCTAATTAGCTAATGAATTGCATCTCAGTCTGATTTGTCCATGCAGGCATGAACTGGATGGGAAGGAGGCATGTCAAGGTTCATATCAGAGCCAAGGCAGTGTTGGTAGTCCATCTAAGATCAGCAAGGCTATAATGTGGAGCTCTCTCCACACATCGCACTATTAGTTGGATATGGATTTCTGATGTTACAGTAGGTTTGGCCAATCTGTCCAGAGAATTCTGAAGTGCAGAACCCAACTCCATGCCCCCAGGCTGGAGTTGGGATAGAGGAAGCCCTAGGCTTCCTCTATCATTCAAAACTTAAGATTGTAAGCCCTCTGGGGATAGGGAAATGCCTACAGTATCTGAATGTAATCCATTTTGAAGTGCTGAAAAAAGTGCGAAAAGCAGAATATAAATCTAAAATAAAAAAAAAAAACCCTCAGAAAATTCTTAAATGGCTTATTGCCACCAAAAACAGTGTCTGCTTGTTGGCTCTGGTTTGATGACCCCCCTTTTTTTTCCAATATGGGGTACTTTTAGCTAGCGATTCCCCATGGTGAGGGCCGCCATCCTGCTTCTCCTTGGAGAAAGAGTTGTTTGCCTGTATCAGGTATTCTCCATGGATAGTGGTCTGTCAGTCCTCAAAAACCCTGCCTCCCTCCCACTAAGCAAGGATGTTTAGCATACTGCACATGCCCTGTAGGGTATACTCAAAGTTTCTAGAACTTTTGAAGTCAAACTTCCACGCTAAGCCTCATCTGATGATGTCAACCCACATGTAAGGACAGACATTCTGCTGTCCTCAAATACCTGTTACAGGTAAGCACTTCCATTTTAACTGCTGTCATTTGTTACATTAACTTAATATTTGTAGTATGCCAGACCTGGCATCTACTATATCCAGTAAATGCCAGCTGAAGTTTTACTGCTGATCGGGGTGAAGAAACATTAAATCCTCTAGCTGGAATATTCCACTCTTCTTTCCTTGTCTGGTAGCAGAAGCAGGCTGATCTTTTATTCTTGTGCATGATAGGCATAAGAGTGAAATTATCCCATCTTTCACTTCAGTATGAAGAAACTTACCTCATCAGTAACCTGGTTGGCCCTCAGCTGGATGTCTTCTGCTGACAAGTCATCCATGATGAGGCGGGACTTTAATATAGTTTAAACAGACCAGAATATATTCTTCTCAGTCTATAAAGCAAAACACAAATGGATCAATTTATAAATTAAAATTCACTATAAAAAAAAATTGCAGTTATTCAGGTACTGACCAATGGATACATCTGTCTCCTTTCATAGTTTCTTCCTGCCCATGACAATGGTTAATAAGGGGGGGGAGGGATGGAAGAATCACTATGGCAGCTCAGATGAGGGATAGGGATGGGATGGAGGAGGAGATGAAAGTATGTATAAGTTGAGTTTGTACCAGAAAACACTTCAGGTTATAAGCCAGCTATTCCAGAGACTCTCTCTAGTGTTATGTGGCTCCCTTTCTCTGAATGACTTACACACCGATTAGAATCTGTGTCAGTTGTGACGCCATTGGAACAAAGTACATGAGCTTTTGACACCACACTGGTCCCTCTTTCGATTCTAGTTTTCTCTAGGAACTATACAGCTACTACAATTGGTCACTAAAAGGCCGATTCAGTAAAAATGTGGGAGAGCGGACAAACGCCCGCTCTCCCGGCGCGTGCACAGGCCACTAGCCGGTGCGTGCGATTCAGTATGCAAATTAGTTGGTGTGGTAGAAACGGGCAAAAGGAGGCACTACGGACACTAGCGCGTCCCTAGAGCCTCCTTTTGACCCGGAGCGGCGGCTGTCAGCGGGTTTGACAGCCGACACTCAATTTTACCGGCGTCTGTTCTCGAGCCCGCTGACAGCCACGGGCTCGGAAACCGGCAAAATTGAGCGTCCGGTTTTCGGCCCGACAGCCGCCGGCCCAATTTTTTTTTTTTTTTTTTTTTTTTTTTTTTTACTTTTTACACCCTTCGGGACCTCCGACTTAATATCATAGCGATATTAAGTCAGAGGGTGCACAGAAAAGTAGTTTTTACTGCTTTTCTGTGCACTTTCCTGGTGCCGGCAGAAACTAGCGCCTACCTTTGGGTACGTGCTAATTTCTTAAAGTAAAATGTGCGGCTTGGCTGCACATTTTACTTACTGTATCGCGCGGGCATACCTAATAGGGCCCTCAACATGCATTTGTATGTTAAGGGCGCTATTAGGTGCCATGGGTTGGATGCGCGTTTTCCGCCCCTTACTAAATAAGGCGTAAGGGAAAACACGCGTCCAAGGGCAGGTTAACAGTGTGCTCCGGAGCACACTGTACTGTATCGGCCTGTAAGTAGGTTACTACTATATATTACTAAGAAATACTGTTAACAGATAGCATTTTTTGATTTGTCCGATCTTAGTCCCTTCGGCAAGTGACATCAATAGTTCAGCACTATAGTCTTAATTAAAATGTTCATACAAAACTAATCTTATTTCAGACCTTAAAGCACAAGATGCTAGCTAGATTTGTCAAAATATCTATTTGGCTGAGATTTAGCTATATCGCTTTCTTTTTTGGTCTTATTCCTAGGGTCTTCTGCCTTCTTCTGTTCTAACACAACCTTTTTGATAATAGAAAAATGTGCACTTTATAATAATACCATATCCTGTTTTCTGTCTACTTTCCAAAGAGAAAGAAAGCTTATGAGATTTGGTATGTATGCATTTTCCAAACATTTTAACTTACATTTTTATGAATTATAAATAATAGCACAGTGACAAGAAGTTTGTAGCTAAAGCAATATAGGTTAACCAACAAAGATTTACCCAACTCTACCAATTCATTATCCGCCCAAAAGATTAACCTCCCAACCCCCTCCCATTATATCCCTTAGCCCTAACTTAAAATATGCCCCACACTCCCCTGCCCAACCCACTTCTCAAAACAGAAAAGGAAAGATCAAGCCTAACTTCAGGCTTACAACAGTTTACCAACTATTATTCAAAAACCGTAAAACTGTTTCCCATAACTTTACTTTTTCTGACTTCCCCCTAACCGAACCTGCATTTTCATCATCATGCCTACCCCACATACCATTCCTTCTTCGTAGAAGTACCTTTAGATTTCCAATTACCCAAACAACCCTTCTACCCACCAGAGTTGGATACACTTTCATTATAAATTGACAACAGATGATATTAAGAACTTAGGTCTGTAAATAAATACAGACCCCATCCAGATGACTACAGCACCCATCCAGACCATACAGACTACAGCACCCATCCAGACGACTACAGCACCCATCCAGACTTCCACAAATTTCCTTCGGAATTTCACTAGCAACCACCCAGCCTCAACTCTTCATGCACACACTCACTATACCGATTATCTACAACCAAAGGAGAAACTCAGTAAAAGACCACACCAATCCCAACTTCATTCAAAAAAGAATCATCCCTATCATGACATCACCACTATACCAACTGCTAGGCCTCACGCTACTCTCATTAACACTAATCAATGCACAATCACTCACAAAAAAATCTCATCTCCTCTACGACTATCTAACAGAATCAAATCCGGTTTGCTGCGCAATTACTGAAACATGGCTGAAACTAGAAGACACGGCTCTAATCAACCAACTCCCCACACATGCTTACAACATCTTCTCGATCCCCAGACTCAAAAAAAGAGGTGGCAGTTTATTACTAGCCACAAAAAAGGAGCTAGGGCTATCTTTACAGTATTCAAACTCATCTACCTCACTAGAATTCGCTCTTTTCAAATCTAAACACCTTCAAATCGGCCTCACCTATGCCCCCCCAGGAAGCCTAGAATCGGACCCGTCTCCTCTGATCGAACTCCTAGCCAAACACATCAACTCAGATATCCCCGCTATAATAATGGGAGACTTTAACCTCCACGTGGATAAATCCCCACAATCCTCCAATTGTGAAACTTTTCTCACTTCGCTCCAGTATATGGGTTTCAAACAAATTATTAAAGATCCGACGCATAAAGCGGGTCATACACTGGACCTAATCTTCATAAATGAAAGTATAACCACTGCCTCAGCTACGACTTGCTCCCCAGTCCCCTGGTCGGACCATAGCCTGATCACTACAACTCTCAAACTTATCCAACCCACTTTCACACCACCACAAAAAACCACAATCCAATTCAGGAAATTATGCAACCCAGAAATTCTCAACCCTATACTATCATCTGCATTAGACAAACTAGACCTCACGGATGCAAATTCAGCCAAAGCCTCCTGGAACAAAATAACCAAGAATGTAGCAGACCAAACGTGCCCTTTAATTTCAAAAACTCTCAACTCTAAGTTAAAGAACAGGACACCCTGGTACACCCCTCAACTAAAATAACTGAAACAAGATCTTAGAAGATTTGAACATGCATGGCGAAAAAATCCGTCCCCAGCAAACTTGGAAACCTACAAATCCCTCATGCACCACTACCGAATATCCATCCTCCAAACAAAGAGGGATTTCTTCTCACAGAAAATACACCATTTCATCTTTGACCCGAAAGCTTTATTCTCCCTTGTCTCATCTCTCACCAAATCTCTCCCCACGACTATCCCAGACGACCAAGTGGTCAGTAAAGCATCAGAACTAGCCACGTACTTTAAGAAAAAAATCACAGATCTGATTAGACCTTTAATTTCCAAAAAGGCCCTTCTTCCTCCACCATCATACTACACTAACACTCAACGGACCATTAGTCTGGAAAACTTCGAGCCAACATCCTCCTTAGAGGTTGAAACAATCCTAAAGAAGCTCAAACCTGCCTCGCACCCCACTGACATGATCCCCGCGAACCTACTCATCGCCAGCTCAAAAACAATCATCAAACCAATTGACAACATCATCAACTGTTCTCTAATACAAGGATCAGTACCGGACTCTTTAAAACTCGCAATTCTTAAACCACTCCTGAAAAAACCCAACCTGTCTCCCGATGATCCTGCCAACTACCGTCCAATTGCCAAACTCCCCTTCATTTCCAAAATCCTAGAAAAAATTGTTAATAAGCAACTCTCAGAATATCTTTGAAGATAACCAAATACTAGCCCCCTCTCAGTTCGGCTTCCGTAAAACCCGAAACACAGAAACGCTTTTAATCTCTCTAACAGACTCAATACTGTTGAATCTGGATAAAAAACAACCCGGTCTACTCATCCTCCTTGATCTATCGGCCGCGTTCGACACGGTAAACCACTCAACACTTCTGGACCGGCTATCTGATATAGGCATTAAAGGCACGGCTCTCAGCTGGTTCAAATCCTTTCTACATAACAGATTCTACAAGGTCAGTGTTAACAATAACGAATCACACCCTGTCCACGCTTCTCTGGGAGTCCCTCAAGGATCCTCCTTATCCCCCACCCTCTTCAATATTTATCTTTTACCGCTCTGCCAGCTCCTCTCCAATCTAAAATTAACCCATTACATCTATGCTGACGATGTCCAAATATTCATCCCAATAACAGAATCACTACAAAAAACACTAGAATTCTAGAACAACTGCTTCCTAGACATCAATCTGCTCTTGAGCATCAACTTAATTCTTAATACTAACAAAACGGAATTACTCCTCGTTTCATAGGACAGCAACTATGCAATGTCCAACATACTCCCCACCAGTCAACCTTCATTCTCCTCTCAAATCAGAAACCTCAGAGTCATCATGGACAATCAATTAAACCTAAAGAGATTTATTAACACCACGAAGGATGGCTTCTTTAAATTACAAGTCCTGAAACGCCTCAGACCCTTCCTCCACTTCCAAGACTACCGATCAGTTCTTCAAGCAATCATTTTCTCAAAAATCGACTATTGCAACTCCCTTCTACTAGGCCTCCCAGCCAACACCATAAAACCACTACAAATGCTTCAGAACGCTTCAGCCAGGATTCTGACTAGGTCCAACAAAAGAAACCACATTACCCCCAAATAAGGAACCTACACTGGCTCCCTATCAAGTTTAGAGTCTCATATAAAGTTCTCACAATCATTCACAAATCTATACACAAGCTCATTCCACTAGAACTCAACATCCCATTACAACCACATATTACATCTAGACCGACGAGAGCAGCTTATAGAGACACTCTCCTTGCCCCACCTATCAAAACCTCACTAAATAAATGATCTCTATCTACAGCAGGCCCTGCGCAATGGAACTCTCTACCTCCAGAACTCCGGAAGGAACCTTGCCCAATCACCTTTAAAAAGAGACTCAAAACTTGGCTATTCGAACAAGCTTTTAATACATAACAATAATCGCCCATCAATGTGCTCCTTGTAACAGGACTCCCTATTTACTTAGCCAGATTTCAGTTATAGAATATTATTACCTAATCGTAATCATTGTAATTACTCCCCAGTTCATTGATCCAAGTTATCCTACCTGTTCGATGTAACCGCATTCTTATATGCCTGTTAACTGTTATAATGTAAACCGAAATGATATGTAACTTTGCTACATGAATTTTGGTATATAAAAATGTTAAACAAATAAATACTTATCCTGTCAGTAAGGAATTTCATGCTAAAACACAGTTTGACGACTTCCTGTATCTTTAAAGGTAGATTTGCATTGGTGAAAATGGTGTTAGCCCCCAAATTTGTTGTATGTGTTGCAAACGATTCCACTGATTTTACTCAAAGATCTTAGAATTCTTTCAAGGGAAAGTTGTGTGGATGTCTCTAGGGAATTTACTGTTGCCCAAGGAGGAAGGGGGTCTGAATTTCCCCAGTTTTAAATTATATAATATGGCCAGCAGCTGAGATCATTAGAAGACTGGTTATTAGATAAAAATAACTATATGGACTTTGACTGACAACTGACTACTCCTTTAGATTTACTTCTCTAGTCGATCTTGGTGAAGACTATGAGAGGAGCCTGGACCTTTGTAAGGAAAGATATGGGGCTCTCGATATCTGTATTTACCACTTATCGATAGTCCTTGCTTTCTAGCTGGTAATATACACCCTATGAATAGAAAGATATAATTTTACCATCCCTGCTTTCCATATCTGATTTTATCATCACAGTACAAAATAGATTCAAACATTTAAATACTGCAAACAGGCTTTTAATTTTTGCAATACAGATTTCCAAAATTAGAATTATATTCATGCAATAATGAAACAAGAGGCGAATGCAATTACCTCACCAAACATTTGAGAATTGGTTAAAATTTATATACAGAATAAAGGCTCTTTATCCATTTTATACAAAATTTCTACATACTTATAAAACTATTCCAGGGGTGGGAAAAAAAAGCATTGGCAGCGAGGGGTGAAGGGATGGCAAACCTATGGGAACCAGCTCTCTCTTCCATTTTCCCATGCAAGCCAATCGAAAAGTGAAAGTGCTGCACAGGAGGGGAATTCTACACAAACTCTGCATTGCACAGATACATATGCCTAGAGAAATTCTAACTAGAGCCACTGTTCTGAAGTGCAATTTGTGCAAATGTCTTGTAAGTTGAAAATGACTATATGTATCATAAAATATCCATGGTTTGAACTACCACCTTCTCAAACTCCTGTGGACCTATGCCCTCTGCCGCCACCCTCTCTCCCATTTAGTGAACTGCCAGCTGCTAGCATCACTTTCGCCCTCATCATTGCTTCCCTGGGCCTTCGTTTCACATCTTTTCAAAGCCCCCTCCCACCCCATCCAGTTTCCTGCCTGCCCTGCCTGGGGACTGCTCACAATTCTCAGATATGCACAGTCCACACAGGCTAATCAGGAAGACTGAGTGAGAGGAGATAAAAGTTATATAAATGTGCACATCTACCCTCCCATCTAAAAAAAAAAAAAAAAAGAAAAAAAAGCATTTCTTAAACATTGTAGAACAAATAAAAAGTAAAGCACCGTCACAAGTTAGCTGTCAGTTATTATACCTGGAATTTTAGTCGTAGTAGGCTGCAACAACTTTAAAAAAAAAAAAAACCAACACAAAAGACACAGTACAGCATTCTGCTCAGGCCTGACTCCATCACCACAGAATTCCAACCTTGGAAAGGAAATCTCTCCAGCAAAGTGAATGTTAATGTAATCTGAAACTGAACCTGAACTAGTACAGTCAATTCAGACCAAAACACTGCATGATTTTTGGCGAACAACTGTGGAAAAATTAAGAGGTGCTGCCAGAATGATTTGTTTTTCCTCCTTCTGGGTATTACTATAATGTCGTCAACTGCCCAAGGGTACTTTAATTTCTAACACAGAAGATTGACATAAATGACCAATGGCTATGCAGCAGATTTCCTATTACCAGGCAGCCAAGCAGAATGCTTCATATACAGTTTTATTTACTGCACACAAATCTGATGCTTTTAAATCCAATAAATATTTGAGTTCTTTGCAGTCCGACAATGGAGTTAGATAATCCATGCATAAGGTGACACACTGCTACAGAGCAGCAAATTCTCTGAATGATGCTTTCCAGCCTGAGGCATAAGTCTATTATTATTGATTTATATTCCCCCTTTCAAAACTTCAAAGTGGATTACATTCAGGTACTGTAGGTATTTCCTTGATCCTACAATCTAAGGCCTAGATTTATCAAAATGCAGTAAAATATCACATGTGATAGGAAAAGGGGTATATTTTATGGTAATAGCCTATTTATCGCAATGTGCGTTATCTTAGCACTTCGCATAGGTATTACCGCAAAGTGCGTTAACTTTTCGCACTTTGCGGTAATACCTACATAATTGCATTTTCCTACCTGCAAAGTGCTCATTTCACCACTGGGGAGAGAAAGTGAGCGAGAGCCTATCTACAAGGCCCTTGTAGCTGCAGCTGTATGGAACAGTTCAGTGCTGCTGTCATCGTTTGCCTGAAAGCCAAAATCTGATGAAACCAAATTCACAACACCCCTCCCCCCCCAAACAAACCTATTACTTTTAAGAATAACTTATTTTACCATTTCCCCAGTCATTAAATAGACTAAGTTTCACTTCAACATTTTAATGGTTATTCTAAAACTACAGTATTTTAAGAGGAACTGCGGCTTGTAGAATTACCCAGTAATCAAATGTTATCAGACACACACACAATTTTTCAGAAGGCTGCCTAGGGCTTTTTGTTAACCCGCCTGGTATTTATTTCCATCAAGGTTGGATTTCTCACCACTGTAATCTCCTTACTGCATGGGTCCTAAGGATACATTTGTTCTTACCTGATAATTTTTTCTTTCCCCAATTGCTGCAGACCAGCCCTTAGTCATGGGATTTCTCTTCTCTTTGGCTGATGGAGACAGAGGACACACCTCTTTTATTACCTCACTCTGGGCTATAAGTGAGGTATGGTCCTAGGCATTCCCAGTAGCCTTCTCTCAAAGCACTATGACCAAGTGAAAAAAAAATATCTAAACCAACTATCCTACTATAAGAACAGGAGCATAACCCTTTTATACAATGTCCAGAACCCATTGGGCTGCTGTAATCTGGATCCACTCCAAATAGTACTATTGCTAGATGAATCCGCTGACTCATTGGGGAAGATGGCAACATTCTACTGAATCAGGAGATTCAGTCTTAGCTTTCCGGCTCCCCAAAAGGGATGAGTTATTTTGACTCGTGCCTGTAGGAGATATCCTGCCTGGTCTGTATCTGCGCAGATCCCCAAGTCATTGAAGCTTGGATCTTGCATCCCCAGGCGAGGCCTATCTTCTGGCAGCCTCTGGGGTTTTGAGTCCCCCAAGTCTTTAACCAGTTTTTCCAGTTCCTCTCCAGAAAGCAAGCCCCCTCTAAAGGAGAGTCTGCAAAGGTACACTTTGTAGACTGAATCTGCAGCCCAGTTGCAGGGCCACCGGTACCTCCTACCTGCTATTCCAAAGGCCAATGCCCAGGAAGACATCCTTATCAAGCCATACATGGAATCTGCTAAGCCAGATTCTAGATGCATTGTTTCCATGCTCTCTGGGAGCTGCTAGATCGAGCATAAGGCTATTTGTGCCATGTAACCTCCACAAATAGAGGCCTGGATTGCCATGGCATTTCTAGAAAAAGTCCATTTTGGAATGGCTTCTATCTTTGTATCCTGAGGGTCCTTTAAGGGCGTTCTCCCCTCCATCGGGATTGTCGATCTGCACGTTATATCGAAACCAAAGCATCTACCCAGGGCATTCTAAGCAGATTGTTTCTTCCAGGGACAGGGAGTAAATTTTACTCCTTGTTCTGTCTCTCTTAAGCCCCTGCTGTGGGTTGTCCCATTCTATGAGTACTGTGCACCTTAAGGCATTAGGCAGAGAGAATGCTTTTGGAGCATATCTCTTGGAGGATAGGGTCCCCTTTTGCCAGGTCCCACCATCTTCAGAGCTGTCAAGACACTGGAAATAAGGGCCGATAGCTCCTCTCTCCTGAATAGATTATGACTCTCCTTCTGAGGAAGATTTTCCCTCCTCTTAGAAGCCTACTGGAGAATCATTGTCCGAATAGTCTCCTGACCAGGAGCTTGCTTCAGACTCCTGATTAGGGGGTCTGAAAGGAGAGGGGATTTTCTAGCTCTTCCCTTGCTTACTTATAGGACTTCCTAAACAAGGCCATGGGCAGCATAGGTCCTTCTGGTTTTTGCCAGGCAGAAAATGTTTGGGGCATCATTAGCACAAATTCTGGTGAGAAACCACCATGCTAGACTACCACTAGTTGTAGACTGAGGCACAAATCCCCCAGAATAGTGCTTTTAGCTTGTGGTCCCCCCCCCCCAGCCTTGAAGCCTCTGATAGAGGGGCTATTGGGGCCTGCCCGCCGAGAGATAAAGAATGTCCTTCCCTAAAGGGTGACTGGTCTTATTTGAACAGCAAATCAGTTTTTGACTGATTTTCCCTAGCTGGGATAAGAGGAGCATCCTTTTTTTCCCTGTGAGACAAGATCTGGTTCAGTGTCACAGTCGGGGCAGAAAGAACCCATGACACTAGGGACCTGCTTGGCCCCACAGTCCACTCACTTCCTGGCCCTAAACATAGCATCTGGTCAGGATTGCTTGTTAACTGCTGAGGTGCCACCAACTGCCTGCTGCAGACCAACTCCCATGGTTGCAGACTTATTTCCCACAGTGGTTCTGCTTCTTGAGACCGCTGTTGAATTCTGAGCCCTCCCTGCAGCGTTCTTGCCAGCAGCAGGGGTTTTTTGTTTTGTTTTTTTTTTATAAATACTTGCAGAGCAGGCTTTGCAGTTCATATCATGCTGATCAAGCACATCCTAAATGTAAACACCACAATCTGAGTTGCTTCTCTCTGAGCCCTCTCTTCCCCAGAACTGTTTAAACTCTCCCGGCCCAATGGCTGCCAAGCTTGAGCCTGGCTTGCTGTTCCTTGCACCTTATTTATTGGAGAAATTACTTACCTGATAATTTCGTTTTCCTTAGTGTAAACAGATGGACTCAGGACCAATGGGTATAGAGTACTCCTGTTAGCAGTTGGAGACAGATCAGATTTCAATCTGACGTCAGCCCTAGTACATATACCCCTGCAGGTAGTGCAGCTCTTCAGTATTCTCCTCAAAAAGCATTGTGGATATATGTATGACTGAATAATTTGAATAACCAAGTTATAAAGTTAATCAAGTTAACAATTAATTTGAACCGGTTGAATTGGCTATAGCTGGAGACCGCCAGTGCCCTCAACCGAGAAAAGTCGACACCCGCTAGAATGGGTGTCCTAGATGAAGGAAAGCATGGCTTACCCGTGAATCACTCACTCCTGGGGATGTCCCCCGAGAATTCCATGAGTAACGGCAGCCGTGGGTGGGATGCTGAGTCCATCTGTCTACACTAAGGAAAACGAAATTATCAGGTAAGTAATTTCTCCATTTCCTAGCGTGTAGCAGATGGACTCAGGACCAATGGGATGTACAAAAGCTACTCCCAAATCAGGTGCGAGGCTGCCCGTGACCCACTTAGTACTGCCCTTGCAAATGCTGTGTCCTCCCAAGCCTGAACATCCAGGCGGTAAAACCTGGAGAAGGTGTGGATGGAGGACCATGTCGTTGCCCTGCAGATCTCGGCGGGTGACAGCATCTTGGTTTCCACCCAGGACACTGCCTGGACTCTAGTAGAATGGGCCTTGACTTGTAAAGGCGGTGGCTTGCCTGCTTCTACATAGCCCACCTTGATGATTTCTTTGATCCAACGCGCTATGGTTGCTTGCAAGGCCGCTTTCCCCTTGCTTCTTCCCGCTGTGAAGGACGAATAAATGGTCCGTCTTTCATACAGATTCCGACCTTTCCAGGTATCGAACTAGGAGCCTGCCGACGTCGAGATGGCGTAGACTTTGAGCCTTTTCTGAATTCTTATGCTTATCTGGCGATGGTAGCGAGATGGTTTGATTGAGATGGAAGCGAGACACCACTTTGGGAGGAATGACGGAACTGTGCGTAACTGGATGGTTCCCGGGGTGAGTCTGAGGAACGGCTCTCAGCAGGATAATGCTTGTAGCTCGGATATACGATGCGCCGAACAAACTGCCAGCAGGAAGGCTGTCTTAAGTGTTAATAGTCGGAGAGACAGGCCGCGGAGAGGTCTGAAGAAGGTTCCTGCTAGGAAATCTAGGACCAGGTTGAGATTCCAAAGAGGCACCGGCCACTTCAGGGGTGGTCGAATCTGCTTGACTCCTTTCAGAAAGTGGGAGACATCCGGGTGAGAGGCTATGCTGCCGCTCTCACTCTTGGTTCCGTAGCATGACAATGCGGCCACCTGTACCTTGATGGAGTTGAGCGATAATCCCTTCTGTAGGCCGTTCTGTAGAATGATGATGTTGCTGTCCTCGCACAGCCTCTCAGCCTCACCTGATGTCGGGGGCTAGGTCCCCGCCGAGGGTCGGCTGCCAGACCGAGGCATCGCAGAAATCACCTCGGGAAATCTCAACTGGAGGAGGGACCCAATGGGTGTCACCACAGGAGATTTCTTCTTATTTTGGTTTTCTTTGGTAAAATTACTCTAACGCTGTGCGAGCGTGCATAGAGTCCCTAACTGCTATGGAGATGGAAAATACTGAAGAGCTTCACTTCCTGCAGGGGAATATGTTCTGGGGCTGACATCAGATTGAAATCTGATCTGTCTCCCAACTGCTATCAGAAGTACTCTATACTCATTGGTCCTGAGTCCATCTGCTACACGCTAGGAAATATTTTTTAAACTTTATCAGCCCTCTTCACAGGGCAGCTCTGGGAACGAGGAGAAAGGAAGAAACAGAAAGAGGAGAGAGAGGAAGGCTCTGAAGACCCTTCTGCTAAGCAATTTATCCTCTTCTAATTTCTCTAAGGCCCTTAGGGACTCCCTTTCCCTGAGACACACACAGACACCCCCCCCCCCCCAAAGGATACTGGGATCAGTTTCAGAGGACTTTAACCAGAAGCCCCTGAATGTACGCTTCTATTAAAGAAATGAGCCCCAAGGGACTGTTTCTCTGGGTAAAGAACACCTGAAAGGTTCTAGGCACTTGTGTGACCAGTCTTCACTTGTCTTCAGTTAACAGAGACAAAAGACTACTGGCAACTGCTTAGGATCACACCTACCTTATAGCCCAGAGTGAGATCATAAAAGAGGTGTGTTCTCTGTCTCCATCAGCTGAAGGAAAGAGAAACCCCGTGGCTAAGGACTAATCTCGGGAAAGAAAAGGCATTTAGGTTTATCTATCCTTCGCCTTCAATGTCCATGTAAAATGCTATTGTTACCTTCATTTTTACAGTTCCCCAATCTATGTAGATTTTTCAAGAAAAAACATTTTAGACTAAACATAGAAACATAGAAATGACGGTAGAAGAAGACCAAACGGCCCATCAAGTCTGCCCAACAAGCTACGCACTTTATCCATTTTTTTTCCCTTTTTCTCTCTCCCACCTGTTACTATTGGCTTCCAGTACCCTCCAGCCCTAATTCCCCTCCACCCTACCACCAATTTAGAGAGCAGCTCCGTATCTGCATCCAAGTGACATCCAGCTCAATTAGGGGTAGCAACCGCTGTAACAAGCAGGCCACCCCCTTGCCCCATACTCTTACCCACCCGTTTTTATTTTTTTGTTTATTTTATTTATTTATTTATTTTTGGGAGATAGCAGCCCTCCATCCTTCCGCTCCGTGAAGGTGGAACACCAACTACTGGCCACTGGCATCCCGCTCCGTGAATGCCTCTGTGGCTACTGCCGCTCCGTGCAGTGTTTGAATGCCGCTGTGGCTACTGCCGCTCCGTGCAGTGTTTGCTGCCTCCTCTCTATTTATGCCCACTAGACTTGATGGATCCACAGTGTTTATCCCACGCCCCTTTGAAGTCGTTCACAGTTTTAGACTTCACCACTTCCTCCGGAAGGGCATTCCAGGCATCCACCACCCTTTCCGTGAAGAAATACTTCCTGACATTGGTTCTTAGTCTTCCTCCCTGGAGCCTCAGCTCGTGACCTCTGGTTCTGCTGATTTTTTTCTGACGGAAAAGGTTTGTCGTTGTCTTTGGATCATTAAAGTTTTTCAAGTATCTGAAAGTCTGAATCATATCACCCCTGCTCCTCCTTTCCTCCAGGGAGTACATATTTAGATTCTTCAATCTCTCCTCGTATGTCATCCTATGAAGACCCTGTTTATACAGGCTTTGCAAAAGGGCTCGGGCACCCAGGTTTTGGGACTACTGATGGAACAGCATGTCATCATCAAGTTGAGCTTTGCCTTAAAACCAATTGTGAAACATTTCCTTTATTTTATACACTTAAATTTCTTGTATACCGCTTATTGTAGCCCTAAGTGGTGAAGAGGATAAAAGATTCACTCTAAAATATACAGAAACACAAATAACTACAACACATTGAGAACTAACAAAATTAAAAACAAAATAAGGGCTCAAATAACCCGTGCAGCTAGCAAACAGTACAGCGCAACAGAACTTAAAATATTAAAAGCTAAAGATGAATAAGTGAGTTTTCAGCAGCTTCATAAACTCTAGTACAGTTTGAGTGCCGTAGCACCGCAGGCAGAGAAGGACTGCTCATCAATCACAGTCACACTCACATTGTGTGCGGAGGGAACCTTGAGTAATGCTTGTTAAGAGGACCCTAGGATTCAATTAGGGTTCTATACATATAGCATCGAATTTGCCCATACTGGAAGATCATTCCCAAGTAGTTTATAAATAAGGAGGGAAACCTTCTATTGAACACACCAGCCAAGTGGAAGCCAACGCAGATCAGTCAATTCAGGAGAGATGGGAGATCTCTTGCTCTGGCCATAAATCAGCCATACTACCGAATTTTACAGAGTTACAATGCCTGAAGAGCGGTAGCCAGCAAACCAAGATGCAATGAATTACAATAATCAGCGCCAGGTAAAAATCACAGCCTGTACAACAGAACAGAATTCAGAACTACACCTCCTTTCAGTGGGCCAAGAAAATGCAGTTTCCTTACTCTCGTAACATCACTTTTACTTTCCAAAGTTCCTGTTCAGTTCTGATATTCTTCTGTACACTTTTACATTTTAAAGAATATCTGGGGCTACTTTGGTTGATTGTCAGAACTAAATCAAATGTACATCAGTAATTAGTTTCTCTTTATAACACTTCAGTTTTCTTACCAGACTTAGGACATTACATTTAATAGATTTCCCCAGAGCCGCCTTTGGTGAGGGGGATGAAAATGGTCTCGCATCACCACAGGAGCCCTGCTGTCTCTTGCACCACCCAACATCCCCCCCTCCTTTGCGCAGCCAGATCAGGAGCTGCTACAACAGCAGCTCTCAAGGTCCTGGTGAAGAATTCAGTGGTCAACGGATACAGACAGATAGGGACCCCCCCACCAACTGCTCTTCAGTCTAAGGGGAGAGGGGGGGGGGAAATCAGATCACTCCAGCTGATTTGTTCTGAGCCTCATTCCCTCTAGGGTCAGCCCTGGATCCGTAAAGCTTTCTGTGTATTCTTTGCTATTTCTTTGAACAAGATAGATATCTGGTCAAACTGCTATCTTGCAGTATTTTAGCATAGATGCAGGATATTTTGAACAGTTCAGACTTCTTACTGCACTTGTAAGTAGGCTCTTGCTTGTTTGAATAGTCTCGATAAGAGCAGAGTCACATGCTTTGAGTTTTCCCCTTGTACTCAACGTATCTACTGAAACTGATAATCAGAAATGGTGAAACAGTATTCAGTCTTGACCAAAGAAGGAGCCGAAAGTAGTTTCAGTGTCCAAAAAATATTGCATTTGAGGTAAGAGATCTTTCTGGAAGAGGGTTTCAGGGTGGGACGTTATTTGGGTCCTGCAGTTTCCTCCTGTTCTTTAGACTTCCAGTTCATTTGGAAGCAGGGATGGGAATCTGGCACCATGAGCCTTCATGCACAGCTACTTGAGGATTTTCCTTGTATTTTATATTCTCTCCCAACTCATTTAGCCAAGTCATTGCAGTGACAGCCCTTGGCACCTTTCAGACCCCTGCAGCCACAGGTCTTAAGAACTGTCATTACAGAAATGATGGTCCTGCAGAGATTTGATAAACCTGCACTACTTCCAGATTTTCTATTTGAAAATACCACAATACCAATTGGGAGCTTGGAAGTTATTTTAGATAAGAATCTGAATATGCAACTACAGATCAAGGACATTATTAAGGCCGGATATTATAACAAACATTTTAAAGAGTTGCTTCACTTTAACAAAACCCTAAACTGGCAATGCATCAAATGTAAAAATATGGTAAAATTCGTAACTGAAAATGTTCTTTCCTTGAATCCTGCTAGATCAGTCCTCACACATGGGATTTCCTCACTTCTCAGCTGCTGGAGGCAGAGGGCAACCCCCTTCATGACCTCACTCTTGACCATAAAAGCCATAAAATAGGGAGAGGTCATAGGCCCTTGCCAATAGCCTTCTGCCAAAGCAACTGGAGAAGGAACTCCTTCTTGCCCCTTTTCTTCCATATATACAAGTTTTGGGTTCTTCTAGGTTCTTCTCCCTTCAGGGCAAAAAGGGAAGAAAAAAGAAGGAGAGAGCAAGTCGGATTACCTCTTATGTCTCTGCTTATGGTCCCGGATGGGGCCTGGACTGGTCTAGCAGTACTCAAGGAAAGAAAAAATTATCAGGTAAGAACAATTTTGCTTTCCTTTTCTTCCTATGAGACTGGCCCTTATACTTGTGAGTTAAAAAAAAGCTACCCTTAGGCTGGGTGGGAGGAAGATAGGGCTGCCTCAAGGACCACCAAGCTGAAGGTTGCTTCCTTCTTAGCTTGTATGTCCAGCCTATAATGTTTGAAAAACAAGTGCAGAGATGACCAGGTGGCAGTCCTACAAATTTCACCTAGGGAAACAGATGATGCTTGTGCCCTTGTAGAGTGTGCAGTGAGCTGCCTCTATTGTAGCCCCTCTCCAGTTTATTTCCACATGCTGTTTGCAGTATGTGTTCCAGTCTCACCTCCTGTTCTCTGTAAAACAATTGCTCTGCTCTATTCTCCTGTCCTGCAGGCTTCTCGGAAAGCAGGGGCTAGAACAGTAAACAAAGAGGCCCAGAGCTTTCTAGCGTTTTCCTGAAGTCCCGCAATTGATACAATGTCCCTGAGTTCTCTGGTGTGCTGCAGGGGTTGGGGAAAGACAGAGAGACATGAAGATGCATCTGTGCTCACTATGGGGAAGAGAGCATTTCTGAATCCTATGAGTCCATCAAGTCACACTGCCAGCACTAGGCCCCTTCAGCTCTTAAGCCAGGCTCTGCAGAGTCTTAGCAGGTAAGGAGACTGGGAGTGACCAAGAAAGATATACTCTCCTAATGAGTAATGGCATAACCCCTCCCAGGTGACAAGGAAGAAAAAAAAAAGAATTTTCCAATCCTACTGGGTATCCCAATCCTTTGCCCACCTCCATCAAGAGGCCATAGCAGATTACAGGCACTTCAGAAAGAAATAGCTCACTCAGGCTTTTTCTATTTCTTTCTTATTTACTGCCCTTTACCCCCAACAGCAAACTCAAAGCTGTTTACATCTTAATAGCAATGAAATACAGTAGAACAACAGAATACAACATATACAATACTAAAACACCCATAATACAGTTCTACCATGCCTTAGTCTCACTAGGAAAGTGTCAAGCTGCATCACACATCTAAAAGAAAAAAAAAAAAACAACAACAAAACTTACACCCAACTGCAAGTGAAAAAAAACAAAACCCTGTGGGTGTTTCAGCCTTTGCCAACCTGTAGAGTCAACAGATGGAAGTACCAGTTTTGTATCAAGTTGTTTGCAAACGTTTATACTTTCCAAAATGCCCATAAAAGCAAATATTTCATAAAAATGTGGGAAATAATTAAAATACATTGTATTTAACTAAGTTGCATTCTTTTTGGAAACAACTAGTAAAGCCTTCCACTATCCATGCATTTAATGGAACACGACTCATCTCAGGAAGGAAATGCTAATTTACTATACACAGACCAAATGCTATGTAGGAAAAGCACAGCCAAGACTATTTTATGGTTTCGGAAATGGTGGGGGGAAGAAAGTATACGGCTTACATCGACTCTGCCTAGGAAAGCGTCACAATGATTTCAGGTTTTTCCTCCACCTATTTTGTTTCTGATTAAACGAAGGCATCTGTTAAATGAAAGTTAAGATCCCTGAATGATCCTTGAAGGAAAGTGTTATCGTCTGACCAATATTTCAAAAAAGACACGTAGAACGTGCATATCAACACTTGCTATCAATTAAAAATCTTACTATGACATTTCTTAAATCTTTGAAGCAACTCCTGCAGTCTATTGACCCCTTGAAGCATATATATATATATATATACACACACACACATTATCCCAGAAGGAACAGAAGCCAATTATGTAATGCATTTATCAATTGTAATCTAATTCATAAGAACCAGAATTTAGTAAGCTTGAAGAAAACTGGCAACCTCCTGAGCTACTTACAGAGATGCAGTAGAATTGCAGAGGAACAGTTTACTTTTCTTCTTCCTTCTTCAACATATATGAGCTTCGCCGGATGTTGTCTATCCGTCGCTGGTGAGTGGAGGAGTGCGCATGTGCGCGTCTCCCCTCCCCAGCTATGGCAGAAGGTCTTTTCCAATAAAGAAAGCGGCTATCTGCTGACTCGCGGACTAACGAGCTATGACGGAACCAGCGACGGGGAACTTCTATGCCACATTCCAATGCGTGAGTGGTAGCGGGTGACGTAAAATGCGACATTCTAGCGGTGAGGGGTTGGAGTAAAGAGTGCGTTGCCGCGCATGCGCGCTCTAATACTTCCCTACAGACACCGGCACGTCTAGAACACGCAAGTAGAATAGGTGCGGGGGTTTAGCGTTACGCTGTGCTTCTGTTTCTAATCTGCTGCTATTCCGGTACTCGGAAGTTTAAGAAAAACAGTAAATGTTGTCATATAGCTAACAATCGGCGCCAAGTACTGCCTGCCTAGTACTACAACATGCTATGACCTAGCACAGTATACTCCTGGGGAAATTCTGCGCAAAAACATTAAAATTCTGCTTAATATTGGTCAAAATACCACAATATATATGACGGTCTTTAAGTAATTCATTTCAAATTAATACAGAAAAATTACTTAAAGATGCAGAATTTTAAATATTTTGAGCAGAAATTCTCCCTACTCCCCTGGCTACTTTGCCCTCTCAGGCCCCAACTCCTCCACCTGCCAGTATTTCTCTCTTCCCTCCTCTAGGCTTCAACCCCTTCCACTCTATCTCCATTCCCAGAGTTTGACCCCTCTCTCAGTACTGCCCCCTCACACAGGCTCCCTCTACTGCACATACACACCCCCTCATACAGGCTCTCTTGCAGACACACATCCCCTTTCTACAGGGTTTTTCTCTCTCTCTCAGGTTCTGGAGTATCTGGGCATCTGGTTCAATACGGCTCAAGGGAAGGTGTTTCTTCTGGAGTTTTGCATCCAGAACATCTGGACCCTGCGTTTTTCGATCAGTCTGTTTGGTCGTATCTGCAGATGTTGAGATCAATGGCCGCGATGATAGAGTTTGTACCGTGGGCGTGTGCTCATATGCATCCTCTGCAATGGTCCCTCCTAACTTGATGGAATCCCACGTCGCAGGAGTAGAATGTGACATTGACCTTTATTGCCAGCAGTGAGACAGAAGGAGCATCTTGGAAAAGGTATGGATTTGGAGACTCCCAATTGGTTGGTGGTCACAACGGATGCGAGTCTCTAGGTCTGGGAAACTCTCTGTCAGGAGTTGGTAGCGCAAGGACAGTGGGCTCCCGAAAAGGTGTCTTGGTCCATCAACCGGCTAGAAGCCCAAATGATCCGATTAGCCTTCCTGTAGTTCGCAGACCAGTTGGAAGGAAAAGTGATGAGAGTTAAGTCAGACAATGCGACGGTGGTGGCCTACATAAATCATCAAGGGGGGTCTCGAAGTTGGCAGGTTTCTTTAGAAATGGATGCCCTTCTGTGGGCGGAACATCATTTGCAGGCACTTTCAGACTTGCATATAGCAGGAGTTGACATTCAACACGATGATATCTGAACCTACAAATCACATCTTCCCCTGCGCAAAGGGACTTTGTCTGTAGAACAAGATCAGTCAGCAGATGTTTCTTCAGTTTAGCCCCGAAACAAAGAATCCCTAGACATCATGACAAATTCTCCAAGTTCCCAGATGATAAAGATGTACCTTCAGTGTCTTCCCAGAAGCTGAAGCTGAAGGTAAGAGGCTTGGGAAGGGGGCTTAGAAGAGGGGTTACTGTTATGTTTACCGCAAGCGGGACAGCCCTGCAAGCAGCTGCACTTACTCCAATGCCAGCAGGCCTCACCATGCTGGAATGCCGCCAAATGACACGATGCAGCAGGACTCTGCCAGGTTCGCCACCACCGGACCTCCTCCGAAGGGTGCACGCGTCCGAAGTCAGCTCTTTTAAAGGGCCCACAGTAGGAAAAGCCCACAACACTCTTGGATGATGTCACAACTCTTCGTCCTATGAAAGAGCTTCCCCAACATTCCCGCTCTGCTTCAGCAAATGGGTCATTTTGCCTTGTCTTCAGCCTGAGCCTTGCTTTTGTCTTCAGCTGCAGTCTTCGGCCTCAGCCTTGCTTTTGTCTTCAGTTCCAGTCTGGTCTTTATCTCTAGACTGGTCTTCAGCCTTAGCCTGGTCTTTGGATCCAACTGCATTTATAGACCTCTGGACCTTACCTTAGTCTGACCTGTGCAAAGATTCATTTTCCCGCCATCTGCACAGATGTTGGGGCTCTGCCCAAAAGGTTACATCAACTGCGTCATGGCAAGAGGGGCTCACACTCACACCGCTCACAACAGGAGGGCATTCCATGCATCTACCACCCTTTCCGTGAATAAATATCTCCTGACATTGGTCCTGACTCAACCCTTTGTAACTTCATATTATGACCCCTTTTTCTACAGTTTTCTTTCCCTCGAAAAAGGTTTGATTCCTGTGCATTATTAATACCTTTCAGGTATTTAAAAGTCTGTATCATATCACTCCTGTCTCCCCTCTCCTTCAGTGTATACATATTTAGTTCCTTCAATCTCTTCTCATAACTCTTTTGGTGCAGACCCCACCACTGCTGCTGCCTTGTCACTTGCTTCGCTGCACCCCAAATGCATGATGCTGCACTTCTTTGCACTGAATCTCAGTGGCCAAAACTTCAACCACTCCAAGTTTTCTTATATCGCTTTTCTTTTTCTTTACTCCTTCAGGTATGTCCACTCTGTTGCAGATCTTAGTGTCATTCGCAAAAAGACAAATTCTTCCTTCTAACCCTTCTTTAATATCACTCACAAAGATATTGAACATAACCAATCCCAGAACCGATCCCTGAGGCACTCAACATCACTCTTCTCTCCATGGAGTAGGTTCCATTTACAACTACTCGTCGTTGTCTGAACTCAACCAATTTTTGATCCATCCTACCACTATGGAACACGTGTACAAACTTAGATTGTGAGCCCTCTAGGGACAGGGAAATACCTATAACACCTGAATGTAATCTACTTTGACGTGCCCGAAAAGCAGAATATAAGTCAAAATGAATATGCCCGCACTGCCTCACGCTTATAGCCTCCATTACCCCCTGAAACCTTCCCTACCATACAATTCATAACATGCACATCAACACAACCCCTGACACACTGTGCTATACACACATACCCCATAGCCACACAGACCTCTGCCACAAAAATGGATATCCATACACGTTTGGCTACAGCTTCCAATACACAACCAGCCTTGCCTGTTCCCAACTATGTCTCTCACGCTCTCCACAAAGATGATGTCCCACACATTAACATTATGATTTCTTTAATATTACTGTTTTTCACGTGACATTTCTTTTTTTTTTTTCTATAACATTTTTATTGTGTTTTTAACAACATGGAGTCAAAGTACCCAGAATAGCAAACTATAGTCATAAGCAAAATATCGATCAAAAATATTCTCCGTGACACAAGACAGAAATACATAACTTCACACTAAAACCTTAACTCCTTGTCACTTTTTCCCTCCCTCCCTTTCCTTCCCTGTAGGAACTCTCCAACTGCCAGTATTAGATCACAAATTCCAATCCTGTCAAAGGAGTTATGTTCACCCTCTTCTGAATCCCTTAAGTTCTTTACTCCTCCATATTCTCTTAACAAGATATTAAACCATGCGTAGATAAAATGATTTCCTTCATAGATTAAGAATGGTATTATTCTTTGCCAGATGAGAGAGAACATCCAAATATTCTTGCCATATCTGTAGCATAGCTTCCAAGCGCTTTTCTGAACTGAAACTTGCAGACAAATATTCAAAAACTAAGGGGCCAATGCAATACAGTGCGCTCAGTTGTGTGCACTGTTTTAACCCGCTGTCGGACTCGGGTTAAATAGGCGCTAATCCACCCCCTAATGCAATAGGGAGATTAGCGCCTATTTAACGCGCGTCTGACGCGGAGTGAATGAGTTAATGCTCATCACATGCAAATGCATGTGAATGAGGCTATTACTCATTCACTCCAAATGCAAAAAAATAAATGTGCGTCTCAGATGCACATTTTATCGCTCAGCTATTAACGCCTGGAGTAGGCGTTAATAGCTGAGTGCACTGAAAAAAAGTACAGAAAAGCAGCAAAAAACTGCTTTTCTGTACTTTTTAAAAAGTAAAAGAAAAAAAAATCTCTGCCGGTCGCTTTGAAGACCATAACCAGCCGGCTGCAGTAATGAAAACAGTCGCCAAATTTATTGGCGTCCAGTGTTCATAACTGGCAGACCGCCGGTAATCACGGGGTCACGTTAGCAAGGAGGCGCCAAGGTCGCGCTATCAACCCTAGCGCCTCTTTGCTAGCGCAACCCCCTAATTTGCGTATTGCATGGTGCCCCCCTTGCAGGCGCCATGTGTGCGTTAAAAAAGTGGGTGCTGAAAAGTCAGCGCCCGCTTTCCGCGAATACTATTGCATCGGCCCCCTAAGAATTTAATCATCCTCATTTTCCATTGACCGATATTGGGGCTCAATACCTCAAAACAAGTGAACAAAATGGTTTTCTTTGCCACCGATGATGCTTTATCCAAAAATAACTTCCTACTTGGTTTCAAAACGCGAGTGAGATTGTCATAATTACCAAAAAGCCAGATCTTGGGGTCCATAGGCAAACACACTTTAATTACCATCTCTATATAAGCCTGTAAATTATTCCAAAATGCCTAGATCTTTGGGCATTGCCAA
Source organism: Rhinatrema bivittatum (assembly GCF_901001135.1). Classification (NCBI taxonomy): domain Eukaryota; kingdom Metazoa; phylum Chordata; class Amphibia; order Gymnophiona; family Rhinatrematidae; genus Rhinatrema; species Rhinatrema bivittatum. The sequence continues at coordinate 108,683,618 of NC_042618.1, forward strand.
AAACCATGAATATAATCTCCAGTTTCTAGACCACGTTTCAGTCTAGAAACACAGGTGTATTGCAAATTGTGGCTTGGAATACTCTTTCCTGTGACATAAAAATTTAAATTGTTTCCCTTAGTAATACATTCTCTGTAGATCTATTTTTTGGAAACATTGTTGAAACTCCTGCCAAGTTAAATTAAAATGGGATCATTTGGGTCCATTTACTAAAGATTCAGCAAGGTCATCCCCTGTCTGAACGTTCAATAACATACTGTTAAACTTGGCCCAAGAAGGCTTAACTCTTTTATTACTTATTAAAACTTCCCCCATATCCCCTAATTTATCAAATTCTGCATTAGTATGAAGCAGATTGGATACATAGTGTCTCACTTGTAAATATGCATAGAAATCCTTATGTGGTAATTGAAACTTGGATTGTAATTTCTGAAAACTATGCAATATGTTAGAATCTCCCAAAAAAGTTGATGAACTCATTTAAGTCCTTTCGCAGATCAAGACCTAAAAACTGGGCTCTCTAAACCAGGTAGAAATTGTGGGTTTGCCTGAATAGAGATATATGGAGAGACCCTGTCTCCCCTATATGAACATTTACACAAAGAAAACCAAACTTTGCGGCAGGACGTAAGTATCAAGTAGTCCCTAAAGTTTCCTGGAACATCTTTCTCTGTGCCCTAAATCAAAGAGTTTAATGATAAGGGGCCTAACCAACTTTGTAATAAATTGTAGAGGTGTCAAACATCCAGTAACGTACTTGCCAAGGTATATTTCTGCATGTTTGGGCATTCAAACATCCTTTGCCAAAGGTCTCATCACTTACTCCAACAGGATTCTCGCTTTCTTCCCTTTCCACAGGAACTTTCTGATATTCCTATTTATGACCCTAAGATCCTTCCTGCGAAGCCAATTGGGGAGAATTTGTAATACATATAACCATTTAGGTATTTCCATCATTTTTACTAGATGAATTCTGCCTATTAGAGAGAGGGAGGTCTCACCACTTCCAAAGGGATCTTTCTGTATTTTTCAGTAAAGGCTGAATATTCACCTCATACATATTTCCACGTGACATTTATTTGCTTTCTGTAGTATTATTATACAACTAATAACAATTACAATGATTGTACTAAAAAGGTATAGAAAAAATATTGACATAAGAACATACATAAGAACATAAGACTTGCCATACTGGGTCAGAGCAAGGGTCCATCAAGCCCAGTATCCTGTTTCCAACAGTGGCCAATGCAAGTCACAAATACCTGGCAAGTACCCAAACATTAGACAGATCTCAAGCTACTATTGTTTATTAATTACCATCATAGCAGTTTATGGATTTATCCCCTAGGAATTTATCCAAACCTTTTTTTAAACCCAGTTACACTAACTGCTGTAACCACATCCTCTGGCAATTAATTCCAGAGCTTAACTATGCGCTGAGTGAAAAATAATTTTCTTTGATTTGTTTTAAATGAGCTACTTGCTAACTTCATGGAGTGCCCCCTGGTCCTTCTATTGTCTGAGAGAGTAAATAATCGATTTACATTAACTTGTTCAAGTCCTTTCATGATTTTGTTGACTTCTACAATATCCCCCCTCAGCCATCTCTTCTCCAAACTGAACAGCTCTAAATTATTTAGCCTTTCCTCATAGGGCAGCCGTTCCATGCCCTTTATCATTTTGGTCGCCCTTCTCTGCACTTTCTTCAGTGCAGCTATATCCTTTTTGAGATGCGGTGACCAGAACTGCAGACAGTATTCAAGGTACGGTCTCACAATGGAGCGATACAGAGGCATTCTCCGTTTTATTTTCCATTCCCTTCTTAATAATTCCTAACATTCTGTTTGCTTTTTTGATCATCACAGCGCACTGAGCTGACATTTTCAATGTATTATCCACTAGGATGCCTCGATCTCTACTAAAACAAGTTAAATCACATACACCCCCTACCTCCTTCCACACTCTCCAGCAGGCATAGGTGCTCACCCATTCTCCAGCATCATATGGTCCCAAAATCCATCTACAGAGAGACACTAGTGTATCTGTTGTTTGTACTGATGTTAGACTATCCTTTCATCGTATCCCGTTTTGAGGCCTTTGTGGGGAAAAAAAGAAGAATATCAAATGTTTGGAAATAAAGAAACAAAACACTCTTACTTGTCACCCAGTAACATGCATGCACACGTACACCTCAGCCTCCCCCCCCCCCCCCCGGAAACTTGCACAACATCACCATCACACCCTTACACATTCCACACATACACATTATTACTTCTGGGGGAATTCTGTGTTGTGCAGAATTCCCCTCCCGTGCAAAATTCAGCATTTGCCTCTCAGAGCAGGATCAGGAAGCAGGAGCAAAAGCAGCAACGGCAGGGGAGGTCTGCGAGGGCTGGAAGGAAGGAAGGAAGGTGTCAGCTGGAAGTGAGAAAGGAGCAGCAGCCTAAGTGGACCAGAAAAGAGTTGGGAGGGTCAGGGTTGGACCAGGGAGGCTGGAAGAGATGAGCTGCATCATCCTTGCACTGCATGCCCTTAACAAAGGAGAGAGCAGTGGGGGTCTGGTGGAGCCTGAACCAGCGACGTAAATAGCAAGTTAGGGGAAGGAAGGTGAGAGCTTGGGGGTCTTGCTAAAGAGGAGCTGGCAGATGGAGAGAAACCTAGGGGTGAAAGGAGATAACTGGGGGAGGGGCACTCTTTCTGTCCCCACACCAGGAGTCAAGCGTGGTGGGGGAAGACAGAGAGAAAGATTGGGATCTTGCTAAAGGGAGGGCAGATAGAGAGAAAGCTAGGGAGTCTTCCTAAGGTGAGAGGAGAGAGCTGGGGAGGGGTTCAAGCTTCATGAGGGACTTGAGCCTGGTGGGACAGAGAGAGAAATCTGGTGTATGGACAAAAGGGATGAAGAGGGGGGAGAGGGATCAATCCTGGAGGAGGGCAGATGAGGGGGCGATAGTGAATTGAGGAAGTGACCCAAAGGAAAGGAGAGATCAAGCAAGGGGAAGGGATTCAAGCCATGAGGAAAGAGCCATTTAGAGGGGATAGGCCTTATGATGGGACAGATTTTCATAAAAACATAAACATTTTGCTTCTGTAAGTAGTTGTTTTTTCTGAACAAATAACCCTGCATAATTTTAAAATATTATGCACAGAATCCATTCAAAAATTTTTGTGCAGAATTCTCCCAGGAATAACACAGACGCACACATTCCAACACCACACATACCAATTTCCTCACCTATCTTTTAATATGTATGTGTCACCCCCTTGGGATAGCCCTAGGTCCCTGCTTAGAATTTATATCTCAGAGAGCTTTCCATCTTTTTCAGCCCTCCCCAACCTGGAAAACTGGGGGTCCCCTCTAATAGGATTCCAGTTTGGCCTGCTGGGAAAGCTTTGTGCACTTTAAAATCACCATGGGGAGCTTTACCCAAACACATGAGATAAAGGACACCCTTGGGACAGAGAGTCAGGTATGGGAGGAATGTTGACTGGATGCATGCCCTGAAGAATAAGTAAGTTTGTGTGCCCTTGGGATCTAGAGCTTCCCAGGCAAGGGTTACATATACAAAATTCTCTGAGGAAGTTATAGCCATGCCGATGTTTGTAGTCTCACATTGAATTCTGTGAGATTCAGTGCAAGACTACAGGCATTGTAATGGCTCACACTTGTGAGCTTGAGCCTTGCCGATGTCTGTTCTCATGCTGAATCTCATGAGATTCAGTATGAGAATACAGGCATTGTCACGGCTCAGATTTGCAGAGCTATGCCATGCCTGCTGCAGAAGTGCTTCCAAGAGGGTGTACGGTAAGTGACGGGGGGGGGGGGGGGGGGGGGGGGGGGATTTGAGGCTGTGGGAGACAGAGGTTGGCTGTTGGGGTTTTGATTGTAGGGGCTGGGAGTCCAAAACTGGCTGTAGGGTTCCGAGGCTGCGGTTTCTGGAGTTGTGGGAGGTAAAGGCTGGTTAGGGGCTGGGTGAGGTCCAGAGCTAGGGGCTGGGATCTCTCCCTATTCTTGGTCCTCTGGTAGGGAGAAAGAGAGAGAGAGGAAGGTATAGCTTGCTGGGCATGGAGAAAAAGAGGGTTGGGGCAATACCAGAAACATGACCGCAGAAAAAGACCATGTGGCCTATATAGTTTGCCCATCCACACTAACTGTTCAGCTTTACAATCCCTCTCTCCTCTGTTTATCCCATGCTTTCTTAAATTCAAGATACTGTCTTTGTCTCCACTACATCCATGGGGAGGCTGTTCCATGCATCTACTACCCTCTCTGTAAAGAAATAGACCCAGGAGTAACCTAAGGAAATATCTCCTTGCACCCTTGTTCTGGAGCCTCTTTTCCTTTGAAAAAGGTCAGCTTCAGGTGCATGGAAAACTTGGAGGTATTTAAATATCCCCCCTATCCTGTCTTTCCTCAAGGATATACATGTTTAGATCTTTGTTTATCCCCTAATGCTTTGGAAGGAAGATGATGACTGACTGTTTAAATAGCCACCTTCTGGACCGACTCCAACCAGTTTATATTCTTCTAAAGGTGCAGTCTCCAGAACTATACACAATATTCTAAATGAGGTCTCACCAGGGACCTAAACAGGGGCAATATCACCTCCTTTTTTCTGTTGACCATTCCTCTCCCTGTGCACCCAAGCATCCTTCTGGCTTTTCCCACCACCATAGCCACCTGTTTGGCCCCCTTAAAATCACTCCCACATTCGCCCTCTTTGATTTTTGCAGCCCTATGCATAACACTGCATTTTTTTTTTTAGCATTACAGTTTACTTTTCAGACTCTAGACCATTCCTCGAGCTTTGCTAGATCTCTGGTCTGATAGGCAAGGGGTTGGGGGAGCAAAGTACCATGTGGGTGGGGGCCACAGAGCCCCTATGTTGTTCTTGTGGGGTTGGGCTGAGTGTTGTGTAACAACCCCTCCTCTTCCCCCATTCTTCGCAAGAACAATGACTGGAGTTCAGCAGTCCCCCCACATACTCTCCACAATGATGAGGACGGGGGCTTGGCTTAGCATGGAAGGAGATTTAGTTCTGCTTCTAGTTTTCTTGTTTTGCACTGTATGCAGTGTCTGGGTTTCCATTTCAGTTTTTGTCTGAACATTTGTAGTTTGTGGGTGTACTTTTGGGATCTGGCAAGTACTTTAAACCTGTATTGGCCATTGTCTGAAACAGGATGCTGGGCGCAATGGACTTTGGTGTGACCCTGCTTGACATTTCTTATGTTTTGTGTGGTCAACCATTCTCTGTTTGGTGGAGGTCTGTCTGTGTTCTGCAGGTGTGATTGAGCTGAGGTATTCTGCTAGGGTGTAGGTATCTGCACCAGCCTTGATCATTGTGTTTTCTTAACAGAAGATGTATTGATGTTCTAGGGCCTGGTGTAATATTTGCAGTGCTGCCTTCTTATAGGTAGGGTTATTGTTGTTGAGTCTTGAGAGTTAGTGTTGCTACCATATGTTATAGCAAGTTTGCTTAACACGTGCTCAGCGTTTTTAATTTTTTTTTGCGGATTTTGTAGTATTTCAGAATATACCGGCTAGTGGAGGGAATTTGTATTTCTTAGATGATGCCAGAATCTGAATTTTTCTTTTGTATGTTGAAGTATACAGGAAAAAATCTTGCTCTGCACCCATTTTTGGAAGACTGTGTGTGTGTGTGTTTCTGTGGCTATAGAGCAAACATTTACAGAACCGTAGGTACAGGACCAATATTTGGTTTGTCTTGCACATACATTGATGAGAATGAACTTCACTCTTAAACCAGGGTATATTGGGTATTATCTCACTCTGTGGAGGTGAGATTAGAAGTCCTTTTTAATCTGGTGAGTGGTGCCCAAAGAAGTGGGACTGTTTCTCTATCTTTAGGCCACATTGTTTTGGGCCTCAGATTACATCTCTTGGTACTTGATCTTCTTTCCCTCCATACTTAGCACAGAATAGTTACTTAATACTGAAATTCCTATTAGTAAAGACTGATATTAACAGTAAATGTAAAGTAAGAAACTGGCAGTGAGGACGGTGGGTGGAGTTGGGTGCAGAGGTTGGTTGTTCCCCCAGGCAAAAAGGCATTCCACTGCCCCTGGATTTTAATGTCATCTTAGTGCAACTGAGGAAACCCCCATTTGAGCCTCTAGAGTCAGCATTGCTGAGGTTTCTCTCATGTTCCTTGTTGCCATTCTTCTGCCTACATTCTTTCTAACACCTCACATGCATAAAGGAGAAAAGTCCCTTCGGAAATTTGTGGGTGCTTTCCACTGCAAGAGTAAACACTGAACGCTGACAATCAGCAAAGAGAAATTGGATTTTATTAGTAACATCTCATGGAGCAATTCAGAGTAAAGTAAAAGCAGAGCTCACTCATCTGAAGCTGTGCAATGGCTTATATACATTACCTGCACTCCAATGGGTTAGTTTCTTTGTAAGTATAACATTTTCTAACTGGTTAATAATCGTATCTCATATACATTAATACTGCATTCTTGTAAGCTGAGTCCAGAAAGCAGAAGTGAAATTTAATGGTGAACTATTAAATTATTTCAACAGCCTCGGTTCTTTCCACAAGCCTGTTCAGTTCAGTTTTATTATGCTGCTATTATCTTTCTGCTTCTTCACTGTCACTAACAGGTCTGTCACCACAGAGAACCCCTCAAAGCACGCTTACAACCTGCTGAACTGCAAAAGGGCTCCTTGCCTATTACTTGAAGAGAACACAGCCACATCATCGTGCTTCTCAGCTATTTGCGCCTTATGATCCTAATAGACTGGGAATAGCAGTTGCTAAATGTATCGTTTCCAACTGGGTAGCAGACTGTATTGTGCATTGTTATGTGGTAGCTGGCCTTCGGATTTATTTTATTTATTTAGATTTTTATATTCCACTTTTCACACTTTTTTTTTCAGCATTTCAAAGTGGATTACATTCAGATACTGTAGGTATTTCCCTATCCCCAGAAAGCTTACAATCTGAGGGGATCATTCATCAAAGTGCTATATGGCGTTTTCGCATGCAAAAAACACCTTTAACGCATGCGAAAGCACCATAATGTTTGGTGCGATGCAAATGAGAAAACAGAGGAGGATATTGGGGTCTCTCTCTCTCTCTCTCTCCCCTCTCCCTCTCTCTCTCGAGAGCACCATACTGTTGCCCCAACTGGTCCCATGGAAATCTCCCTGATTAATATTTTAGTGCTGTAGTCATTACTCCTGCTAGCAAAATGTTCCAATTTTACCACTCAAATACAAAAAAAAATATGGCAAACTTAGATCAGTGTCCATTTAACTTCCCCTCACCCTACAAATGATACAATTAGCTTTTTAAAATGCTTAATGAGTTATGTCAAACCAAACGTTTTGTACCCTCCTCCCGTTGATTCATCCTACATGCCCTAGTGTGAGGACTGCTTTAGAGATGCCCCCTTGTTTTGTTTATAGCCTTTTGGCATTTGTATTATAGCACAAGAATTATCTAAAATTATTGTACACAAGCTTTTGAAACTACATAGATTCCTTATTCAGATGTCACATCAGAAATATTCACATAAAGAGGAATGTGTAATAAAAGAAGTTTTTTCTTGTTCTATTTCTAAATAAGTCTTTCTTTAATTCACAATACCATTATTTTATTCCAGTGCTTGTCACAAAGAGTATTTACGGGTTTATAGTCCCTTGACATGATCGTGTTTCGCCAAGGGGCTGCATCGGGAGGAACCAACGAAAAAATCTATAAGATTAAAAAATACAAGTTATGAATTAGAACAAGGGCAACTACATAGGAGTGACTTATACAAATATTTAAAATTTACCTGCTAGTCCCATCTGAACTTAACCGGTACTATCCGTTACAGGTACGTCAGTTTCAGGACATTTCCCATGTGACCATTGTTCAGTGTGCATACACACACTGTCAGTTACTGAATTTACACACCCCATCACGGGTAAAGTTTACCCACTCAAATCCTTTCGACTTGCACTTCAGTCTGGGTAATATATATTATCCAGTGCCCATGTTCCCTGTTGTATGTGGGCAAAACTGCTCACATGCTGTGAACTCATGTAATTGAACACCACTCCTGCCTACATCAGGAACATCGGGAAGCCCCTCTGCTTATCCGCTGGCAGGCTAGTGGTCACCAGATTCTTGATTTAAAATTTTGTGTGATAGAGTTGGAAATTTTTCAGCTTTCCTGGTCCAGAGAGAACAAAAGTGGCTCCTTGGTGTCTAAATAGAGACATGGAATGGTCCTGTTTTTTCCTAATTTTTTCTAGTTTTTTTCATTTTATAATTTCGTTAACCTGTTTACTTCTTTTTGATTGCTTAAGAGTTTCTTTTTGGCTATGAGGCTCCCTTCAAACAATATCTCCTGTGATTACTAGCTTAACCTTGACGTGCAGTTTAAAGAACACGTCGTATGCAGTCCTGTGATTGGCTGATTATGTTCTTCCTCCCGATAGGCTTGAGGCCACGTGGTTTTCCCCTCCTCTTGACTGACAGTTCACTTTTGGCGCACTGCTTTTAAAGAGGAAAACCGTTTATATCACACTACATCGTATGAAGCATTGTCGCCAGAAATGCTGCCAAATTAGTGAGGTATAATCTTCCATGTTGTATACACAGACTTCTCTGACCCCAGTGATCCTTGCAATATTTATCTGCCTTTAATTACCCCTTTTTTTGTAGATACACTTCTAGCGCTTGTGTGTGTAATGCTTACATTATGCTTGCATTATGCTTAGAACACTGTCACATCTGACTATTTGTATGTACAATTGGTATGTAAATCCCTCCATTTTTTGTTTCTGCAGTTTTATATGTGTCTTATTTATGCTTATTTGTACTTTTAACCTGTGCACTATTAACTTCCTTGTAGATAGAAACATAAGAATTAAAATCCCAACAACTTGCCTGGCCTTTCATGGAATAGGCACCAGAGATGCTCCATGCTTGTCAGCCTTTCAGTAAGTATCCAATGCAATTGCCTCCTTGAGCCATCTGGTCAGAGTAGCCTTGGAAGCTGCTTTACCCTTACGGGTTCTGCCAAATAGTACATAAGAACATAAGAAATTGCCATGCTGGGTCAGACCAAGGGTCCATCAAGCCCATCATCCTGTTTCCAACAGAGGCCAAAACCAGGCCACAAGAACTTGGCAATTACCCAAACACTAAGAAGATCCCATGCTACTGATGCAATTAATAGCAGTGGCTATTCCCTAAGTAAAATTGATTAATAGCCATTAATGGACTTCTCCTCCAAGAACTTATCCAAACCTTTTTTGAACCCAGCTACACTAACTGCACTAACCACATCCTCGGGCAACAAATTCCAGAGCTTTATTGTGCGTTGAGTGAAAAAGAATTTTCTCTGATTAGTCTTAAATGTGCTACTTGCTAACTTCATGGAATGCCCCCTAGTCCTTCTATTATTCGAAAGTGAAAATAACCGAGTCACATCTACTCGTTCAAGACCTCTCATGATCTTAAAGACCTCTATTATATCCCCCCTCAGCCGTCTCTTCTCCAAGCTGAACAGCCCTAATCTCTTCAGCCTTTCCTCATAGGGAAGCTGTTCCATCCCCTTTATCATTTTGGTTGCCCTTCTCTGTACCTTCTCCATCGCAACTATATCTTTTTTGAGATGTGGCAACCAGAATTGTACACAGTATTCAAGGTGTGGTCTCACCATGGAGCGATATAGAGGCATTATGACATTTTCCGTTCTATTAACCATTCCCTTCATAATAATTCCTAACATTCTATTTGCTTTTTTGACTGCTGCAGCACACTGAGCTGACAATTTTAAATATATATATAGCCTGTATTTTCAAAATATATATATAGCCTGAATTTCAAAAAGGGATCGGTCACCTTCAGATATCTGAGAAGTACGCATTGGACATCTAAAAGATTGAATGTCACAGTAAAGAGAACACGTTCCTTCTCTGAGAAGGCTAGCAGTGAGATTGACTGATCCAAATGAAAGGGCAACATTACTTTTAGGAAAAGGAGGGAACTGGCTGAAAGGTAACCACTTCAGAGCAGAATGCCAGATAAGGGTCTCTGCAAGATAAGGCCTATAATCCCGAAATATGGCTGACAGAGCAGATGGCCACCAGAAAAAAACATTTTCAAAGAAAGATCCTTTAGAGAGAAGCCTGTTTCACAGGCTCAGTGTGTGAACCTACCAGTACCCTGGAGGACCAAACTAAAGGTCCTGCTGAGGAACTAGGAACCAAAATAAAAGCAGATATGCTTGCCCCCTCAGAGGAAGTGGGCTACATCTGGATGTGCAGCTACAGAATAACCTTTAACCAGACCTCTGTAGCAGGAAATAGCTTGAAATTACACCTTGCGGAAACTGAGTGCTAGCCCCTTATCTAGGCCTCTCTTAAGGAAGATCAGGATGACCAAAATGTCTGCCCTATAGGGTAAAACTGACAGCTTCTCACAGAAGCTCTCAAAGAGGTACCGTACCCACACATACACCTAGGAAGTTGAGTTCTTATGGGCCCTTTGCATTATTGCAATAACTAAAGGAGAGTAAACCTTCCTGTGTAATGAGCTATCTCAAGAGCCAGGCTGTCAAACAGAAAGAGGATGGATCCTCCATCGGAACTGGGCCTTGAAGGAATAGGTTGTGTTTGTTGGGTAACCAAAGAGGTGGCCCTGCAAGTAAGCTTACCAGGTCCACATACTAAGGTCTTCTTGATCAATTCAGAGCTACTAGTATCACTGTGGACAAGTGGTCCTCTATTCTTTTCACGGCCCTGCTTATGAGAGGTTAAACCAGGAAAACAAAAAAGTCTGTCCTTTGACTATGCCAGCATGCAGGCATCTATTCCACAGGAGTCCCAATCCTTCTGATGGCTGAAGAAATTGATGATCTTGAAATTCCTGTGGGTTGTCAACAGAGCACCCCACTGGTCCACTATTAACTGGAAAGTCTCCCAGCTGAGTTTTCATTTCCCAAGATCATAATGGTTTTTTTTCTGAGAAAATCAGGCTGAACATTTTCGTTTCCCATGATGTGAGCCATAACGAGGTGAGCCAAATTCTGCTCCACTCCCTGGAATAACAGATTTGTCTCCTGGGCCAAGCTGGGATTCCAAGTGCCCTCTTGTTTGTTCACATATGCAACTGCTGTGGCATTGTCAACCACCACCCAAACTAAATCCAAACTAGTCCTGGTTCCCAGCCTGTTTATGGACCATGAGGCTTCCTCTTTTGGTCCAGAGGCCCTGAGTCACCTGATCACAATGGTGAACTCCCTCTCCACCCACCTACTACACTTGTGTTATTACAATCCAGGAGGGTACTACAAATCAGTTCCTTTCAAAAGATTTGAAGGTGTTGCCTCCTACTTAAGGTTGCCCCTTACTAGGTATGGCACAGGCAGAAAAATGTTATAGTTCTGAGACTTGAGGGGGCCAACAGGATAGCAAGGACACCTGCAGGGGATGCATGTGAGACCTGGCCTATGGAATTAAGTCCAAGGTGGTTGCCATAAGCCCCAAAAGCTGGAGATCATCCAACACTTTGGGCAACTTTTGAGTCCAAAATGCTCGGATATGCAACCTGATTTTGTCAACCCTTTTTGGGTTAGGAAGACATCCTATTTTTGTATCGAACTGGGCTCCCAAGAAATCTAAGGAGTGGGGGGAGCTTAGCTTGCTCTTTGATTAGTTTACCACCCAACCTAGGCTTTCCAAAGGAGTTATGGTCAATGCCTAAGGGTGGCACCTAGTGGCCAGATTCAGGGCCCATGATTACAGGGTTCCGAAGTGTATGGCCCCCAGCCCAGGACCATCACTGCAATAACTGGACTAAATGTAAGTTAGGAGGGGATATAAATTAAGGGAAAAAAATCCCTGGGCAATTGTGAATGAAGGCTCATGGGCACTAGGATCCCAGCTCCTCCAACGTTTGAGCTGGAGGCACAAAGAAGGAGGAGGAATCTACTGGATCAAAATAAAGGAAAACACCGTGACTAATCAAGGGAAAACACATGCATGTTGTTACAAATCTGTGGAAAAGGAAAGTTACAGAAATCACGTAGGGGTATAAGCTAGGTGCAAACAATAGAGGGTGGTGCACTGCACTGTAACATACCAGCCTTCTTGGTCAGGTTTACTGTAGTCCCTGGATAGTCAAACAGCCTTCTAGTGATAATCTCTTTACAATAGTAGATTGTGGGAATGTAATTATATGACCTCATTCTGATCTGAATGCCAAACAAATATTTAAGTTTATTTTATTAACAATTACGACTTGAGTCAAGCTAACGATAAATACATGCTTATTTGTTTTACACAAATGTACTAATATAAGGAGATGTATAAAATGTACTTCCCCGCTTCTTCAGCATTTCAAGATAACTTTTTCTTAACATTTTATTATGCATGAATCTGACCAGCTTCTTAAACCAGTGGTGTTACTTATTTGCAGCAATTAAACTGTGACACAGTTGGATAGCTCTGTATCTTTAGGGCACATAAATAGCCTTTTCTGAGTGCCAGAGATTGAGAGATTTTTTTTGTTTTGGGCTTTTTTTTTTATTGCTTGAAGGACTATTTACTTATTTATAACTTTTCTATACCGAAGTTCAAATAACAGAGTTAATTATCACTCCGGTTTACATTGCAACCATAATTATCCATTTATGTTTAATCTATATTTATCAATATACTTGGGCTGTGTCTTCATATTCTGTTGTCTTAAGTACATTTGAAATATATTTGAGACATTAAAGTACACGTACTTAGTATTAAACCAACTGCTTTAATAGTTGAAAGTAAAGTTTCCTACTTGGAAACACTGCTGAGGGAAGAGAGAGCCGGTGAGGGCACCAGGCGGGTGAGTATCAGTGTTTGAGATGCTTGGGGCAGGAGTGGTCTTACCGTGCGTGATCAGTCTCCAGCAGCGAACCCCCCAAAACCACCCAACCCCCCTTCAGTACCATCTCCTTTCTTGGGGAAAAGTGGAAAACGGTTCCAGCAGGAAGCGGATCTCCAGAGGGAGACCCCGGTTATCACTATTTTGTCAAATGTTTGCACACCTACAGAAGAGCTGTCTCTGCTGTAGATCCTCTTCAGAAGGAGAAATAATTCACTTGGTGAATTACCTGAAACGTTCTTTGTCTTCTCCCGTTGAGGTCTCTTTGGTCTTCTTCACTTTATAGCCTTGAACGATACCCTCTCTGTTTTTATCCAATCTGAAGACTTTTCACAGTGGATCTAGAGACTTTCTTCTAGTAGGAATTGGCAACACCGGGTGCCATGGATGGCATCACAGCCAATCCTGACTGCAGAGGGTGTAGTGGACACTACCTGTCATGCTACCAGTAAGCCCTGGGTTCTTGGAGATCAGCTGGTTAGTGCAGGATGTTCATGGGGAGGTTCCATTCAAATAAAGCCCCTTCTTCTGCGGGGTCTGGCATGGCTTTCTCCCTAGAGATGCTATATAGCAGTGCTCTGGCTGGAGATTGGGAGGAGGTCCCTTTTGTTTTACAGGCCCAGTCAGAGGAGCCAAGTAAGCCCTGTTTGGTGGTCCTGACCAGGGTCGGGAGGGGTTTTTCCTTCCCAGTCCATTCACTGGCTGGTCTGGATTTTTCCCTCTGGGTAAATTTTTTTTAGATTTAACCTTTTTAGTGGAGGGAGCCTCACTGGAGCCTGTACACTTCCTGGGCCCAGGGAACGGGGACCCCTGGGTCTGGGGTTGTGCAGGTCAGGGAAGATCTGCCCTCCATGCTCTCCACGAGGAAGGGGGTGCGCCAGTGACCTGCTGTAAGGATACGCTCCAGTATTATCTTCAGTTTCTGGGAAGAATTGGCTTTCAAGAGCCAAAAGCAAATTTTGACTCCCTTCCTTCCTGACTGGAGCACAGAGAATTCTGCTTCAGGGGATCCCTCGCATCGGGGGATCAACAACAGAAAATATAAAGGACTGCATCCTAAATAAAGAAACTTGAGAAATCGACTAACTGTGAGCAAGACAAAGCCTAACATCGCTGAAGTCACCCATCCAGTGCTTCTAACCCCTGGGGAGAGAGAGTATTTATCTCTCTGGGCAGAGAAAGTAACATTGTACCCTTGCCAGTTGGAAGAGGTGCCCTGCCCATCTAAAGGCCGCCCTACCCACCTGGGGACTTTATTTTCCCCAGTCCTGGAGGGTAGAAGCTCCCCTGGCTCTGGCAGCCGATATTCCTGCACAGATTGAGAAAGAACATATTCCGTGGTGCTGCGGATCTGTATTCTAAACTAAACTAAACTCTTCTATACCGTCAAGTTAGGTAACCATCACAATGGTTTACAAAAAGGCACGATACAGTAAAATATGAGTGGTATAGATTACAAGTTAAAACATGTGCCATTATAGTACGGTAACATTTAGTATAATAAACTATGTGTATAAGTTAAGCCTATCTGTTTGTTTAGTAAGTATTATGCGGTTCGTATTTAACATTAAGATGTGTTTATAGGTTAAAAACAACTGCCATTTTCATTCATTTGCAACAGTAAAGATTTATTTGGACTCTAACACAGTAGCTCCATTGACTTTATTTGGCACTCCAGCATACACTGGGAGTTACGACTACCCCCTTCCACAGGGACAAGAACAAAGGACACGCGGGGCCACCCTTAGTATTCGGGGCCTTGGGAGTAAACCTCCCCCCCCCCCCCCCCCCCCCCGAAAACGAATCCATGCCCTGAACATTCTGTGCCGAGCTAGCCTGGGAAAGTACCAGCCCCGAAGAGTTTTATACAGATATTTTTATGGCCTCATTGGGTGGCAATCCGCACCCAGGAATGGGGTTACAAGAGCAAGGAAGGGATCCAACCTAATGCTAAATTTAAACAAGAAAATAATTTTAAAAAGCCCAAGCTAAGCAACTTACAAAACAAGGAGAAGAAAAGACAAAATGAACAAAATTCATACAGAGAAAAGATGAATCTATTGTGCTTTGGAGAATCGAGGAGTAAAGGGAGAAGGCCTTCTTGGGCTCCCAAGATACCTGTTGGGGAGACACCAATGACAGAAGGAAAAACAGACACAACTACAGTACCTTGGGTTCCAGAGATCATGACAGCCGGACCTCCAGATTGGAGGTAGGAGCTGCAACGATTCCTTCTGTGGGGGAAAAGCCAGAAAGGAGAAAAGAAAGGGGGAGTGTAAGCTTAGCTTCCAAACAAAAATGAAAAGGGGGGAGGGAAACCTGACTCAAAAATAATTCTGATGAAAAAAAGACAAAAACGTAGCTGTAAAAGTCAAGAGGAATAAAAAGCAGACGCTCACAGGTGCAGCTCCTACCAGTCTGACGAAGGGAGCATATGAAAGTTAATAACAAATATGTTAGACCAAGTAAAAGGAATAATCTGCACGCTATCTCTTCACCTTTGTTTCTTGGGCTCACTCTTTAGCAAGCAATACCACACGGGTGGTATTCTCATGGCTTTGGAAACTGCATTGTTTCTTTTCTTTGGCCCCCCCCTCAATTTCCCGTCTCGCTAATCTTCCAGTTCAATCCAGACTG
The DNA here is from genome assembly GCF_901001135.1 of Rhinatrema bivittatum. Lineage (NCBI taxonomy): Eukaryota > Metazoa > Chordata > Amphibia > Gymnophiona > Rhinatrematidae > Rhinatrema > Rhinatrema bivittatum. The sequence goes on from NC_042618.1 coordinate 108,699,142, forward strand.
GTCTAGATAGTGGTTAAAGGTGCCATAAGTCTTAATTTTCAGCTACTTGGTAAAGGGGGGGGGGGTCCCTGTTTTGACCCCCTCCGCTACTCCTTCTTATCCCAGTTAGTGCAGCAAGTGTATGGCCCGGAGTCACAGATGACAGCTCTCTGTAGAGCCTGCCCGCTAGGAGTTTGAACAAATTCCTCTGTATCATCGCCTGTCCCAGATGACCCAAGGACCTGTGATCAAGCTCAGTGAGAATAAACCCAGTTTTGCTCCAGAGCAGGGCATAGCATTGGTGCTGAGCCATAGGATTCATGCATTATTTGGACAGGTTATTTTCTTGAGGTTTTTGGACCAGGTAGTTTTACTCCTGCTCCTTTGAACTTTCAGCTTAGTTGCAACTGACTTTTATTGAGCTTCAGCTTCTTGAGATTTCATTTGCAATTGCCTGGGGGGGGGGGGTTGTCTATTTTAAAAATGTAAAATATCCTCCTTCCTTACTCAGCCCAACCATTGCAGCAGCACTCGTCACTTAGAGGCTATAAGCCATGGCTTGCACCAGAAGCTGGAAAATTTGGACATGAAGTATGGTCTCTAAGTGTTGTAAAAACTAGAAACCAAAGAAATAAGATACAGTATATGAAATAGGACCCCATTTGGTTCTGTTGATTTTCAGCCCTTATCATGACTCTTGTCATTTATTTATTTATGATTCTAGACTGGTCTGACTGGATTCAAGGAAAGGAAATTATCAGGTAAGATTAAATTTCAATTTCTCCTTCATCCAGTCAGACCAGGGAGTCTTCTATTAGGTAAGGAAGGATCTAGAGTTGTGGGGGGAACTGGGCCACTAGACGACCAGGGCATGATTTTTGGGAAGGGCACCATCAGTTGGTGGGGGGGTGCTTTTGCCCAGGGCACCATTTTTCCTAGAGCCAGCTTTGGATCTCTCCCATATCGGGATTAGCTTGGGTGCATCCCTTTTGTCTGGATTGGTCTGATTGGATGAAGGGGAAAGTGAAATTTAATTAATCTTACCTGATAATTTCCTTTCCTTGAATCCAGTCAAACCAGTCTAGAACCCACCTGTTTCTTTACTGCCAACTATGTATGATTTTATTGCAGAACTCTGATATATCAGATACTGCATATTCTATTTTCCTGGTAAGTACTAAGGTGAAACTATCTCTGTCTATGTATAGTTCTATGCTTTTTCTTTTCTTCTGGTTAGATCTCTGGTTGGAAAGGGGTTTTAAATTGTTGAAAGTTTTTACAGGTTGTACTGGTAGGCTGAATTCAGGCTGGATGCCTAGAAGGGGTGATGTCAGGGAGTCTGTTGTTTTGTCTCCATCTGCTGGTCAGTGGGCATAACCCATTCATCTAGACTGGTCTGGCTGGATTCAAAGAGGAAATTATCAGGTAAGATTACATTTCACCTTTTCCTTGTACTCTATCAATATAAGGCACCAGAAAACCACTGCCAAGCATATTTCCCTTTGCTAAAGCTCTTGAACAGCACATAGTCATGAAAAGAGCACTTAAAAGGTCAGTAGCATGTTGCCTTTTTGCCTTTTCTGCTTAAAAGTTGCTAGACTGGGGTGGGGGGGTGCTGTTGAGCATTGATGGTGACAGACACATTTCTGTGAAGCTCTATCCACCTCTGGAGATTCCCCCCAATTGCCCACCTGCAATTACATTTTATATGGCTGATTGAGAAAACTATTGTGAGGGTGTTCTACACCATGTGAGAGAAAAGGGGTTGACAAGATTTGTATGAGGGAAAATGATGGAAGTGGGCCTGCTGGATATATGGCATAAGCTTCATCCTAGGAAGAAAAATAATACTTTCTACTTGCCCCCCTCATAAATCTTATTCATGCATTGACATGTGGTGGATAGGAGAAGAAAATGTTTGGAGAGTTGCAGATTGTAAAGTGGGCTCTCTTATCAGTCAGTAGTGACTCTCACCATTGAATTAATTCTAAATTTAAAGGGTAATCAACATTGGATACTCAATGACTTTCTACTGAAGGATCCTGTTATACAGGAGGGGATGATTCGGAAATGGGAGGAATATATGAGCTTCAGTGCTACTACTGAAGGGAGCAACAGTATTTATGGGAGGCTGCAAAGACTACACTGAGAGGCCATCTTAGCCCAGTGGCTTTCTTTAAGAGAATACAGAGGGTGGAGAGAGTTAAAGAATTGGAGATGGAAATCCAGCGGTTGGAAGTGGAGCATGGGAGAAATGGGGGAATTTCACGCTTCAAAGCATTGTGTGAGGCCCGAAGCCAATTAAATCTTCTATTACATGACAGGATTGATAAGCTGATGAAAGCATCTAAGAGAGTGTTTGTTTTTTGAAAAGGAGAATAGACCAGAGGGGATATTGGCTAGACAGTTGAGGGAAAAGAAAGAACGTCAATCAATACAGTAAATTTGAAAGGTTCACAGAAAATTAGTATGCCCTCTGAGATGGCTGAATGCTTCCAAGCGTTTTATGAAGCCCTTTGTACCTCTCAGGGAGGGTCAAACATGGTTCAATTGGATGAGTTCCTAGAAAGTGCTGGGCTCCTGTGTTTTGATGTAGAGGAGCACAATAAGCTAGAGGGACAGATTTAAAGGATGAGTAAATCTGTCAAGTCATTAAGGAAATGAAAGCTGGGAAAGCTTGTGGGTTAGATGGATTTGGCACTGGTTTTTACAAGTTTTTTGCAGAAAGGTTACCCCAGTTTTAGTGAGGGTATTTCAAAAAATATTAGACAGGGTATCCTTCCAGATACCATATATGATGCTGCTATCACAGTGAAAAGGAAGGGGAAAGCCAGGGTAGAGTGGTTCCTACTGCCCTATTTTCCTCTTAAATGCAGACTTCAAATTTTAGCAAAAGTATTAGCTAGGAGGTTGGACAGAGTTATTTCTAAATTGATCCATAGAGATCAGGTGGTATTCAATATGGGACGGCACTCTAGTGATAATATGATGGCTATATTGGGAGTGCTAAATGAAGTGGAGAAGAGAAAACTGGAAACTGTGCTAATATCTCTAGATGCTGAAAAGGCTTTCAACAGGGTTGAGTGGAGCTTCTTGAACGCAGTGCTAGAAAAGGTTGGACTGGGTGCGAATATGAGAGGATGGATTAGAGCTATGTACAAATGCCCCTGGGCTGTTTGAGGGTTAATGGGGTGGAGTCAAGGTGGATGCAAGGTTGTTTACCTTGCAGCAAGGTATGTGTCAGGAATATCCTTTGTCCTCTCTTTTATTGGCTTAGTGATTGAACCACTGGCAGCTCTATTTAGGTGAGAGGTGCATATTAATGGTATTATGGTGGATGGGATGGAACAAAAAAATTACCCTATATGCAGATTATGTGCTACTGTATATTTCAAATTTAGATGTCTCCCCCTTCTGGTCATTTTGGATAAATTGCAAGAATTTGGTGGCTTCTCTGGGTATAAGGTTAACATTTCTAAATCTGAAGTATTACCTCTATTGGAAGATCAACCAGGGAGTTTGCCTTTTGAGTGTAGACTGTCCTGTACAGTGGACAGCACAGAAAATCTGATATCTGAGGGTTGTTTTGGGGCCTAGAGTGGATGATTTGTATAAATTCAACTATGGTAGCATTCATTACAAGATATTGCAGAAAAGGAAGGTTAGAAAGGGATGGGGCTCCTGGATTTTCAGGACTGTTAATGACGGTCCTCTTTAGTTATTTGGCTCATCTAGTCAGCATTGGGTGGAGTTCAAACATTGTATTGGTAGGGAAGGTTGGATGGCTGCGCCCTGGTTGGGAGGGGATGGAGAAAGATTTTATGGCATTGCAGTTGCCTCTCAGAAGTGCTGGCATTTTTCACAGTAGATAGGGGCATGAGAGGCTCTTGGGTTATACTCCATTTTTTACTTGTACAATAAAATACAAGAGATATAAAAGAATTCTTCATTAGTTACTTTTTCACAACTTTTTATGGGGGAGTATTTTGTACATGGATGGAATTTCAGGAGAGGTTTAATCTTCAGTTTCCCTGTATATGGGTATTTACAATTACAGACTTTTGCCTTAGAAGGGGAAAATTTAAAAGGAGGATTTAAACCGCTGTCTAGAGTGGAAATGGCGGCATTTGGAATAGGTCCCTGGAAAGGGAGGATTAGCCATATTTATAAGGCTATCTGGAGATATGTGGAGGTAAGGCGTTGCCAAATGTAGGAAGATGGGAGAGAGAATTAGGGATACAATGAGAAGATGAAGAAAGTATTATGAGCGGAGTGTGGAAATGTTCAATTTTGGCAAATATAGTGGACCAACAATACCACATCTTTCAGAGACCTTATCTGACCCCAGCTCGTCTACATACTATTAGTAGCACTCATTCAGCGCAATGTTGGCAGAGTGTGGTGAGAGAGGTAATTTGACTCGTATCAGATAATCATGCCCTAAACTGGTGCCATTTTGGGAGGCTGTGAGGAATACAATCAGAACAATAACGAATGTTGAGCTGCCCGAGGACCTCCATCCTTTTCTCTTTGTATATATTCCTGATGAAGTAAGGGGAGATCATTGTCTCAGTACTCTTATTCAGAAGCTCTGTTTGGTGCAGAGAAGGGTTATACTTAATAAGTGGAAGAATGAGAAAGCCCCTCTACTTCAAGACTGGTATGGGGGCTGAGGGAAATGATAGAGATGGAGGTTCTCACTGAAAGGGTGAGAGGCGGATCTACGAAAGTGAAAGATATGTGGGAGCCGACGAGTTGTTTTCTTAATGGTCTTCTATGAGGTAGGAATAAGTATGGGTTCCTGATCTTTCTTTCATTTGTCTAGTCTACCTTGTTGTGTTGATTGATGATGGATATATGGGGAGGGAGAGGGGGTGAGAGTGTTTTGGGGAGGGAAGAGGAGTGGAGGAGAGGGAAGGGGAGGGGTATTGGGAGGGAGGTGGTACAGGGTAGGCTGTGTCAGTTGGTGAGCAGAAAGGTTTGTTAGGTTGTTCTTGCTATGTATTGTTGGTGGTTACATATATCTTGTGTACTGTGATGGTTGAGCAATGTTTAATTTGAAAGTGTGAATAAAAAAAATAAGTATTAAAAAAAATAAGTATTAAAAAAGTTGCCAAATTAAAATTGTGTACAAGCCTGTTTTTCAGGTTAAAACTCATTTAAAAACAAGTAATTTTAATGCTAGAAGCACAGCTTTTTTCAATGGGCTTGATTATATTTTAGAGCCCTAATATTTAGTCACTCAATCGGCAATGATCATTGCCGTAGCCAGGAAAGGAAGTTCAAGCAACCGTCATCCCCTGAAGCTACTCTCATTCCTCCATGGTGTCCACTCTATCTATGCCACACAGGAGTGGCCATTTCAGAGGGCCTCAGACCAGAGGTGGAAGGTCTGGCAGGAGCATCCAGTGTGGATTGAGAAGTGGATGCCTTTCTGTGAGAGACTTGTGGCACAACTGCTGCAGCTTTTGCCCCATGTCTCTTACCTGCACCTGTGTTGCAGACAGTCTGTACCATCTGAGATCATGCAGGATAGAGACTACATGCAGTGCAAAATTTCAGCACAGTTATGGCACTTGATTGGAACTTGTGGTATGGACCCTTTTTTTTTTTTTAATTAGTTATAACACAGTATACACAGAGTGTGAAAAACAGTTGTCATCTGTGAATCTTTGGTTTGAAAATACATTTTCTTTGTCTAAATATATATGGATTTTTTTGGAATTGCACAAATGTACGTTGGTATCTCCTTACTGGCCTCCTCCTCCTCTTTTTTTTTCCGTTTTTCCTCTGTCCTCTAGTCTACATTTCCCATGTCATTTCCTGCTTTAATCGCTTCCATCTCCTTCAGTATCTCACAATGCTTCCTGTTAGCTGAGACCTTCAAAAACTTGCATGCTAATAAGTTAGTACCTAAATAACACATGAAGGAGAGCATGCCATGCTATTTAGCATGCACCTGTAAAGCCTCATTTACATCTGATGTTCTTTCACTTACATTCCATGTACACACTAATGTCTTTTCAGACCAGTTTAGCATGCACACTAGGACCTTTTATGCTTGTCAAACTTTAGTGCACAGACTCCTTAGTGATGTGTAAATTGCAAACTAACACAGAAATAGCCAGGAAAGGAAGTTCAAGCAACCGTCATCCCCTGAAGCTACTCTCATTCCTTCATGGCTCTCCTCTGATTTCAATTTGGACTTGACTGAAATGGTTGAAATAATACACTGAGCTCAGTCCCTCCCGACGCAGCTCTAAGCGAAACACGGTCCGTGTCGGGGGACCTGGTTGAAAACTATTGTATTTCACTTGAGCTTTTGGAGTAGCCACTTTGAAGAAATGAAAAAAATAAAATAAGGAACTTTATTTATCAACTTATGAAGTTTTGGACTGTTTGATTATTCTGCTCTCTGTCTTGTGTATGGATATAAATTGAAACTAGCCATAAAAGTCATCGCTGGTTATTACAAACCATGGGAACAGTGATTTCTGGATCCAGTTTAATGTAACACCACAAGATATCGTGCAGCACATATTGTCAGTTTTTTTATATTAGTACTTAATTCCAAAAACCCATAACTTCTACCAGTGTTAATGTTTCATGTTCAGTTTACAAACCATCTAACAGGTGGATTTATTCCTTTCAGCAATACTGACAGAGACCAACTTAATAGCCATTCTTAGTATCTCTTTATTCTTGTTGCAAATATAGAAGTATAGGATACAGTCACCCGATTTGAAATTGCATAGAAGCAGGGTTGCTCTAATTATTTACACTTGCCCTCCACCAAGGGAGCATTTTACAAGAAGTGTTGCTCTTATCAAAGGTAACAGATAGATACACACAGAAAAATACTTATCTAATCCAATTCAATAGAAAACTGAGGCATCTGCTTTTAGTTTATGGCATGCTAAATGAGACCTGGGAAAATGTATTCTCCGAGGACAAGCAGGATGGACTTTCTTACACATAGGTGACATCATCTGATGGAGCCAGAAAACTTATGTCAAAGTTTCTAGAATTTTGACTGAGCCTCTCTAAACATGCTCCAGCATGCAATATACCACACATTTACGTGTGATCCCCCCTCAGTCTCTTCTTTTCCATGGAGCCCAGTGTCTCATGATGAAGTTTAGTCTCCCTCTTTTTTTTTTTCTCTGCTTCTTCTGAGGTTTTTTCTTGTGTTTTCAGATAATTCTGATACATCGAGATTGTGCAGTTCGACGTGGTGTCCCTCCCCCCCCCCCTCTCCTTATTGTCTCAATCAGGTTTTACAACATTTTGGTAAGTTTCCTTTCATAGTTGATCCCCCAGGGCAGTGGTGCACTCAGTGCCTGCCAGCCATCAATGGCCATTGCCATCAGTTTCAATAACTCATTCCTATTCTTTTGTATCTACATGTCATCAACTGGTTTTAAGCAATGCCCTCAATGCACAAGGATCATGTCTATCATGGACCCCCATGACAGATGTGTCCTCTGTCTGGGAGCATTGCATGACATCCAGGGTTGCAGCAAGTGTGCCCAGATGACCCCAAAAGGATGATGGAACAATTCTTCGGGCCAGGAAATTCCAATCCATCGGTATCAGCATCGGAGGCATCAACATTGAGGGACCTCGGAGCCACACTGATGGCCACTGAGCCATCAATATCGGTGGGGCCATCGGCTCTGTTGGCATTGACAGTTTCCAGGGACAATGGAGACAGGCTATCGCCTGCCTCTTCCAGGTCGAAGACATCAGGTTCGTCATCTTTGGCCTTGGCACGGGGAAAGAACAGATCCAAGCATAAAGAAAAGCCAAAGAAGCATCTGCATCGGTCCCCATCAATGCATGGTGTTGGGCATGGTGATGCACTAGCTTCAGCTGTGCCTCCACAGCGACCCTGTGGTGAGGAGCACTTGTCCTCCACAGTTAACAGGGGTTCGCCACAGCTTCCATCACCCGATGTCCGCCACTGATCCTCCTCTCGGCTCCAAAGAGGATTTGGTTAAGCCTCTAGGATCCCAATCAGTCCTGGCATTGGTGATCTTTGAGGAGGAGCTGGAGAAATGTGTGCACCTGATTGTAAAGAAGGTGTTGTGGGACCTCTGCATCAGGGCACCAGGCCCTGGGCCCAGTACCATCTCTCATAGAACAATTGCTCAAATTCCTGTACGTGCTCAACAGAGTGCTACTGACACCTTCACTGGTGTTGCTGCCCGGGGTGATGATGCCTGGCAGGGCATCGAGACTGCCACTGACCAATCCAGTGGTCATTCCTGGTTCCCACATGGCCAGTCGAGTCTGTTCTGATTTCATGGCTGAGTGCCTGACTACGGCAGTGAGGCGAGGGCTCCTACAACCCATGGGGAATGGCTCCTCAGATGTTTCGGATGATTCATCGGATGGCCTCCTTTCCAAACAGTCTCCCCTGGAAGACCTCTCCTTCGCAGGTTTCATCAGGTTAATGGCAGAAGCCATCCCATTTCAGTTGCAAATGAAGGAGGATACCTGACACAAGATGTTGGATATTCTCCAGTATGTGGAGCCTTCTCAGCAGATCATGGCAGTCCCACTAAATGAAATCCTTATGGAGTTACTGATGAGGATGTAGGAAAAAACCCTTCTTGTAGCCTCCTGTAATTAGAAAGGTGGATGCACTATATCTCGTACAGAAGGCTCTTGGATTTGACAAGCAACAGCTGGCATACCAATCGGTTGTAGTTGAATCTGCTCTTAATGAAGGCCAATTGCACTCTGACCCATTCCTCTGGCCCCCTGGGAAGGATCAGAGGGCTGTGACTGCTTTTGGGAGAAAAATGTTTCAGGGTGCTATGCTTATTGCCCACATAGAGGCCTACCAGCTCTTTATGGGCCAATATATGCGAGACATCCTGAAACAGGTGCGGGACATGCTGAGCAGCTGGTTCAACAGCAGCAGGATAGTTACTGGTGCACAAGGGTCTGGAGTGTGGGAATTATGGGATCAATTCATCCTACGATGTTTTCGAGGCAGTATCAAGGGTCACTGCAGCAGGGATTGACACCTGCAGGTTTGCCTGATTGTGGGTCTCTGATCTCTGTCAGGAAGTGCAGGAAAGACTTGTTGACATGCCATGAGCAGGAGAGAATCTCTTCGGAGATAAAGTGAAGGTCAAGGTGGCTCAAATTCAGGACCACCATACAACACTCCAGTAGTTCTCCATTGATACTCAAGACTTGTCCTTCTCAGCCAGAAGGCCTTCGAGGTCTGGCCACAGGACATCTTTCTTCTGCCTGAGGAGATATTATCCTCTGCTACTTTGGCCCCATCAGCAACAATTGGCCTTTCGTAGCTGTCCAAAACAAATGGCCCCAAAGCCCCAACCAAAACTCCTGAGACGAGGTTTTGACTGGATCAAAGGAAGCGTAGCCAAGTTCACTGTACCCAGGACAATGGACTTTCCAGTCGGCAAGCTGCAATTCTATGCAAACCAGTGATCCAGTATAATGTTGGACCAGTGGGTCCTTGCCACTGTCCACAGAGAGTATAAATTAAACCTATTGAGTGCCCTGCCAAATTGCCCCCTGAGCCAATTTGGGGACTTGGTAGCTTTTAGAGGAACTCCCATCCTCTCTTAATGATCACAGTGGTCGAGCCCATTCCACTAGGGCAAAGAGGCGAGGGATTTTAATCCAGGTACTTCCTGATTCCAAAGAAAACAGGGGCACTCTGTCTCATTGTAGACCTAAGGGCCTTGAAAACTTTTTTCTGAAAAGAGAAAAGTTCAAGATATTTTCCCAGGGCACCTTGATCCTTTTCCTGCAAAAAGGGGACTGGCTATGCTCTTCTGATTTGAAGAATGCATACACCCACATCGAGATCTTCCCTGGTCCTTGGAAGTATCTCCGATTTGTGGTAGGGAAACAACACTTCCAGTACCGCGTTCTGCCATTTGGATTGGTGTCTGCCTCGCAGGTTTTTACCAAATATTTGGCTGTGGTGGCTGCACACCTTCACAGACTGGGAGTCCATGTTTTTCCCTATCTGGATGATTGGCTGGTCAAGAGCGCCTTGCAAGCAAGGGACGAAAAGTCCATGCACTTGATCATCTAGGTGTTGTAGTCTCTAGGGTTCATCATTAACTACCCCAAGTCCCATCTCAATCTGTTATCTCAATTGAACTTCATAGGAGCCCTGCCAGTTAAGGCCAAGGACTTTTTGCTGCAGCAACAGGCCATCACACTGAAGTCCAACATGGCATTTGACCGAGCAAGCAGGTATCAGCTCAGCACTTGTTGAGACTGTTGGGCTAAATGGCTTCCACAGTTTGTTACTCGCTGGGCATACATGCATTTGCAAAGCACCTAGTGAATCTTACATTCTCAGTGGCTTCAGAATCTTCAGGACTGCATCTGAATCATTCTGTTCCTATGGGACTCCTTGTCCAGGTGGTGGGAAATTTGCAACCTGTAATTGGAGGTACTCATCCAAATTCTTCAGGTTCAAATTATCCTAACCACTTATTCGTCCACACAGGGCTGGGGAGTTCATGCAGATGGGCTCAGTACCCAGATCATTAGACTGCCCAGGAACAGCTCCATCAAATCAGCTTCCTGGAGCTACAGGCGATCTGATATGCTCTCTGGTCTTTCAGAGATTGGCTGTCCAACAAAAATATGTTGATCCATGTATCTGGCCAGTTCGGATAACGATTTAGCGAACAGACTGAGTTGTTTCTTCAGACCTCCACAAATGGTCTCTGGACCAATGGGTAGCAAATTGGATCTTCCGCCTCTGGGGAAGCCCGGAGGTGGATCTTTTCATGGCTCCTTGGAACAGAAAGGTTCCTCAGTTCTGCTCCGTGTACAGGACACACGGCAAGTTGACCAAGTTCCTTGACTCTCAACTTTACAGGTCAGAAACACTACTGCAATCCTTTGCCATCTCCAGGGGATAAGTTGGTAGATGGGTTGGTTACATGGCATCTAAAGAAATGCTCCAAAATTACAGATGAAATAACTTGTTATATTTTTCCCACAGAGTGTATAACACTATATTTTAGATTATACACTTATGGGAAAGTATTTAATCTATATATGTTGACACTGTGTATTATTGTAATTATCAACTTTCTTTACTTATCTGTTTCTGAATCAGTGAAATCACTGATATCCTAACCACTGACTAAGATGTAATTATTGATTTTATTTTTTTGAGCTCTGTATGGGTGGTTTGTTTATAGTGTTATTGGTGCTTGGTCCAGTAGCTCAAATTTTAGTGCTTAGCACTGCCAAGCAGATGTTTTGTGTCTGGTTTGTTTCTCAGTCAAATTGTGCATGGCAATGTTCAACTGTCACTTCAAAATCAGCACAGAGTGAGACAAGTACTGATGTTATGGTTACATCTGCTAACCACTCAGAGTAGTACTGGAAGTTGCTCCAAAGAGAGCTTAATGCCGCTTTGTAGATCATGGGAGCAGCACCCAAATGGTAGCTGGAGGCATGGTGATTCACAGAAGTGGAGTAAGAAGGAATGAGAATGCTAGATCTGGCCACACATTTTTTAGATTCGTAGGAAACAATACACTCTATCTTTTAAAAAATGGACTCGGCAAAACTTTTTAAAAATATGTTCTGCACAATGTCTCCTACTTGCTGCAGATCTAAATTTTGCTTGGAGTAGGAGGCACTATTATTTTAAGCACAGGCAGAGAGAGTGCCAGATTTAGACGAGCATATCTGAACTCTTGAAGTGAAAGGAAAATTTAGTGTAAATGTTCATTCAGTCATGGATTTTCCATACAGTGCTTTTGCGTGGGGTTATCTAGTAACCTAATGGTTAGAATACTGGACTATGATCTGGAAGACCTCATAGGATATAAGTTCAAGACTATATTCTCCTACTGACTCTGTGTGATCTCGAGCAAGCTATGATCTACCTGGTCTCCAAGACCCAAATAAAAACAAGGCATTTGTCTTATTCTGACTTTACTGGTCAACCAATTTAATTTGTGATTTTATCCCTATGTTATAAAAGGATTTAAGTCTTCATGGTCATCAGTCTTGGTCTTCAACATACAAAACTGTGAAATGTTATTTCAATTGTACTGAACTACACTATCTTTTACATTAAGCCAGATTGTTCATATGTCACACCAGATCCTCCAAAATACAGTAAATTAACCAAAATACAGTATATAATATCACAGAGCAGAGCCATAACATGCCTATGGCCAATATGGCCTTGGCCATAAGTACCACTAGAGCGCCATAGTGCCGATGAATCAAAAGGGAGGAAGATATCTCCTGCTGCAGCAATCAAGAGCAGTGTGGCCTCACTGGAATAAGTAGCAAGCCGGCAGAGCCTGAGGAGGAGGAGCAGCGTGGCCTGTCCTGCTGAAAAGAGCACAAGGCCAGGACTGGGTTGGCCCCCGCATTCCAAAAAAGAAGTCATCCCGTCAGCCATGGAGGCTGAAGGAGACTGCTGCTTCTGCTTCAAGGAGTAGGGGGAGGAAGGTAATGAGAGAAGGGGTGTGTGTGTGGAGAAAGTTTATACGCAACAGTCGCTCTTCCTCTCTGTCTGCCAATCCATGACAATCTCAGGGCATCTGGAAATCAAATGTTCCTAGGTATAGAGAGTGGAGTGGGGATTTCTTTTTTTAATTCTTAATGTTATTTGATGTGTCTGTTTTGAAATATTTTATTGGTGTTCAGAAAACTTTTATATGATGTTTCAATTATTGGATGTTATTCTATTCATTAACTTTTGAATTATTCTTTTTATTATTATGGTTTTGCTGCTATTTATATTTCTTGATTTTGTTTTATGAAATATGGTGATTTTTTTGTTTTTGCATTGTTGCACCGCATAAAGAATCTGGCTTGTTACAGTTTCCAGTTCAGATTCTGTCTGTACATTTCTATTTATACTTTGTAGTCTCTTTATTCTGTATTTGGTGAGGGTCTGTCTACATTCTGCATGTGTGACTAAGGTGAGGTATTCCACTAGCATGTAATTTCTGTGTAGGAATCTAAAGCAACTTGGTTTGATCTGTTTTCCTAATAGAAGGTGTATTCGTGTTTTAGGGCTTGGTGTAATATTTTAGTGTTGTCTTTTCATAGTTAGGGTTTTGCTGTTTGAGCATTGGCAGTTAGTGCTGTTTCAATATAATATTGTAATTCTGTTTTCTCATGGCTTTCTGAGGGCCAATATATATTATAGTAGGCCTAATACCATATGGGTTCCAAGTGTCTTTTTTTTTTTGTACTTTTTTGCAGGGTTTTATGATTGGTACAACAGCAATGCATGTAAATATAATATACATACTGTAAATGATTTTACTTTAGACTATACTTTGAATATCATTTTTCATGTAACATTTGTTATAAATGCATACATTTTAATTGTTTGTGGAGAGGGCATGACAAGGACTGGAAGGGTCCAAGGCTGTAAGTTTCACCTAGGGCACCTAATACCCTTTCACTGACCCTGGGTATTGCTGTACAAATATTTAACAGAGTCTGTCAGCTTGTGGTGTCATGTGTTCTGTAATGGGTGAGGGTGCAATTTTTCTCTTGGCCATATATGCCAAATTGCCTAGCTACGGCTCTGTCACAGAGCATCTAAAACTTAATAGCTTGCTAGGTTCTTGATCTCTATATATTATTGGGTAAATTTTAAAAGGCTTAGGTGAGATCTACATGGGTAAAAGAAACTCAAAGCAGTTATATAGTAGAATGACTGAATTCACATATGTAAATTAGCCACCTAAAAGTAGGCACATATCTTCACAATATATGTAGCTTTAAACTGAATTAAAAAGAGGCGTTCCAGCGAGCCTTTAGGTGGTGTGGTTGAAAACTACACGCATACATTTAGGAGCAGATTTTAAATTTTACGCGCGCGGGGTACATTTGTGCGCGCTACCTGGCGCGCACAAACGTACACCCGATTTTATAACATGAGTGCGCTGCCGCGCGCATGTTATAAAATCCAGGGTCGGCGCGCGCAAGGGGGTGCACACTTGTGCACCTTGCGTGCGCCGAGCCCAAGGGGAGCCCTGATGGCTTTCCCCATTCCCTCCAAGGCCACTCCGAAATCAGAGATGCCTTGGAGGGAACTTTTTTTTGGATCCCACCCCCCCGGCCCTATCTAAATCCTCCCCCCCCCACCTTATTTGATGGAGTTACGCCTGTCTCTGGGAGGTGTAACTTGCATGTGCCAGCCGGCTGCTGGCGCGCGAACCTCTGGCACGGCCCCTGTGCCAGAGGACTTGGGAACGCCCCTGGACCACCACCCTGCCCCCGGACCACCTCCCTGCCCCGGACCGCCACCCTGCCCCCGGACTGCCACCCCGGCCCCGGACCACCCACTTTTGAAAGCCCCGGGACATACGCGCGTCCCGGGGCTTGCGCACGCTGCCGAGCCTATGCAAAATAGGCTCGGCGCGCGCAGGGGTAGGTTTTCGGGGGTTACACGCGTAAATCTACCCCTTAATTTTTAAAAAATGTACATGTACACTTAGGGGCAGATTTTCAAAGGGGTACGTGCGTAAGTTACGCACGTACCCCCCGAAAAGCTGCCCCTTCCACCCCCTGCTTGCTCTGGCTCCAGAACGCGCGTAACTCCCGGGGCTTTCCTGGGGGGGGGGGGCATGTCGGGGGCGTGTCACGGCGGCGTGTCATCGGGGGTGTTCCGGGGGTGTGGCTGCGGCCTCCGGACCAGCCCCCGGACCGGAACATAGCACGCCGGCAGCTGGCCCGCTCGCACAAGTTACGCCTGCCTTGGGCAGGGGTAACTTTTGAAATATAGGTGGGGGGGGGGGAATTAGGGCCAGGGGGCAGGTTAGTTAGGGGAAGGAAAGGGAAGGTGGGGGGCGCCGGAAGGAAAATTCCCTCCGAGGCCGCTCCGATTTCGGAGCGGCCTCGGAGGGAACGGAGGCAGGCTGTGCGGCTCGGCGCGCGCAGGCTGCCGATTTTGCGCAGCCTTGCACACACTGACCACGGATTTTAAAAGATACGCGTGGCTATGCGTATCTTTTATTAAAATTGTGCCAGGTGCGTGAACAAAAGTATGCGCTTGCGTACTTTTTTTAAAATCTGCCCCTTAATGTTTATACTTTAAGTTGTGTCAGATGAAGGAGTAAAGTACATGCAGACTATTTATCTCCATAAAAGCCTACTCTTCAAACACTTTATAGTGAGAATACCAGGTTGGTTTTTGAGGGCTGAAAAGTTTGTATGTACATTGCTAGTTAAGTGCCTTATTGATAAGGTCACTGTATGTTCACTCCCTTCATGGCAAGTTTTCTCATGTTCTTTTTACAATTCATGCCCTGTGTGCATATAGTGCAGGCTGTATGTGCTGGTAACAACTACCTCTGCAAACCAAACTGAAGCGCAGGTAAAGCCTAAAGTGAACATTCAGTACTTGACCAGTTAAACTGTTACTGTCAGACAAAATGTTGTGGGCCTAATATTGAAAGATATCCAGGTATGTAACTTAGCCAGATATAACTTATCCAGCTAAGTTACATGAGATATTCAACAGCACAACTATGCCACTGAATATTCACGTAAAAGTTGCTACTTAGCCGGATAAGTTATATCCACCTAGACCAGTTTGATGGCAGGTCTAACTTATCCAATTATCTTAACGGGTAAGAACAAACATCGCTACTTATCCAGATAAGTTAACCAGATAAGTAGTGTCACCCTAATCTGCCCACTGACTATCCGACTATCAGCTTAGTCGGATAAGTGACTTATTGGGCTAAGTGGCAGATGCTGAACATAGCTGGATATTTGGCTGCTGCCATTTAGCTGGATAAGTTATATTTATCTGGCTAGGTAGCACTAAATGCGCTTTGAATATTGGCCTCCATATTAGGGTGGAAGAATTATCTATTCATAAGAAACAATATATTTCACTGTTAAGAGTTAGCGGCACTGTTAAATTGAAGAGCTCTGACAATTATTTTCCATCATAGCAGAGTCCAAATTTGAAGTCCAAGGGTCTGATTTACAAAGACTTTTTTCCCATTTTGCCGGTAAAAAAAGCTTAAAAAATTAGGCCCAAGTGTCTTTACAAATCAAGAGCAGAACATTTCATGAAATTTTTATCAAGATTGGATGAATGGTGAAGTGAGCTGGGCTTTGGGTAAAAATTTCATATTTTCTTCCATGTTCATGAAACATTGTCTTTTGAAATGATACAGAGACTATGTGCTAGATGGTGCTTTCTTGAAACTGTTGCAGATAACTTGTCCTTGGAATGGAGAGAGGCAGACTTTGGAATGATGCAGAAAATCATATCCAATGCTTAATCGCTACCCATTTGGAAGAAACAATACACAGGTGGTGAAAAAAAGAGGTAAGGATAGATCTTCTTTCTTGAACACATTTTTCTGAAAAGCTGGATCATCTCTTGAACAGGAGGAGAATTTTCTGTGGTTATACAGGTATGATACTGAAGTCATCTGAAAGGGAGAGTCCAGAGTCCCTCTCCCCAGATGTCTTTTCTGGTTTTCTAAGAATCTGCCCATCCGCTTGGAGCCTGGTATTCCTCAACATAGCTGCTCTTTCTTTTGTGTCTTCTGTCAAGGAGCTATCTGTTTCATAGGTGAGATCATCATAGGCATAATTAACATTACCACATGGGAAAGTCTGAAGTTTGACTAGTTCAAGTCCACCAGTATCCAAGTGAGGACAATGGTCTTGGTTTGGAGATGCTGGAGATGCCCGTGAACTGGGGCAAGAGCTGCAATTTCCATCAAAGCCTGAATCGTCTTGTTCTGGGAAGGCTTTGAAATTTGAGTTGGGGCTGATACCTTCCATGACCCAGGAACCATAGGTGGGGTTCCAGAGGTTTTGAGGTTTGTTTTTCAGCCTGTATGCTGTATGGAGCTTGGCCTCTTCTACAGGGCTGGAGTTTTGATGGATCCAGAGCCCACTGTTGGAATCTGTAAGACATGTTAAATTCGGACCCTTTACATTCCAGTCTCCCAGACTCTCTACTAGCAGCTCCTGTGGGTGTTCTCCAAGTTTATGCACTGTGTGTTCTGCCTCTAGCTTTTTAGAAACCAGTTGTGGGATAAGCATGGGCGTCACCAGCAAGGGAGGCATCTCACTACAGGTAGGCCGCATAACTGTTCCTCCCTCATCTTCTGGTGCTGGTCCACATTCTATTGGCAACTCTGTGTTTATTACATCCGGATCCTGAAAAAGATGAAATATACTTAGAATACCTTTATACTTGAATACAGTCAGAGTATGCTCAACTGAAACTTTAACTATGAGAAAAATGAAAGTGAATTAGAAAATGAGAGAGAATTATGTATTATACGAAAGTTTTAGCATTCACCTTACAAAAAATATTGGGAAGTTGAAAGCAAGTGAAAAGCTGTAGATTGAATCAGCCTTTCTTAATGGAAAGACCTCCGTGCTCATGCTCATGAAAGGAAAAGGACATACTAAAAAGAAAATAAATACAATACTGATCCATTACCAAACACATGGTCATTACCTTCTGTTACAAGCTGAAGTCATCTGACAGTGGAAACATAATAGATGGCAGCTGAAAAGGACAAACTGGCCCAACCAGTCTGCCCAGTTATTCCTGTCCATACTGCCAAGGACCCAGCTGCCAGCCATAAAGCGCGACCAGCCATAGGATATCACTTCTTATCCAAAACAATAGTAACATAGTAATGATGGCAGGAAAAGACCAAAATGGTCCATCTAGTCTGCCCAGCAAGCTTCCCAAGGGCAGTAACCGCCACTCTGTGCCGGTTAAGCTTTTTTATTTATGCCTATCCTCTAGCCTTTTAGGGATCCACAGTGTTTATCCCATGCCACTTTGAAATCCTTCACAGTTTTAGTCTTCACCACTTCCTCCGGAAGGGCATTCTAGGCATCCATCACCCTTTCAGAGAAGAAATATTTCCTGACATTGGATCTAAGTCTTCCTCCCTGCAGTTTCAAATCGTGACCTCTAGTTCTACTAAATTGTTTCCAATGGAAAAGGTTTGTTGATGACCATGGATCATTAAAACCTTTCAAGTTGTTGCGCTCGTCGGTCGCAGGCAGCTGTGACCTCTACTGCTCACCTCTTTCCTCTGCTTCTAGTCTGGGGAAGAAAGCCATCTCCGCTTCTTCATGCCGACTGTCAGGGGCGGATTGGCCTATCGGGGGATCGGGCATCCCCCGGTGGGCTGGTCGCTCTGGTCACATGGTCTGCCAAGCGCAGCCGCGATAGAGCCACACTCGGCAGACCATGGGGTATCTCCTGGGCCGGCCTGGGCGGAAAATCCCCGGGCTGATCTTTACCTGGAATCCGCCCCTGGCCGACCCTCATGGCGTTCCCAGGACGGCGTGGGAGCTCCTGGCAGCCATCTTACTTCCGGGGTAACCTAGGGCACACGCGCGCGCCTGGTCCCAGCTTGAGCGCGTCATGGCGGGAACCTCGGGGGCGTCCCCACCGCATGACGTCACCCGCTTCTACTACTTAAGCTCAGCTGACCTTCAGTACGAAGAGTTAGCAAAGATTCCAGTCCTGCTTATTCCGCCTTTCTGTGACTCTGGTTGCTGTTCCTGTCTGAGTGTTCTTGGTACCCGCTCCTCGGGGGCCTCGCTCACACTCAGGGCTATCCGCTTCTCACAGGGCCTCTCTCACTGCCTCTGCTCTCTTTCAGTGAGTCCTGCATCGTTCCTTGGATGACCTGGCCCTGCTCCATTCCAGGTCTTCTCGGTGCCTACGCTTCAATCTACTTCTTCAGTGCCTCGTGAGTACAGTGCTTGCTCTCCACCTGCCTCTACCTTCACTGTGTGGATTCTCGGGTTACCCCGCTCTGCGGACCACTACTGGATCCATACCATCTTGTGCAACTTGCCACCGGCGTCCGGCCTACCCTGCATTGCGGACCACTACCAGATATTTCCTGCACATACACCAGCAAGGGAAGGTATTCTTCAGGGCACCCCGCGCTGCGGGTTACCACCAGCTCTCTATTACCTTGTGTACATCCATCTACTATCTCCAGCCTATTCTGCACTACGAGCATCTACCAGAGATATCCTACACAAGCACCACTGAGAGGAAGTATTTCTAGGACCATCCCGTGCTGTGGGCTATCATCGGAAAAGACCTGCTTACAGGTCCTACATCTTGGACTAAGTTCATTACCCATTCCTCGGGTATCATTGCAGTATAATAAAGTTATTTCTCTGTTGCCCATCATCACTGAGACTCCGCCTGTCGTGATGAGTCACCACAGGGCTCCTTCCTGTGGGTGGAGTCTACCCTTACCACGACCCTGGGGCCCACTGTCTAGACACACAGAACAAAACACAAGTATCTGAAGGTCTGTATCATATCACCCCTGCTCCTCCTCTCCTCCAGTGTTTTATCATCTTCTTCCTTTGTATTCCAACCTCCTCTATTTAGTTCACAGCCAGCACCCCTCCCCTCCCATTTCTAAGCCCAAGGCCAGACATTAATCAAACCAACCTTGGCATAGACACTGCCAGAACATCTGGCATCCTAAGTCCTTGTGGCCTTTTTGGACAATACCCTGCCATCATCAACCTGCAGACGCAAGGAGTGTTTAGCCTGCTAGACAGATCTGGCTATTTGAATGCCTGCATTTCTTCCACGATATCTAGATATTGCTGTCCTTGCAGCCTGCAGATATATGACCTAGCCGTGTGATTGCTTGCATTTTCACCAGAACTTCAGATATTTCATGCTACCCACTTTGCCATTCATTCTGGCAGAACTATTCTCATTGAGTTGCTTGAATATAGGGCATTTTAAACACTTCAGCTTCTAATCTCTCTCTACTTTTTTGCAACTAAGAATCTTCTGCGCTTATCCCATGTCTTGTTGAAGTCTGTTACTGTTTTCCCTCCTTCACCTGCTCCTGCAGGGCATTCCATGCACTTACAACTCATTCCATGAAAAATAACCTTGGAGCTTTGCATTATGACTCCTTGTTCTAGAAATTTCTTTCCACTGAAACAGTTTTTCTTCTTGTGCATTATTAATATCTTCTTTGAATATCTCTCATATCTTCCCCGTCTCTGCTCTCCACTAGAGTATTCACAGGTTAAGATTTACCTATTAGGCACCCTGAGCACAGTAGCTCACCATCTCCTCCAGAAGGGCGTTCCATGAAGTAATATTTCCTGACGTTGGTTCTCATTTGTACTCCCTGGAGTTTCATTTCATGACTCCTATTTCCACTGATACCTTTCCAACAGAAAAGGTTTAACGATTGTGCATCATTAAAATCTTTCAGGTATCTGAAGGTCTGTATCATATCTCCCCTGCACCTCCTCTCTTTCAGAATATACATATTCAGATCCGTCAGTGTCTCCTTATAAGTCTTCCAGTGCTGACCCCACTCCATTTTGGTCTCTCTTCTTTGGACTGCCTCCAACCTGTCTCCATCCTTTTTGAGATAAGGGCTCCAGTACTGAACGCAGTACTCGAGATGAGGCCTCACCAAGGATCTATACAAGGGTATCACCACCTCCTTTTTCTTGCCTGTTATTCCTCTCTCTGTGCAGCCCAGCATTCTTCTGGCTTTAGTTATTGCCTTGTCACATTGCTTCGCCACCGTCAGATCACCAGACAGTATCGCCCCAAGGTCCTTCTCCACTCTGTGCACATTAGTCTTTCACCACCCATCACATACAGCTGTTTTGGATTCCCACAGCCCAGATGCATGACTCTGCATTCCTTAGCATTGAATCCCAGCTGCCAAATCCTTGACCGGTCCTCAAGCTTTCTTAAATCACTTTTCATTTTCTCTACTCATTTAGGCGTGTCCACTCTCTTGCAGATCTTAGTATCATCCACAAATAGACAAACTTTAACTTCTATCCCTTCCGCAATGTCACTCACAAACATATTGAACAGAACTGGTTCCAAAACCGATCCCTGTGCCAGTCCACTTAACACCATTCTTTCTTTAGAGGACTGGGAGGAAGGGTGCCTGTCCTTTTCTGATATTAGCATACATTTGCATATATTTGTGCCCTTTTCCTGTCTCCTCTCTTTTTTCCCTCTGTTCCTTCTGCCTCTGTCTCTCTTTCCCCTCCCACTGCCCCTCATCTCTCTCCCTCCTGTCTCCTGTGCCCTCCTGTGTCTCTTTTCCAGCCTCCCCCAGGCCCTGTGCCCCCTCTCTCTCTCCCCTTATCTTCTCTGCCTTCCTGTCTCTCTTCATTCTTAGCCCGTGTGCCCCTACTCTCTCTTCCTCCAACATCTCCGGTGCCCTATTGACTCTCTCCCTCCTCCGTCCCCTGTGCCATCCTTAGTGTTTCTGTCCCTCCAGCCCCTGTGCCCTCTTCTGTCTCTCTCCCTCCTTCATTCCCTGTGCCCCCTCTCTCCCCCTCCTTCCTTCCATGAGTCTCCTCTGGCTCTCTCTTCCAGCCTGTGCACCTCCCTCTCTATCTCCCTTCTCCATTCCCTGTATCCTCTTATTTGTCTCTCCCATCCCTTCCTTGTTGCCTCCTCTGTGCCTCTTTTTCTCCTCTGAGACATTCCTGAGATGTGCAGGAAGCACTGCTGTAGCAGCAGCTGGGAGGACAGAGAGAAACCAAGCTCTGTTTTCATCCCGTCTTGTCACAGCTTCCAGTCACAGTAAAGAAAGGAGGTGGGGGGGAAGAGCTGCAGAGCAGCTGCTAAGTAGAGTGTGCTCAGGTGCGATCCCACTGCCACTCCCCATGGCTGCCAATCACAGCACGGGGAGAGGAGGTGGGGCAAGGCTGCAGCTCCACTCTCCTGCTGCTCATTCCACCTTAGTCCCTTCCCGGGCCGTAGGGGAAAGGAGCTGCCTGCCACAGAAGGCAGATTTTTAGTGCCTGGTCAGTACTTCTGCCCAGACACTGTTTAAGTGAACAGAAAACCAGACTGTCCGGTTCAAAATGGGGTAGTTAGTAACCCTACCATAAACAAATAATACTTCGGAAAATGCTATGGTCCTTGCCAGCTACCTAATCCACTCCCCTAAATTCCTTGTTTTTAGCTAGGTCATTACTCCCTGAGTGAACTATGACATCAACTTTAGAATCCCTAAAAATCTGAGTTGACTTCCTCTTACTCGAGGATCCTGGAAAGAACTGGGACCATTTTTAGTTCCCCCTCAAACTGTGTGCCCAAGTTAATGCATTTGATAAATTCCCCCAGCAGAAACAGTTTTCTGTTGTTATGGAAACTCTGAGAGTACCATGGGCTTTTTTGTACAGTGAGTGTCTTAAACTCTGTTATGACTTCAGATGCTTCTTCTATCATCGGTTTCCAAAGCTCTGAAGGCATTTTGTATGGGTCATACAAAATGGATTTGGATTTGTGTGCATGTGTGTGGCTATAATCCATCTACCCCTGGTTTTTCAGATCCTCTATGGGACTGGAGACAGGCTTTCTGAATATGGCGGGAGGCAACTCTAATTTTAGCCAATTCCTTTTTAAGATGAGTCACCACCTATGCTGCAAGCTCTATGCCTCCAGCTTGTTTAAAGGCCAGAGCCTCACAATTATTACACTGAATACATCTCATTTTGTCATATATTTTATTTCAATGTGGATTGCTTGTATTTTTGTAAAGAATCCCCACAATCTTAGATGATCACTTAATGTAATTGAGCAGGGTTTTAGAAAGATATTGCTTCTGCTCTTAGAAGACTGTATAAGAAAGCAGTAACTGGGTTGAGTAGAATTATAAGTGGCAAGCAGCATTTCTGAACAAGACTAATTTATTGGTTAATGCACTTAAGCTGCACACAACCATGCTATTAACTGAGAGGAAACCAGAAAAATCCTCTTATAACTGAAAGAAATATTAGCAAAAGCAATTTTAAAAAACAATATCACTTTCAAACACTTTCTTTGTAACCAGCAAATCCAAATTATGGCATGCTGCTTTTTAAACAGCACTTCTGACTCTCATAATGCTATAAATTGAGAACCAATGAAGCTGGAGTCTCTTGCACAACCTCGTACCTGAGTACAGTACTTGATTCTCTCCAGAATGGTGGCGAAATTGGGTCGGTACTCTGGACTGTGCTGCCAACATTGCGTCATGATCCGATAACTGAGAAAGAGTTCAGAAAATAAATATAAAGATCAACAACTGGACTGTTCATATGAGGTGCTTCCTGTTAGGGCTATAGCCAAGGAAGGCAGGTGGGGAGTGTGCAAACAGTGCAGTGACATAGGGTGCATCTTTAAGAAGGGCATAAACTGAGCTGTCGGAGAGAGCATGCAGCAGCAGAAGTGTGATTGCTGCCCATATAGCACAAAGTGTGTGTGTGGAGTGGGGGGTGGGGGGGGGGGTGTACTTCCTATTGTTTCAGTACAGAGTGTCAAATTCTCTCGTTTTGGCACTTCCCCTGTCACCAGAAATCATTCTGAAACTCAACGCTACAACTGTATTAGCATTATTGTGGCAGGTAGACAAGTAGAGAACCATGGGTCCTAACTGAAACTACCACGGCACTTCATATTGTGTGATAATGCTCTGCCTGTATTACTTAATTAATCTGGAGTCAATTCATCCCAGTTGTTTTTGGACTCTGGAGGTTGAATATCTTGGAGATTCAGGCTTTAACAAATAGCAGCTGTCCTAAAAGGATCTATTTGGCAGATATGCGGGATGGGAAAAAAAAACCCAACTGGGGGGAAAAAGAAATTTGGGATGATTAGGAAGAGGAGCTACCACCGATGCTCAATAACACCCTCTGCTTCACAGATGGACCAGCACACAAAGGGTTATTCACCCATACACTTGCGCCTTTTCAATCCAGAGCCTGAACCCAAAAACCCAAATAGATTTTCTCCTGTCCAGGGCAGGAACATCTCCCAAAGGTGCCTTGCTGCAGTTGTGCAGCTTTTCTTTCCTTTTCTTTTCCTCTCAGGACAAAATTTTCAAATGTTTGTTTATTTATTTAACATAAATAAATTAACATAAATAAATAAAAAATAAAATCTTCAAATGTAGCAGAAACAAGATTTGTGGTTGTATTCTATCACATGCCACATGCCATGAGCGGTTTATACAAGTTATACAACAAAAGCCTTCTGCACTGGCTGCTTTTAAAGAGAGAGTACATCTTTACCCGCAGCAGATTGTTGCACATGTCTTTTAAAAGCATTTTGCCAGATCCTGCCTCCTGCACAACTAGCCTAACGCTCTCATTTATTACTCCCTTCCTTCCAATCTTTCCTCATCTTCACATCCTGAGTCACATTACCTGTATACACATTATACACAAGCGTACTAAATCTGGAACTCTTATACATCATTCATGTTGTCACACAATTATAGTTTCAAGAAGAGATGCCATTTAGTACATAAAAATAAAAATTTAATAAAAAGAATGTCAAAAAGAAAAATAAAACTTTGTTTCCTTCCCCCCCCCCCCCCGGTAGGGGTGTAGAGCTCATCTAGAAGCTCCTGAGTTCTTCACAATATCTCTTGGGGGGAGGGGAATGAGGGGTAGGGGGGACTTCCTCTTTTCTTCTGGAGTCTCTGATCCCTTCTCCAGCTGAAAAACCAGCCTTAGAACCAGTATGTTGTGATGTAGCTGAAACAGAAATAAAGCCAATAAGAGATTATGTTCCATAGATACAAGAGAACTCGGGAGGTGGGACAAAAAATAGACAGCATCACATACAAAAGGGCCGCAGTTCCACTAGACTAGAGGACTTGGGCCCTTTAGAGAGGCAGCTGCATGGAAAAATGACTGAAATAGTGACATATATGACCACAGACTGAAAATGTAAAGCTAAAATCTACAGCGAACAAGAGTGGTCTCGTGATATGGTGAGCCTGGGAAGATTTCTTTCTCCGTGCTCTGGGTGCCATCCCCTCTCACCGGGGTTCATCCTCCGTCAAATATCGCCGCACAGAGCAAAATTCAACTTGGTAAGATCCCTATATGTCAATTGACAGATTTATGCAAAGATCGCCTGGAAATATGCCCAATTAAGGGGGCCAAAAAGAATAAAGAGAACGCAAGCATGGGAGAGCAGAAAATGGCTGCTGCAAACACAAATATAATGGGCCTTACCACTAACAGTGAGATAATTGCCAAGCTGATGTCAGCGGTTATTTCCGCTTTGAATGATAAACTTTCCTTGAGATTTCCGAACAAATCGCCAACATTAAAACGGCCCCTTCCACGTATTGAATATGTGGAAGGAAGGGTCTCCCCATTATTGAGGATGACATGCTGGCGCACAAAAGGAGGCTTGTGGTGCTAGAGAAAAAGATAAAGGGGCAGGAAGAGAAAATAGAGGATTTAGAGAGCAGGTCAAGGCTTAACAATATAAGAATAATTGGGCTCCCAGAAAGTATTGATGATCAGAGTTTACCAGTATTTCTGGAAAAATGGCTCCCAGAAGCCTTGGGTATGCCGGAATTGCAGAGCTGCATGGAATTGAGAGAACTCATCGCTTAGGCCACAAGCAGGAAGGAGGCGCACGACCACGGATCACGCTTGCAAAAATCCTTAATTTCATGCTTAAACAAACGATAATTCAGAAATATTGGAAATTCAGAGGGTTAAAATATCAGGATTATACTATTTGCCACTTTCAGGATGATACCCTTCAAGCCCCTGTGAAGTGAAAAGAGTTCAGTCCTCTATGTACCTCTCTCGTGCAGAATCAAATTAGATTTGCTTTGCAGTATCCGGCGCGCCTCAAGATATGGCACGATAGAGCTGTGAAGTATTTGATCAAATGGAAAAAGCTGTGCATTTCTTGCATTTTATAAATTAAATTTGGTTTTCAGGTTATATACAAAATGGCAAATTTTTCCAGCGACCAGTTGTGGAAGACACCCATGTTATGGGGAACTGTGAATGTTCAAGCATTTGGTATTTTCTGTTCTTTCTTCATGAAAATTGAGCAGTGAGATATAACTTTCAGTAGTTTGTGCCATGGTCAAGTAAGCTATTTATCTTCAGAGTTTGATGGAAATTGGCTTCGGGGAGAGCCTTGCTAGATTTCAACATGTGTGACATTACCCCCAAGTATACCTCTGTCCCTTGCTGCACCATATCAATTTGGATTGATATTTCAGTTTGAAGGTCATTCTGGAGATGGTCTCAGTTGGAAAGCCTGAATAACCTCTGAGATTGGTAGAAAATGTTATCGGAGGTGAGAGGATTCTTCACAACATGGGTCATGCCGGAGATGGCCCTATGGGTCTTGGGACTTTGCGTCAAACATGCTTGGAAGGGGTCTGGAAGGATTTGGGAAAACAGGGTGAGTAAGCTGCAAGTGATTGGGTAGCTTGAGGATGGGGCTATGAGTTTGCTTTTACTCCTTATCTATTTTGTCTTTTAATTTTGATTGTTACATTTAGGAGGATCTGTTGTGTGTTGGGGGAAAATAGTCTGATATTTAGGAGGGGATGGTACCGGCACACATAACTAGTGGATCTCATGCTCTTGTTAAGAAGGCTAATACAAAGTAAGGGAGAAGGAGACAGGAGGGGGGACGGGTCAGGGAAAGGGGGGTGGGTCTAAAGGATATGCGTGTTTTAGGAAGTATAGAGCATTGATGAAATTTGGGGTTAAGAGATGAGAAGCTTTATTTTGATGAGAGGTAACAAATTTGCTTCATTTAGAATGGTGCAAGGTGTGGCTGGGAGCCTCGCACCAGAGTATGGCAATATTCATTTATTTTTACATAGCAAGTGTTTAGATGGGGGACCAACTTAGAATAGTTTCTTGGAATGTAGATGGTCTAGGCACCCCGATAAAAAGGAAGACGATTTTACCATCTTTACAGAAATATAAAGCTGCTATAGCTGGCATGCAGGAGGCACACTTGTCGGAGAGCGCAAATAAGAAGCTCACAAGAGAATGGGTAAAGGAATGCTATTTTTCGCCAGCTAATGGAAAAAAAGGTGTAGCAAATTTTTGGAATAAAATTGTGAATTTTCAAAAACTAACAGGGTCATTTATCATTTCACATTAGGGCCTTAACACTAGCGTTAAGGCCCTAACGCATGCATTAAACAGCGCAATGCATGTTAGTATGCAAATGTTACATTTGCTATGCAAGTGGGAGGAGTTCGGGCAGAATTAATGGTAATGAGCAGCTCCTAACATCAAATGCGATAGAGTAACGCACAGCAATGCAAATTTTAATGCCAGAAATAAGTAGGGATGTGAATCGTTTTTTGACGATTTAAAATATCGTCTGATATATTTTAAATCGTCAAAAATCGTTAGAGCCGCGATACAATAACAATTCCCCCGATTTATCGTCAAAAAATCGTAAATCGGGGGAAGGGGGAGGGCGGGAAAACCGGCACACTAAAACAACCCTAAAACCCACCCCGACCCTTTAAAATAAATCCCCCACCCTCCCGAACCCCCCCAAAATGCCTTAAATTACCTGGGGTCCAGAGGAAGGGTCCTGGTGTGATCTTTTACTCTCGGACCTCCGTGCATTGTAGAAATGGCGCCGGCGCTACCTTTGACCTGTCATATGACAGGTCAAAGGTAGCGCCGGCGCCATTTTGTTTTTTTGTCCCCCGACGTCAGGAGCGTAGGAGATCGCTCCCGGACCCCCAGGGACTTTTGGCCAGCTTGGGGGGGCCTCCTGACCCCCACAAGACTTGCCAAAAGTCCAGCGGGGGTCCGGAACGACCTCCTGCAGTCGAATCGTGTTGCCGTACGGCCGGCGCCATTTTGCGCAAAATGGCGCCGGTTAAAATGTTAGTGTTAAAATGGCGCTAGCTTTACCCCTTACTGAATAAGGGGTAAAGCTAGCACGTCGAAAACGCACATCCAATCGCGGGATAACAGTGCGCTCCACCGGAGCGTACTGTACTGTATCGGCCTGCAAGCATTTACGTCTGTATATGAGAGAGAGGGAGCATATTGTGTGTGTGCATGTGTGCCCCCTGTCTACAACAATCTTAGGATGACAGATATAGAGAACAGCAGATTTTTAAAATCCGTATTAGTTTTAATTATTGGGTGATATTTGATATGTCTGCTGTTTTGAAATATTTTATTGATGTTTAAGAAATTTTAAAATTATATTTTGAGGGGTGCCAAAGAAGTATCTGCCCCAGCCGTGCGCACGTTATAAAATCGGGTCGACGCGCGGAAGGTGGTGCACACTAATGCACCTTGTGCGCACTGAGCCCTCAGGGAGGCCAGCTGGCTTTCCCCAGTCCCCCCCCCACCTTCCCTTCCCTTCCCCTACCTGTCCCGCCCTCCAGCCCGAAACCCCCCCCCCCCCCCGTACCTTTAATCTCACAAGTTATGCCTGCCGATGAGATCGGGCCATCCCCAGTTCCCTATCTCCCTAACTAAGCTTCCTCCCTTTTCCTCCTCTCCACCCTCACCCCTAAATCCACCCTTCCTACCCTATTTGTTTCAAAACTTACCTGCTCCTCCAGGCAGAAGTAAATTGCGCGCGCTGGCCAGAGCAAAATGGCGCTGTCCGGCCCTTGGCCCGCCCCTTTTCACGAATCCGGCACTTCTGCGAGTACCAGCAGATACGCGCATAGCTGGGCCGCTATGAAAATGCAGTTAGCGCAGGTGCGGCCCAGCCACACATGTATCTGCCAGTATTGGTGCGTGCCGGTGTTTAAAAATTCCCCCCTTAGATTGTAAGCTCTTTGGGGCATGGATGTATTGTACCTAAATTCTAAAAAGCCACTTTGAGCTTTATTTGGAAAGGCAGGCTACAATTTCAAATTTATTATCAGCAATGCTCTTCCTGTTGGGAAAACAGAACAAGCTAGAATACACAGAAGCCACATGCTAGCAGACTACCCCATGTTGGTCACACACAGAAAACACAAAATATTGCTCAAGTACAGAACCAAGTGACCATAAATTATAAATAGAAACATTCAAATAAAAACGGAGCTGTTGTCCTTTCTAACCTCGCCTCCCTCCCCTTCTTTTCCCTGCAGAACAAGACGGAAGAGGGAAACATCAGGAGGGGAGCAGTTGAATTAGGGAGCAGAGGGGCTTTTCTTTGCTTTGCTCTGTCCACACCAGCCTTACACCCTGTTCTCTGTATGACAAGGGAGGAGAAAGGTGAGAGGTGCAGAGGTGGAGAGGAGTTGGATCAGGGAGCAGAGTGGCTCTTGCTTGATCTGCTCTGTGTTCTATTTGCTCCAGTATCCCTTCCTCTTCCTGTTCCCTACAGCTGCTTCCCTGCTATCTTAATTCCCAATAGTTATCCAGCAGAGCTTTATGTGCTCATGAATAGAAGTCCCTGCTGGTGCCCCTAAAATCGCTGCACTCTAGGTGATTGCCAAATATGCTTAATGGAAGAGCCAGCTCTGTTGAAATAGATACCTAGCAGGACATCTGCCCCAGTGAACTGCAAAGTTGGGGTAAGAAACCTCTTGGAGTGGTGGGAAGAATGAGAAGGCCTGTGGGGCTTGCATTTTTAAAAATTTGCCCGCAATAGGGTTTCAACAAAGGTGGGGCGGGGGGAGGAAAGGCCTTGGGCCCAATGTTTTGTTTCATTTTTTTTGGGGGGGGGGGGGCGTGGAAAAAGGGATTTTTAAAAAATGGGTTTCTATGCACTTGCTTTCCAGCGCTGCAGTTGCTAATGTGTTGTAACTTTTTAGTGCGCCTAATAATAAATCACTTCATCGAAATCATGCCTGCTCCATAAAATTGTAAACTAAGGGCCGGATTTTAAAAGCCCTACACGCACCGGGCCTATTTTAAAAAGGCCCGGCGATGCACGTAAAGCCCCGGGACGCGTGTAAGTCCCGGGGCTTGCAAAAAAGGGGCGGGGAGGGGGAGGGGACAGGGTCAGAGGCCTCCGACACAGCAGCTATTGCCGCTGTGTCAAAGGATTGTGAGTTGGTAGGTTGCCGCCTGCCGGCAGGCGCAAAAGATAAGATAAAACTTTGGGTGGGGGTGTTAGAGTAAGGCTGGGGGGGGAAGGTTAGGAGAAGGGGTGGGAAGGTCAGGCTAGGGGGAAGGGAAGGGGGAAGGCAGCGAGACTCAGCGCGTGCAAGGTGCACAATCGTGCTCCCCCTTTTGCGCGCAGACCCCTGATTTTATAACTTACGCATGCAAGTTATAACATCGTGTGTACATGTGCGCGCGCTGGCTAGCGTGTGCACATGTACGCCCGCACGCACCCTTGTAAAATCTACCCCTAAATCTGATAAGGGGAGAACCTCATAAAATAGATACTGTTCTAATTCAGCAATGTTTATAACGTGCCTCCACTATACTCCTCATACTCCTCCTTATTTGGTGCAACGTCTTGTAATGATCTCCAACATGTTAATAATTTTCTTACTGCAATTAAAAACTTAGCTGAAAAGTAGCAGTACTCTTCCTGTATTTGGTGCAATGTCAGTATGGTGGCATTCCCTGATGAAGATCATCCTTGAAGTGCGGCCAGCGTCGGGTTAGATATAAAAGTATCTATATCTATGAGACTCCACATCGTCGGTGGATATTGCTGCAGAGACTGGACACCATGCTGATATTTTTTCAGATAAGTTTTTTTAATTGAAATAAGAAAATAATTTAAAAAATTGGAGATTGCTACAAGACATTGCACCAAATAAGGAGGGGTACGATGATTATTTTGGAGACACTGTTATAAACATTGCTGAGTTAAAGGTTCTCCCCTTATCACATTTAATCTATAATTTTGTAAAACAGGTGTAATTTCGATCAAGGGATTTATTATTGGGCATACTAGTAGGTTTCAGGCAGTGCATGCAAATTTTCTCTCATGCATATTCATTGTGGATATCCTGAAAACCCGACTGGCTAGGGGGTCCCCAGGACAGGGTTGGGAACCACTGGTTTAGATTGTACCTTTTTAAGACACTACCACTTTTTTTCAGAATGATAACTGCTTTTTCTATATGTGTCTTACTGTTGCTTGTGACCATATCCTTTCCTATGGAGCCAATCTGCATGAGTTTTTGAGAGCACATTTAAATAAGGCTGAGTGGTGCTTGAAGTGTAGGCAACATTTTTGGCTTTGTGCCCTTAGTGCCAGATTTTAGTAGGTATGCGCGGGCATAGATTTGTTCGTGCAACCCGGCGCGCACAAATCTACGCCCGATTTTATAACATGCGCACGCAGCCATGTGCATGTATTAAAATCTGGGGTCGGCGCGCAAGGGTTTCCCTTCCCTCTGAGGCTGCTCCGAAATCGCAGCGGCCTTCCCCTCCCTCCCCCTACCTAACCCGCCCCCCAGCCCTACCTAAATCACCCCCTACCTTTATTTCATAAGTTGCGCCTGCCTCTGGGCAGGTGTAGGTTGCGCGTGCTGGCTGAGTGCCGCCCCGCGATCCCCCGGCACGGCCACTGTGCCGGAGACCTCGGTCCCGCCCCGCCTCTTTTTTTCAAGCCCTGGGACATACATGTATCCCGGGGCTTGCGCACGTCGCCGGACCTATGCAAAATAGGCTCGGTGCGCGCAGGAGCGGGTTTTAAAGGGTTACGCGCGTAACCCTTTTAAAATCCACCCCTTAGATTGCACTGATGTCACTCCTTGAGCATGTTCTGTCTGCATCTTGTCCCAATTCCAAATGTGCTGAAATTAGCAGAGCGAGGTTGAAATGCTACATATTTGTGTAAAATGAAATATAACGCAAAACTTTTTATTTCAAAAAAGTTATTTTCTCCATGATTAATGAGTGCTAGGAAAATATTTGTTTATCCCACTATTCCCTCCACTCCCCTTCCACCTCTGATAGTGACCCAAGGAGTCCTTCAAAGGTTGCAAGTTCTCATATCGGTTTTCTAATAAGCCAAGCAGAGAGTTTAAAAGGCACCTGAAATTAAGCCTCAGGATTACAAAACAAACCCTTTAAATTAAATAGTTGTTTCTTTCTTTGAAAATTGCACACAACTATATTGTAGCATAATATATACCCATGAGGATCATTTCTACTTGCTGGGTTTTTAGAGTCAGGTAGTTTAACGTGACTCTTTAGCAGCTTTGAGGTAAGTTTAATTATGAGTTAACCTACTGAGGCTAACCATGGTCAGGCTTTACTGAATAACACAAATGTGATTTTATTTCATAATTTAAATGAAAGGAAAATGAACACAATTTCATTTGTTTCGCTTCAAAACACACCCCACAATTGAATGTGCTGAAAAACACCCCCTTCAAAGCTTGCTCCTATACCCCTCCTCCTCACCCATTCAGGATTTCCCTCAGTATTTTATCCCATAATTTGGGCCAAATAGGGCAGGAGCAATCCCCGGTCGCTCCTGCCCTACTGGTGCTGTGTTTCAAAATGGTACTGACCAATCTGAGAGACACCCCGGGGAGGGGGGGGCAGGAGGGGAAATGTAAAGACATAGGGAGGGCTCAGACCCAAATTCATTTTTTTTTTCCATTTCTTTTTTATGTTTGTTTCAAATAAAACAAATCAAAACAAACCACAAATGAAACAAAAAAAAAAAAAAAAAAAGGAGGCTGAAGGAGTGGGGTTTGCTGGAGCTGCTGGAGCCGGAACACCTTCCCCAACCAGGACGCCACGACGCAGCAGGGAGGAGCCCCAACGTGATACAAAATCCGCGGACTAGCGGTAGAGACCGCTGAAGGAGTGGGGTTCGCTGGAGCCGGAACACCTCCCCAACCAGGACGCCACGACGCAGCAGGGAGGAGCCCCAACGCGATACAAAATCCACGGACTAGCGGCGCACCACCGCCGCCGGCGCGCCCCTTAGGCGCGCGCGGCTTTGTCCGGCTTAGTACGGAGAAGGAAGGAGGAGGCTCGCTGCTCGGAACCCGGACCTTCAGTCACGAGGGGGAAACAAGACGCCCTGAGAGGTAATTCATTGCACTGTTTTTTCCAAGATACAACTTGAAAATTTATCTTCTTAAATATGCCCCACAAGAGGAAAGGGAAGGTCCGAGTATTTCCACCTGACTCTGACCTTCCAACAAGTCAGCGATTAATATCTGAGTTTGCCTCTTCTCTACCCACAACGAGTGTCTCAACCCCCATTGGAGAACAGGCGAGAGGAGCGCTTTATTCCCCAGGGGAAATTTCGTTGAGCCCTCAAACTCCTAAGACACCGCTGAGAGCTTTGCCGCAGGACTTAGTCAGAGGAGCCGCGGCTATATTAGGAAATACTAGTAATGCCGGGCTAGGTGGCCCAGAAGACACAGTCTTGCCAGGGGATGAACCAAAAACCCAGGAATTTGCTTCACTGCAAGGTGGAACAAACGCAGTAGGAGACACCACCCCTATAACATCTGGGGGAGGTAGCCGGCCTGCTGAAAGTGGGGTAAGGTTAACATTCCCACAGCAATGTATCAAGCCAGCGGTAGTCACCCTAGATACAATCTGGGATTTTATGGTGAGGATGTCTGGCCAACTAGACAACCAGGCCCAAAAATTGGACGAGATTGTTGCTAAATCTGATATACAAGAACAGGAGAATCAAAAAAGATTTCTGCAGTATGAACAGTCATTTCAGAAAGTTAACGCTGAATTAAATAGCCTCCAAACTATTAATGCCAATTTATTAGCTGAAAGGACAAATATGTCAAGGAGATTGGAATCTATAGAGAATTTTATGAGGCATAATAACATAAGATTATTAAATTTTCCAATTGTTATGGGAGAAATCCCTATATTGACTTTTAAGAAATACGTAATGGAGACATTAAAGATTCCTCAAGATGAGATACCAGCGATTAAAAAATTGTTTTTTCTCCCAAAAAGAAATAACCCTGTCTCCGAAATACCAAATCCTCAAAGGTTGGATATGCAAAATCTAACAGATTACCTGGAAAATTCATCTCTTTAAATTGTAGACAGAGCTGTACTTTTTGTTTCTTTTTATGATGAAGCTAGTGTCTCAAAGATAATGAAAAGTTACTTTAGAAATATAACTGAATTGTATTGTGGAGCTACTGTTCAGGTTTATCCAGACTTAGCTAAAGCTATGCAGCAGCGTAGAAAGGCCTTTTTATTAATGAGATCTGAAACCCAAGCACTTGGAGCCAGTTTCTTACTGCGCTATCCGTGCAAGTGCATAGTTAAACTGTCCAGAAATACATATATTTTCTTTTTTCCTGACCAACTTAGGACCTTTTTGGATGGGAGGAGACAACCTAGTGTAACATGAAAGGAGTAATTAGTAATTAATGGGGTATGATACAGGACGTTAATGAATGGTCTAATTTTTATTTCCTTTTTGACTCCTAATACTTATAAAAACCCCCTCATTGTTTCCAATGTAACAAGAGATTATTTATTTTTAAATGGTTACTTTCTAAGTTTTGTGGAGTAAGTCCACTATTTTTCCTTTTTGCTCTGTATTTCAATGCAAAAGTTAATTCTTTGTATATTATTAAAAGTTCAATAAACAAATAATACAAAAAAAAAAAAAAAAAGGAATAAAAGTAAAATATTTTCAGTGCATGCCCATACTGGAAATACTTACACGGGACCAGGACATTTTTTAGGTGGATCCATACGTCCTCCACTGGTGACAAACTCCAACACTTCCTGATTAGTTTTACATGGGTAAGGCATGTAGCCTAGTGAGAAGATTTCCCAAAGGAGCACACCAAAGGACCTGCCATACGAACAACCAGAACAACTGAGCTTTACTCACTGGGTTAAAGGCTGTTGATTCTTTGCCTCATGATGGAAAGAATGTGGAAGGTATTGATATTTTGCCTTTCTAACAATATTGTGGCACTTCTTCCTGAGACAAATAAGTAAGCCAAAAAAAATATGAAAGAAAACTGCTGCTATAAGCAAGATGGCTTTCATTAGCCCTATCATTCCACTGAGTTAGAGGCACTGTGCCGCATCAAGCAGTATCCATCATAAGATTGGCATGTTTCACCCACTGCCATATAAGTAACTTTGGGCTACCTAAACTATTGTCCTGTATGTTATCTATCAGTTTCTCAACATGTCATTAGACCCCTTGTAATGTGAGAGGTGATGCTAGACATAGTTCCATGTAGCTTAATATTAGGGATTGCTGTGTTTCTCAAAGCGTTCTTATAGCATGGGTATATTTAATATATCGTTATTCTAGAATGGCATTAATGGAACATCTCCTGCATTGCATAATTAATAGAACTTGTCCTGCATCTATCAACAATGTTAATGTTAAATGTGCTGCTGAAAATGTTATGATGTTTTGAATATGCTCTGATAACACCTTTGCATGATATAAAGGGTCCAATGTATTCAACTGGGTTAATGGTCACAC
This sequence comes from Rhinatrema bivittatum, assembly GCF_901001135.1. Taxonomy (NCBI): domain Eukaryota; kingdom Metazoa; phylum Chordata; class Amphibia; order Gymnophiona; family Rhinatrematidae; genus Rhinatrema; species Rhinatrema bivittatum. The sequence continues at coordinate 108,734,318 of NC_042618.1, forward strand.
AAGTATTAATGCACATTAAGGGCCTGATTTTAAAAAGCATTTACATGCATAAAATTGAGTTTCCCTGTGTAAGTGGGCTTTTGAAGAGTGCTACAATATATGTCATTGAATTGTCCATAGGATATACCCATGTAAGAGCACTTTACACATGTAAATGGCTTTTTAAAACTGTCTATAGTATGATACATTTATATGCATAATTCTTTTTAAAATTATCTCCTAAATGCCTGCATTGTCTAACACATGTTAACAGTGCTGTTAATGTGCATAAACTAGATTTTGTTATCATTAATGCATAATCTATGCCAATGAGGTAATGAGATGCAAAAGTATGTTAAATGGTTCATTAACTCTTATCACAACAAAAAATAATTCACAATAAACCACACAAAATGTAATTCAACACAGTAACACAAAAAAAATGTATTACACCCCCAAGAAGTGTTACGCACGTACTTCTAGTATGCGTGTAATGGGAAATGAATGCAATGAATGGCCGTTGAATGCACATCCTTAATATCCCAGATTAAAGTCTGTATGTAGACGTATAAATGCACGACTTGCTTTTCCAAATTGAGCTAAACAAATGCTCAAATGACCCAGCTAGTAACTTGTCTTTGGCCATTACACACTTTGTTTATTACATGTGCAATTTTAATTCCAAAGTGGCACACGTATTAATAAAACTGCACACTTAGCAACACAGTAAAAAAATATAAGGGGTGAATTTTCAAATCTTTACATGTGTAAAAATTAGTATATATGCACATAATATAGACTGTACTCATGTGTTCTGTATTTTCTGAGTCAAAAATATGCATGTATTTTCACATTTGTGCATGCATATATGTGCGTAAGAGGTAGTCTAGGGGTATTTAAGGTCAGGGCCAACACTTACATGTGTAAGTTGCTGTTTTAAAAGATGTGTGAGCATTTGTCAACTTATTTATTTAAACACATGTTAATTATTTGGCATAATAATAAATCTGTTTATTGTGTAGTACTGACTGGATGGGAGGTCTGGCTGAAGAACCATGAAAGTCGATGACCTGGAGAAGGACTTGGTGAACTTCTAGACTAATTGGTAAACTAGTTAATGTTATTTACATGTGCATGTTTTAAAACTAGCTGACCTGCACACGAAACACAGGACTTGCAAGTAAGTCCTATATTACTTTCATGTGTAAAATATACACACGTTTTTTTTTATTGATAGGAAAAGTACATGCATTCAATGCACTGATATATGTGGTTTCATTGCACTGCATGTATTTTCATGTAGGCCTACATATGTGAGTATGTTTCAGGGAAGAGATATGTGCATTTAATAAAACACACATTTATCATAATGTGAGTTATAAAATACTTGCGTGTATCTGCTCGCAGCCAATATTATGCACGTGTATGCCTCGTCGCGTATTTGTTTGAAAGTTATCCTCCTGTGTGTGAATCACTGAAATAAATGTGGGACACTGACGATCGCTTGAGCACTTTTGAAAGCTGAGCCCAGTCTGTTTGCACTGATGGCTCAAGATATGCAAAAAACATTTCTGAGATTTGCTTTATTTGCTGCTGCATGTGAAACAAATCCCTGCCTCCTTTCTTTCCTGTTCAAAAGGGCTCAGAAACTTCTTCTAATTTCCAATTTTGAACCTGTTAACCTGAGGATTAAAGAAACCATAGTCATTACCAAGTGTCTGTTTTTGATGTGAAAACTCCTTCCAGGAAGGCCTCTGGTGGCATCCATTTGACAGGAAGCATGGCTCTGCCCCCTTTGCGGTAGTAGCTTGCTCTGCAATACAAAAACAAGGAAAGATCAGATCAGAGATTTGATTCCCTTCCAGCTGAATAAGCAAAGACAATTTTCCTAGCATGAAGACAGATGAGCTTAGGACCAGTGGGTTTATGCTCCCCTGCCAGCAAGCTGACGTCACAGTATATATAACCTTACAGTGACCCCAGCCTGCCAGTATTCTCTGTCTCCAGCAGATGATGGACGTGCATCTCCCTATGGAGATTGCTTCCAGTTTTTTGGAAAGAGAAATTTTAAATCTAAAGTAAGGAAAAGAAGGCCCCGCTTTCCTGTGGTGATACCTTAACAACCCTCCCCCAGTTGAGAATTTCTGAGGTGACTTCTGTGGTTCCTCAGAGATGTCCGTTGGTCCGGTAGCTGGGTTTCCCAGTGTGGACTTAGCTGCTAGTTCAGCTGAAAGGCAGCGGGTGCAGGAGGCCGAGTGCACCTTGGAAGACTTCCTCTCCCCCCGCAGCTGGAGACTGTCTCTGTGCTCAGCCAGTAAGCACTGAGCTCAGGTAAGTTTAAAAAAAAAAAGAAATAGAGAAGTTTTTCCTTTAAAACAGAGAAAAAAGGGTTTCAGGACTTTCTCTAGTCTCCGTGCTCGGCGCACAGTACCGACATTCATTCCTGCTCTCGTTGGAATTGGGAAACTGGGCAGCTTGGTGGGTTGAGCGGCCTCCGGTGGGCTAGACCTCATAGGCTTTTTTCTTGCACACTGCATGGTAGATCACGGCAGCATTTTTCTTGTGCTCCTATGCATGCTTTGCTGCCCTCTGCAGGCCATCGATGTGCACAGTGCGTCGGCTATGTTTATGCGTTGAGCGCTCGGTTTTTGGGCGTGCTTTTTACATGCACTAATTTTAAACTGTTCACATGCTTAGCTTGGCATACAAGTTGTGCGTGCGCCTTGCCGCACTTCCTTCTAGGCATTTATTTTTTGTGCGTGTATCCCTTTTGAGTGCGAGCCGTTCAGACGCACGTTTACCGCCACGATGATGCCGATAAGCAAGAAGCCTAAGCGTCTTCCTATTTGTATTGCCTGTCATATTAGGCCTTCTCAGCCTGACCTGGCTTCTAACCTGTGCCAGCGCTGTTCAGATGCTGAAGGACAGTTGTCTCCCCTAAAGTTTGCTAAGCCTGGCTCCTCCCACTCTGATGATGGGGTGGTCACGGCCTTGACTGGAGAGATGTCAGCCCTTGGTTCTCTCTTGATTGGTCCTCTGCAGGCGAGGGCAGTTCTGTGGGACCAGCTTCAGTTCCTTCTGGGCTTGGTCTGGATCTGGCTGCTTTTTCTTGGGTGGAATTTTTTCAACGTTTACAAGCTTTTCTTCAGGCGCAGTCCTCCATTCCTGTGTGGGCAGACCCTCAGCCGGCGTCTCCTCCCTCTTCCAGTCCTATGCTTAAGTGCCGGAGCTCACCTCTACTCCAACAGGAATCCGGATGGCACTGATGAGGTTGATCCTGATTCCCTGGAAGCTGGGGAAATTCCACCAGGACTGAACTGTATCGAACCATGTTGCGGTTCTTTCATAGAGATGAACTGCCGGCCCTGATTTCCCAGACCTTGAAACAGCTGAGTGTCCCTGGTTTGGATGCTATGTTGGAGCCGAGGAAGAATCACATTTTGGTTTCCTTATGTAAAGCCTCTTGTTTTTCCCTGTGATGGATGCCATTCAGAAATTGAGTGATGTGGAATGGGATGTCCCAGAGGCAAATTTTAAAGGGGGTCGGACATTAGAAGGCTTGTAACCCCTCGATCCAGCTGTGAGAGAGCGTTTGCGTTTTCCCAAAGTGAATGAACTAGAAGGTGTCGTCTGTAAGCGGACGACTATCCCCATAGAGGGAGGAGCAGCTTGAAGGATGTACATGATAGAAGGATTGAGGCTATTCTTAAACAAGCCTTTGAGGCAGTAGCAATGACTTTGTAGATTGCTTCCTGTAGCGCCCTAGGGGTGTGATCTTGTCTGCTTCTCTCTTAGGAGGATGATGAATCTGGAGGGAATTCCAGAGCAGTTATGGAGCCTGCTGCCGCCTTTTTAGCAGATGCAGGCTGTGATTTGATCCGTGCTTCAGCCAGAGGATTAGCTTTGGTGATAGCGGCCAGGCGTCAATTCTGCTTGTGAAATTGGTAAGCTGACACAGCCTCCAAAGTTAATCTTATCAAGATGCCCTTTAAAGGCTCACTCTTATTTGGGCCAGTTAGTGGGGCGAATCTCTGGTTCCTCGGTTGTCAGAAGATAAGAAGCAGTTACAGCGCCCCTTTGGTATGAGGGGTTGTTTCCGGGGTTCCAAGCATCCCTACAGAGGGTTGACCTTTCAGTAGGTCTCAGTCCTTTCATCTCCAGCAGCCCAAGAGAGGAGCGGGCTCGGGTGGTGGACCTTCCTGAGCTTCCCTTTGAAGGTTTGCCGACCCAACTTCCGGAACAAGAAATGAGAGACGTCTCTCTCTCTTTTATCGGAGGTGATATGAGAAGAATATGCACTATAATTTCACATTATTCCTCAGGATGTGTTCATGGTGTCCACTTGTCACTCCCTGCAGAAGAAGCAGGCAGTGGAGTTCACACTTTAAAGGCTCCTCAGGCTGAGGGCTTTGGTTCCGGTGCCCACGTCTCAAGAAAGCATGGGGTGATATTCCATCTATTTTGTTGTGCCAAGAAAGGGGCTCCTTTCGTCCCATCCTGGATCTCAAGAGGGTCAACTGTCATTTGAAGGTGACTCATTTTCGTATGGAAACCTTATGCTCTGTGATAATTGCAGTGCAGTCGAGGGAATTTCTGACATCCCTGGATCTGTTAGAGACTTACCATCATATTCCCATACGATTGGAACACCAACATTTTCTATGCTTTGCGGTGTTGGGGCACCAATATCAGTTTCGGGCGCTGCCCTTTGGTCTAGCCACCGCTTCCAGAACATTTTCCAAGGTTATGGTGGAGGTAGAGGCGGCCTTATGAAGAGAAGGGATCCTGGTGCACCCGTATTTGGATAACTCGCTGATTCGAGCCAAGTCTCAGGAAGGGAACTGCCTGGTGATACACAAGGTGATCTCCTTATTGCAGAAGCTTGGTTGGGTGGTGAACCTGACCAAGAGCAATCTTCAGCCATCCCAGTCATTGGAGTATCTGGGGGTCTGGTTCGACATGGGGCGGGACGGAGTTTTCTTACCAGAAGTTTGGATTCAGAACTTGATGTCTCAAGTGTATCAGTTGGTAAATACCATACACCCGATGGTTTGGTCCTACCTACAGGTGCTCTGTTTGATGGCGGCAACCCTGGAAGTGATGCCATGGCGAGGGCACATATGCGTCCTCTTCAGCGCTCTCTGCTGTCTCGTTGGAACCCGCAGTCTCAGGACTATGCTGTTCGGCTCCTCTTGCCGATGGAAACCTGCTCCCGCCTCCAGTGGTGATTGCTGGAGCATCATCTGAGAAAGGGAGTTCCCTTGGCCTCTCCGACATGGTTGGTACTTATGACAGATGTGAGTCTCCATGGTGGGAGGGGCTCACTGTCTGGAGTTAACGGTCCAAGGGCGTGGGTATGCTGAAGAGTCCTGCTGGAACATCAATCACCTGGAAGCCCAGGCGGTACAGCTGGCATGCTTGCAGTTCAGCCACAGGCTGTGGGATCAAGCAGTTTGCGTGATGTTGGACAGTGCGACGACGGTGGCCTATATCAATTGCCAGGGAGGAAGCAAGAGCCAGCAAGTGTCGCAGGAAATAGACCAGCTTATGGAATGGGCAGAAGGTCATCTGCAGATGATCTCAGCCTCTCACATTGCAGGAAAAGACAACGTAAGAGCGAACTTTCTCAGCAGGGAGAGTCTGGACCCAGGAGAATGGGTGTGGTCAGCCGAGTCATTTCAGCTGATTGTGGATTGCTGGGGCCTTCTGTTCCTAGTCCTGCTGGCGACTTCTCACAATGCAAAGATTCCTAGATTCTACAGTCGCAGGAGAGATCTATGGTCCCTGGGAATAGACGCTCTCGTACAGGTCTGGCCGGAAGAAAGATTGCTTTATACCTTTCCTTGTGGCCCTTGCTGGGTAGGATAATTCGCAAGATCAAAGGCCACTGAAGGCTAGTACTCCTTGCGGCACCGGACTGGCCCAGGCATCAGTGGTGTGCAGTTTTGCGAAGACTCCTGGTGGAGACCCGCTTCACCTTTCACTGCACATGGATCTGTTACAGCAGGGACCAGTTCTCCACAAGGATCCGGCTCAGTTCATTCTTGCGGTTTGGCCCTTGAGAGGACTCACCTCTTGAAGCGTAGTTATTCCTCTGTGGTGATTGCCACCTTACTCTGTGCTCACAAGTTCTCCACTTCCTTGGCTTAGGTGTGGGTTTGAAGAGTTTTTGAGGCCTGGTGTGAGGAGCAGGATGTCCTTCCTCATTCAGTTAAGATCCCACTCATTCTGGATTTTTTGCAGGGTGGGTTGAATAAAGGATTGGCCCTTAATTCCTTGAAGATGCAGATTGCAGCTCTTACCTGTTTTAGGGGCTTATCGTCTCACCCTGATGAGATCCATTTTTTGAAGGGAGTGAATCATCTTAGGCCACCCTTGAGGTTAACGGTTCCTTGTAGAGTCTTAACTTGGTATTAGATTTTTTGGTGGGCCCTATATTCTGACCAGTGCATAACCTTTCCTTGCGGTTGTTGACCTTAAAGACTCTGTTCCTGGTGGCATTATGTTCAGCGTGTTGAATTTCTGAGCTGCAGGCCTTGTCTTGCCGGGAGCCGTTCCTTCAGGTGACTCTGGGATCATTACAGCTATGTACTGTTCCATCCTTCTTACCCAAGGTAGTCTCGGACTTTCATTTGAATCAGTCCATCTCCTTGCCATCCCTGGCTAAAGTCAGGGATGCAGAGGTCCTTGGCTGTCTTGACTTGTTCAGTATCTGGAGGTTTCTGAACCTTTTCAAAAGATTGATCTTTGTTCTCCATGGCAGGAGTAAGCCGGGTGCTCCAGCTTCGCAGGCTACCACAACTCGTTGGATTAAGGAAGTAGTCACGGCCGTGTATGTGGATTTGAAAAGCCGTTGCCTTCTCAGGTTAGGGCTTATTCACTAGGGTTCAAGCAGTGTAATGAATGGATGTTAGTCTGTTGTCTCCCGTCAATATCTGCTGAGCTGTGATGTGGTCCTCCTTACACACTTTTTCCAGGTTTTATCATCTGGTTGTGCAGACCCGGGAGGAATCAGCCTTTGCACGTGTGGTGTTGACTGGATTGCGGGCAGCCTCCCATCCTGTTGGGGAGTAGCTTTGGTACATCCCACTGGTCCTGAGTCCATCTGTCTACTCGCTAGGAAATGGAGAAATTACTTACCTGATAATTTTGTTTTCTTTAGTGTAGACAGATGCACTCAGCTTCCCGCCTTTGGCTGTCAATAGTCCAGCTGTGGGGCTCTGGGTCCCAAGAGATTACTGATAAATGTTCATCCAGGCCTTAGCTTGGGGTACCTAGAATCTTACGTGAGTTCAATGTTTCTTGTTGGTTGAGTACAGTTCTAGTTGCCTGTTTTTAATCATGTTTTAATCAATTTTTTTGCTAGTCTGTCCACAGTTATTTTTGAAGAGAATACTGTTAGGTTGGGGGTCACTGCAGGATTATGTATACTGTGACGTCAGCTTGCTCCGGCTCCATCTGCTGGCAGGGGAGCATAAACCCACTGGTTCTGAGTCTGTCTGTCTACACTAAGGAAACGAAATTATCAGGTAAGTAATTTCACAATTTTAAGGCATTTCTGGGTAGCAAGAATGATAAAAGGATTGTTGTCCATTCTTAAAGAAGTACTGCAACCTTGCTGGCACCAAAATTGCCCAAGTTTAAATTTTCCCCTTGCAGGCATGTTGTACTAAAATATAGCGCGATAGACCCCTAACAGAAGCAAATACATTTTCCCCACATTATAACCTCTCCTCTGCCTGAGCAGCATCTGTTCATTTTTACTGGCCAAGGGCTGGGAGGAGAAAATCTACTCCAAGACTAAACCTTATCACCAGTCTTATGTCAGGAGTTACATTCTCTTCCTCCCTGGGCTTGAGTGTGCTGCCTCTGCTCTCTTTAAAAGCCCAGGCACCAACACCTCACAATATCACTAGTTTCTAAACTGAATCAAAACGTAAAAGAAGTCATTTCCAGATGGGAACTTCCAGCAGTATTCCAAAGATGTTCCATGAAAATTAAAGGTCCCTTGAATCTTTTGAATGCGCTCAGCTTAACCTCCCAAGGATAGTTTGTGTGTTTATATTTTTATCCGCACTGTTTGTCCTCTTCTAGAAACATAGGACAATTCTGCCTTGCATGCTCTGTTCCCCTATGTCCTTCTCTCTTACCTGTAAATGTCACGAGCCATTCCAAAGTCACCGATTTTGGCCACACGGTCCTTGCCACTACAGGTCAGGAGGCAGTTCCTGGCTGCTATGTCCCTAAATGCAAGAGAACACAGAATTGTCCACAGGTCTGTCAGAGATTTACTTCTGACTTCCATTTCCTTGATTTATATATGTATGTGAGTGTAAGGTGTGTGTGTGTGGGGGGGGGGGGGGTTGTACACTATATAGAACTTAATCTGCCTATGTTCACTTCTTACCCAAATGTTTGGTGAACGTGTATAAACCATACATGTGTTTTTTTCTTCAGTTTAACTATTCTTTCCAACTGTGCCAAGATCCATAAAAGCACTAAGGTATTTCCTCAGATCTATTATTGTGGATGCATAAATCATAGCTATGCATGCCAATTCCAATAGCCTTGAAATATTATATTCAGCTATGAAAAAGAAGAGCTCTTGTTGAGGAGTCTTACGACCATCATAAATTGCCTCTAGAAGCTTTCGGCTTATATGTGAAGCCCATATAGCTCTGGGCTTGACTAATCATAGGTCGCAAGGAGTCCTGATATTCTCCATCCGGAGCTATAACATAAGATAAGGCACTGAATGTATGACTACTGCTACGTGCACGTAACTTAAATCCACTATCAGCATGTGTAATCCTGAAGACTATCCTCCAACACAGCAGTGCTTCGGAGTGCAATACTCCTTCTTCAGGGAGCTTCAGGAACCGCAGGTCTATTAATGCGTAGTGAGACACTATTGTGGTCAGTTCTGGGCTGGTGGGAGCGAGAGAGCGATGTGCGACAGAGTGTTGTCTGCTAGCGTTTCGTCCCGTGGCTGGCGTTGACAAGGATGTTGAGTGGTGAGAATTTAGACATTATTCTATATGTAGCAAAGAAAATTATGGAATATGGTGGTCAGGATCCTGTGCTAATTAATTAATCACTGCAAGGTTTTGGACATGGCTGGCACTGCCATGCAGCCATGATGTACCACTCTGAATTACCAAAACAGCAAAGCAGTCAGTAACCTTGCCTGCTCTGCAGACATCCATTTCACTGGAAAGTGCTTTTTTTTTTCCCTCCTTCCTAACTCCCTAACTCCCTCACTTCCTAACTCCACTCACATTTTAGGCTCCCACATTTATGAATTCAGCCCTAGTCAGCTTTCAAAGGTGCTGATTTAGCTGTCTAATTCCCTAAATTAGGCATCTAAACTCTTTGAAAATTGACACCAGGAGGACTTAATAAGGACCTCGGCTTTCTCTCTCATTATTGTACTTAAAGCCTCTTGGAACTGTAAAATGTTACTGCCTATCACCTCTGTCATCTTCTCTCTTTCCCCTCATCCTTTTATTGAGCTGTAATAGCATATGCAACTGATTCTGTACTGTTTATCCCTGGTAGAACTGCGCTGTTTCCTCACTGACCTGATGAATGGAGCACAGCTCTCAAAAGCTAATCAGAGACATATTAAGGTAGTCCAGTATAAAGGTCTCATCTACATCTTGTTTGTGAATCCTTATTTCTACACTGAAGGCTAGGAACTGTCCTTTTTTTTCATTTTCAGTTGCTGCCTTTCATATATTTTCAAATGATTAAACGCATGTACCAAAACCCAATGTTTAGTATAATTTAAAAGAAAACAAAATTATATCAAATATTTGTTAAGTGGAACACATTCGAGTTTGTGAAGCTGTGAAAATATCTATTCAGTTGTTGGTTATAAAAAGCCCTTTGAATGTGCCCAAGCAGTACATATGTGTCTTAACCTTTAGCAAACCCACACACATACACATATATACATGCACAGGAAAAGTGAGAAAAATCATAAGACTATAGCCACTGCTACTGAATCACTGAAAAAAATCTTCCCTACTCTTTCAGTTCTATTTTTCCAGCAACCACAAGTAGAAACTGGCAAGAAGCGAGTTTCAAACAGAAACTCACAAAGAAAATGACATGAAACCCTGCAAAAACCTTGCCAGCACATTCCCCCAGCACTCTATAGCGACCCACGTGGGCTAGCAATTCAGCATGAACGGATCACGTTCACGCTTTTCTATAAATGTGGTCTATATTATCCAATTCCGAAAGTGTGAGGAAGACTGCCATATCGATGAATGAGGGACAAACAAACACGCTAACATATCACAGAGAAGAAACTCTTTACGGGAAACGCTTTTCCAGGCCACAGTATTGCATCAATGACTTTATAATTGGGAGTCTAAAACAAAAGTTCAAAACTATCCAAGAAGATAAGATATTTGAAATTAAAATAATCATACATTTTGATACAAACACAAAGGAACTTAATAGAGACATTGGTTTCTTCACCCATTACCAGACCTACTCCTTCTCTGGTTGTAAACTCGGCTGTGGGTCTTACCCTCTGCAAGCACCTCACCACCACAACCTCCACCCAGAGCTGAACCTAGAAGGGTGCAGAGCTCAGGCCAATTCAACTAGAGTGGGGTTCTCCCCCCCCCCAAGATTGAAAGATTGAAGACTGGTGGTTGAGGATAGGGGGAGGAGCTGTCCAGACTATTTGACACTTCTCCACCCCTCCAAAACCCCATCAATCACTTCCCCTAGCCAAGACCCCAGCAAGCACTCTCGCCTTTTTAGGATGGGGTACTACCCCAGTCCTTCCTCCACATCATGCAGCTCATGATGCCATGCTTGTCCTTCCTCTGATGCCACCATGACCTTTTATCTATGCATTGCCTCTTTCTGCAGCAGGTGAAAGCCATGCGGGCCACCCCCCTATCAAAGTGTGGAGCCTAGGGTGTTTGCCTTAATGTGTCTTTCCTCATCTCTCCTTTCACTTTACAGCTTTAAAAACATACATCATCACACCACTGTTGTAATGCGACCGGTATTTTACTTGTATATCTGAGCACATCATTCTGCCCTGACCCGATGAAGGGAGCAGAACTCTTGGAAGCTAGTCACAAATGCATCGGGAGGACAAATTTCAAAGCCATTTATGCATATCAATAGTTTGTCAGATGCATTCTCGGGGAGGAGAACAACATGCCTAGGTTACATTTTCAATTTTCTGCATATTATTTTCCAGGGAAAATCTTCCTGCACAAAAAGCAGACACAATTGTCCATGAATAGCTGCACCCCGTGGCAAGTTACAAAGTGAAAGCATGTACACGCTGTCTCTGAAAATTGGGGCAAAGTCTATGGGTAAAAATTCCTGTGGACTATGTCCCAGTGCAGAAAGTTTGAAAATCGTCTACAAAGCCAATCCAATAAAAAGGAATTACCTATGGCTTGTTCATTGACTTCATTTTTTCACATCAAGTAGACTAACAAGAAAAGCACACCATTTTACTCTCGTACTGATAATGGTGTTGCTGGTGGTCTCTGAAACTTGTATGCTGGGATAACTATTTTGTTAAGAGAAGTGGATAACTGTGCGCTTGAAATCTAGGATAAAATATTTTCACCCTTATTAGAGAAGGGACGGTCTGGTAGCTTGGAAAATGTACTGAATCTGAACTCCTGGAGTTTCTGAGTTCAGAGCTCTGTAAAGCTTCTCACACTGACTGCTTTAGGGACCATAGTGTAAGCCAGAAGCTTAAGATATTGTTCTTGCTGTAACTAGCAAAGGTCAATAAAAATGCAAGGGGAGAACAGAAAAGGCAAATGGTAACCTGTGAATCACTTGGCAGAACCTTGTTGGTCAGACAGAGAGGGGCCGTGCAACTGCTTTCCTTTGAAGCCTACAGAAGTCCTTCTTGCCATACAAATGTTAAATTACCCTCTACAAAGGGGGGGGGGGGGTGTGACATGGTTGGAAGCCAGTGGTATGTTCCCTTGAACTGCAGTGACACCAAGTGGACCTGGCTACAATTGCTAGGATTAAATGAATATTTCAGCAGAAGGATAATTTTGAGTTGAATGGACCTGTGGCAGCTCTTGGAATCAGAACTTGGGGTATAATCCCGGACCAGAGCCAGTGAGGAGCCAGGGGATTGATTGCTAATGAACTCTTTTAATTAGATATTAAAAGAAAGGTTGCTTTTTGTGTACTGCCAGACAAGCAGAGCAAGGCAAAGACAGAAGGATATAGCAATGAGGTGAGGTTCTTACTGCAGCCACATAGCTATTACCACAAAGGGAAAAGCAGTTGCAGATAGAATGGAGCATTTTCCTCATAGTCAAAGTCTGTAGAATACTAATTATATAGAAGTACTGAGAAAGCAGTGGTTTGTTATTTTGTAGTGCGGGAAAAAGAGTGTGAGTTTCAAGAATTTTCTGACCTTTTGTTTCATTTATAGCTAGAAGAACACTATTTAGAATTGTATCTGCATACATTCAGTATCAGATTGACTTAGTTGCAGGGAAATTCAGAAGATTTGTCATGATTTTATATAGAGTAGAGAAGGAATTTATATATATATATTTTTTTTTTGTAAGAACCGGGACTTCCAATATCCTGAAGCAAGTGGACACTGCAGCTGAACTGAGCTCAGGATTTCAAGCATCTGCATCAGCTTTATTAAGCACAAAGTGGAGCAGCTTGCCTAAATGAAACAGAATTCACGAGAGATTTAACTGAGAACTTATATTATTCTGGCCAGAATTTAGGTGGGAGTTTGAAGTATTTTGCAAGTTAACTGAACTGAAATACTGAGGAGGGCTAGTTAATTTTCTTTTATATCTTGCAACCTGATTTTCCCCACATTTCCATGTTAATAAAATCTTCTTTCATTTTTTATTATAATGCCATTTGTGTTTGCTATAGAGTAAAAGAATCCTAATGCGCTGTGTAACTGTGCATGTACTGATTTTATATGTAATACTTGCTGTAGCTACATAAGGTGGGTTCTATGTTATCATTTATTGTTCTATTCTCTGCTCCAGCCTCTCCTCCCCATCCCTGGGAGACCCTTTAGTTGTGTGGGCACATTACATGTGTCTGTCCCTAAACACACAGCTGAGAGGTGGAGTTATTTTTGTGGCCCCTCCCACAGTAGGGGAGAGGTTTACAGTAGGCACATCACTTTCTCTTCCCATGTACTAATTTCACTAGTTATGTCTGGGCAATAGTGATTATCACCTCCTCTCTCTTTTTTTCTCTCTCTCTCTTCCCCTCCCCTTTCCACTTGAAAGCTGTCGATGTACAGCAGGCACCAAAACTGGCAGCCACTCCCCAGCTCAGAAGGGCATGTCTGAATGTTTCACTTGTTCATAACACTGGGCACTTACTTTTAAGAAAAGTACAATATAAATAGAAGTAATCTTTTTTTTTTCATTAAAATAAGAAAAAGAGTTTTAAAATGGCCTAGCAATGTGCAGCAGCTGTACCAAACACAACTGTTCCATTCTGAATGGAAGATGGTTCTCTTTGGGCAATGCTTGCTGAAACATTAAATTCTGCTTCCATGCACATAGTTCATGACCAGTATCTTCACCACTGAGGCTTCATTATAGTAACATAGAAAATGACAGCAGAAAAAGATCCAAGTGGTCCATCCAGTAAGTTGTTTAGGGTAGTAACTGCTGCTCCGTGCTGATTACACCCATGCAGAAATTTTATATCTAAAGTTAACGTGGGTTACCCCGTCTCTTCATTTTTGTCTTTTAGCCGCTGGGGATCCTCTGTGTTTATCTAACGCTCTTTTAAATTCCGTTGCCATTCTTCTCTTTACCATCTCATTTGGGAGGGCATTCCATGCATCCAGCACTCTTTCCTGACACCTCCTCGGAGATATATTATGACCCCCCCCCCCTCAGTTCTACAGCTTTCTTTCCATGGGAAAAGGTTTGATCCTTGTGCAATATTAATAGGGATGTGCAATTGTTTTTCCAGAATTAGGCAATTTCAATGTTAGCGCACACTAAAGCGAAAATCGGGGCCCCTGAAAAAAAAACCCCAAACCGCGGGGAAAACGAAATTCCCGCCGGGGGGGGGGGGCCGAAAACCAAGCCCGATACGAAATTTGATCCCGAAGCACATCTCTAATTATTAATATCTTTCAGGTATTTAAATGTCTGTATCATATCTCCTTTGTCTTTCCTCTCCTCCAAAGTATACATATTTTGGCTCTTTAGTCTCATAACTCTTTAGGTGGAGACCCCACACCATTTTGGTTGTCTTTATGAAGGCGATTTTCAACTTTTCTGCCTGGGTGTAAAGACCATTGGTAGACCTTGTACCTAATTTTCAAAGGGAAAGTATGTGGGTACTTTTGAATGTGTTGGCACTGGTTATGTCGTCGTTGCTGCAGGGGAGGTGCCTTAGACGTGCCGTTGTCAATGCTGCAGACATGGGAGAGCTCTGGGATGCCAGGAGGTGTGGGAAGGGGTGGCTCTGTTTATGTGAGGTTAGGGAATGAAGACCCTCCCTGCTGCCAGGCCTTTTCAGTTCATACTTGCTAGCATGAAAGGTATCCTGGCAGCTTGGGTATTGTTACACTTTTCTGTGTTAATGTCTACGATTTCACCAAAGCCATGCTGTTGAGAGAAAGTTTTAGCAATACTCTCGTGGAAACTTATAGCAGAGCACGTTAAGTCCAGTTTTAGCATGCATGTAAACATTTTACCGGAATTGCATGCCAAATCTTTTTAGTGCAAGTCTTATTGCATATGCTCCTTATGTAATCCAAAGCACAGAGGGGCTGAAGCAATAATTATGTGCAGAAAGCGGGCGCTGAACAGTCAGCACCTGCTTTCTTAATGCGCCCCCAGGTGCCATGCAATATTTAAATTAGAGGGTTGTGTTAGCGCCCCTAGCGCCTCCTTGCTAACGAGAACCCGATTGGCGTCGGCCATCCGTGACAGTTTCCTCAGCGCCGCACAGCCAGGGGGTTCAGGAAATGGATGATTGTCAGTCGAGTGTCTGTTTCCTGCACCTGATTGCCGGCAGTTTTTTTCCAAACATTTTTTTTAAGTTTATTTAGTTTCATTTTTCCTCCTACTTAATATCACAACGATATTAAGTAGGAGGCAGTACAGAAAAGCAGTTTTTTCTGCTTTTCTGTACTAGTTAAGTGCTCAGCTATTAACGCCTGCTCCAGGCAGGCGTTAATTTCTGATCGATAAATGTGCGTCATAGACGCACATTTTTTTTTGCATTGGGAGTGAATACCTAATAGTCTTTCACATGCATTTGCATGTGATGAGCACTATTAGATTCACTCCACATTGGACATGCATTGTAGAGGCGCTAATCCCCCTATTGCATAAGGGGATTAGTTAGTTTGCGCCTATACAGCCTGCGTCCAACATTGGGTTATACAGTGCACTCGGCTGAGTGCACTGTATTGCATTGGCCCAAAAGAGCTGAGCATCTGCCTGCAGGAAAGTGCTTATTTACCTGGCTCAATAGTGCCATTCTGTGGCTGGAACACTCAAACTCAGGTTTATTCTAAAAATATTTTAAGCACCTCTGTTAAAAAAAAAAAAAAAAAAAAAAAAAAGCCCTTTTTTTCTTTACAGGAACAGGTAAAGGGGAGACAAAGAGTATCTAATTAGAGCAGTTCTCTTAAACATGATTTTTATGTAAATAATCTGTTTTTCTCTGTAGTCTGCATGTAGCTTAGCAGAACAAACATGTTAAAAGTAGGGGGAAACAAAGTACCTATTCTGGATACTTCCTGGCCTCACCTGTCTGTTATTAAGGTAAAAGTGTGTGCTTTTTGAACAGAAAGATGCTTCACCAGGGTATATTTTGCTGTAGACACCCCCTGAAGTGACAATAAATACTGAATGTTATTTCCACTGTAACTTTAATGCTGGTTCACAAAAAGAGTGTTTCTCTTCTGCTCTAGAGCTCCATGCTGGTTCCTATCAGGATTTTTTTGTTTCATGTCATAGAATTCCCAATGGTCAAGGGACGCTCCAAGATATTGTCTACTATGATCTAAAAGAAAAAAATGTATCCGATAAGCATCTTGGCCTATTTTTGGCTAAAATAGAATGTAAGCTCAGAGGTATGAGGTAAGGATAGGCCTTTCATGGGTCTTTTGGCTGACAGTAAGAACCTGTACAATCTGATGGGTCCTGAGACCACACTTATGTAATGACTATTACCAAAGGAGATTAATTAGTCTGTCAAAAACCAAATCTCCAAGAAAGCTCAGCAGGGGAGTCTGAGACTAACGAGCATTACACCCTGAGATGGCCCTAGCTAGAAATCTGCACCAAGCCATGCTCTAGCCGGCTGTATAAATACCGCGACAAAGAATAGTTTTCAGTCTGTGGTGGAGGGCAAAAAATTATGCACAATAATATATCTCTCTGGAGCAGAGACAAATGACCCCTGAGCTGGGCTGTAGATCTTTTTTGCCACATGTTATTGCTGAATGTTCATATGTTCTTGATTTTAAGTATTTTTTAAATTCTATTCCCCGCCGCAAACTTTGAAGTGTGCAGGTTGAAAATCTTTTGAATAAATAAATGCATAAATGCAGCAGGTTGAATATCTCCAGATAATCCACCCATAGGGCCGTCACTAGTGTCCAGACCTAGGGCAGCAGATTGCCTAGTATAACAAAATCTAGCAGTGTGCTCCCCTCTTCCCCTCCGCATACACATAGCCAGCCATGTGCCACTACCTCCCTCCAGCCTATTCTCCTCCACTCCTTTCCCATCCAGCTTCCTCACTGCATGCACCTCCAAATCTGGAATCGGAAGGAAAACAAGAAAGAAGGAATATTGGGGATGGAGAAGGAATGGGGGCAGGGGGGGAGGAGAGGGCAAGTTCCTTCTCTTACTCCCCCTCCTCACCTGGTGCCAGTCTTCTCTTAAACACACCCCACATGTACACACCTCATGCTTATCCTCTCCCACCCTTCCTCATACAGACACCCGCCCCCCCCACCAACTGTTCCCCCATCCTCCCCCAACTTGAGCCGATATTCACCCTCTTTCCTCCTCTCTGCCAATCCTCTCGCACTGTGGCTGCTTGCTGACTTCCCTTTGCCCTTGATGATCGGCTAGCAGAGAAAGGAGGAAAGCGATGTCTTCCTCTACTGCTTGGGGCCTGACTCAGGCTTTGAACAATGTAGAGTTGTCTCACTGTTCAAACCCTGAGCCAGGTCCTGGGCAGCAGAGGAGGAAGACAGAGCCTGGGGCACCACTACCTTCCTATTGCTCAGTACACGGATGGGATGGAGGCGGGAAGAAGTGAGTGCAAGCTGCATATCCATTCACATGTGCCTGTGTCCGGCTACTATCTCCCCCAACCCCAGACCTAACCCTGGTCTCCCGTGATTTGGCAGAGCACTTTGTAATTCTGCTGCAAGGGCCGAATTTTGGGGGCCTTTACTTTAACATCCCAGGAGATCAGGGGCCTCAGTTATAGAAATAAAAGTTAAAGGAAGAAGTCCTTTGGAAGAAATGGTAGCAGGACTGAGAAAGTGTCTCCCTCACCTGTGGATGAAGTGATTCTCCTCTAAGTATTTGCAGCCGCAGGCTATATCACGGGCCATATTCAGCAGGTCCTGCATTGTTAGGACAGAGGGCTGCTTCTAGGAAAAGGTGAAAGGAAAAAACAGTTACCCTATGAGAGAAATGACAGCAACACTCACAGAAAAAAAATACATCAGGGAGGGAGGGAGATGAGAAATAGAAAGAGCTGACGAAAAGGAAAAAGCTAATGAAAGAAATTGAGAAAGTGGACAAATAATGCAATTGTTGATGATAAAGTAACTCAAAATGACATAGATTCATTTTACATGTTTTTGTTTGTGAATCCTTTTTACTGAGAATACACCTGTTCAGAGCTGCCAAGTTACCCAGTTCCAAGAAGGAGATTTTAGCTCAGTCCTGGATTTATGACATCCCAATCCTGATATCTGCAGTGCTGATTTCAATGACTCGTATGAGGGACTACAACTACCACCATGCAGTGGGATGCAAGTTCAAAACCAGGACTGGCCAAAAAGTAACTTGGCAGCTCTGCCTATTTTCATCTGCATGGCCTAATAGATATGAAGTTTTCATTTGTTTTATGGTCTTTTTTTTTTTTTTAAATGGAGAAGTATGAACCTATCTTGTGTGAGACCAAAGGGAAGTAAAGGGCCACACCCACCCTTTTGAGAGTGGTCTTCCTGCAGCCCTCCATGCCGACAACATACAGCAGGAAAAGTTAAAGTCAGCTAAAATAATATAGTCTATAATTTAAGATGTGCAGGAGCCAGGGCTTGTTACTGGGAAACAATAGGAAGAGAAAGCCATGGAAGACCACACTTTGGGCCTGACATACTAAGGTTTTTCTCCCATTCTGTGTCTATGAGAAAAATGCTTAATAAATGAGGCCCTTTCTCTTTCAAGGACCCGATGTACTAAGCTTCCCCCCCCACTGTGGACACAGAATAGGAGAAAAGCTTTAGCAAATGGGCCTTTTGGCTTATTCCCAGCTAACCTGCTCCTATTTCCTCTGTCTTTCTAGTGGTGCCCGGTTTGCTGTCCCTTAAGTCCCTGGCTTGATCTTCCAGATCCCGGCCCCCAACCCCACTATGCATACACACAGCTTGAGATAACTTTACAGGCGTGATAATTTTACATATATTGTCAAAGTAATATATAAGTACGGCATAAAATGATTAAAATTAAATAGGGAAAAATGTAGCAAAAGAGTAATAACAGTAAAATACTACATTGTACAAAGCACACACATATTTTTGCTCTCTCTGTCATTTTGATGGCTAACTCCCTGGTTTGCTCTCTCCCAGATCCCCTCTTTCTCTTCCTCTCTTTTTACACTCTGTTCCCTCTGCTGTCAGTAGATGCCAACTGGAGATAATCAGAATAGCATGAGCCAACCATTCTTCTAATATTGGTTCGTGTCTGTAATGCATTGCTTTTGTACTGAAGGGTTTCAGGGTATAGTTGAGTCTCTGAAAATTTCTCATAAATGATTTGATAAAAGAATCAGCATTGTTTTTCTAAGGGATATCAAGTAAGTCAATGTTTCCAACCCTCTCTTGGAGGCACCCCTAACCAGTCAGGTTTTCTGGATATCCGTAACGAATGTGCATGAGATAGATTTGCATTCATTTAAGACCCAGGGTATGCAAATCTACATCATGCTTCTTCATTGTGAATCCTGAAAACCCGACTGGTTAGGTGTTCCTCCATGAGAGGGTTGGGAAACACTGAAGTAAGTCATAGACTCGGTAAAAGCAAAGCAAGAGAAGAGGTCGGAGACTTTTGCTCACCACACGAGGTCGATTCTGCCTGAGGAAACTTTTCATGTCTCCACCAGCCATGAGTTCCAAGAGGATGAAGCGAGGTAGCATCTGGAGGCTCACACCAATGCACTGCACAATGTTCTGGTGACTAAACTTACTGCAAACCCAACAAAATACATAATTGATCACCAACAAGAGAAAAGTAAGGCTTGGCTGAGCAGGGGTCCTCACGCATCAAATACAGGAAGAAAACAAGCCAAGCAACAGCGCCTCCTGCTGGATGCAGAAATTAATCTTGCAGTGAGTAGGAGGTTGAGAGAGGATAGGAAATATATTTTTGAAAATAGACTGGAAAAGTGAAAACAACAGTTCAGTTTTTCTATTTTATTTTTGTTCTGTATTGTGCTAAATGCTTGATTGTGTTCCACTATATTAAAAAAAAAAAAAAAAAAGATGCACTCCTAAATTTAAACCCCTATGTTAGGTGCCTATTTTCAGCCAAACTTAGATGTCTAAGTTTTTAGCTGAAAATTCACATAAATTTAGGATCCTCAAACTTCAGCTCCTAAATTTACAACTGCTATTCGTTGGCTTATATTTAGGATCCTTAGTTAGGCGTCTAGTTCTGAAAATCAATGCTAAGCTCCTAACTTTGTCTCCCTACCCTATCTCTCTCCCCATAGCCACCCACTTTTTAGGGTGCTAATAAAACTAGGAGCCTATAAATTTAGGAACTCAGCCCTAATAAATTTTCAAAAGGGCCAATTTAGGCACTTAAATTAAAAAGTTAGGAGCCTAAACCCTTTGAAAATTGTCCCCATCCTGTAGATATTGCATGGTATGGTATAATGCCTTCTTACTCTTCAACTCCTTGTAACTAATGACACTATAACATGCTTTGAGCTTTCTGGCTGGAAAAGTGTGATATAAACAAACACCGATGATGATGATGAAGTTACAGAATTAAATGGGCTCTGAGAAAATGCCAGAAGCATCTCCTGCTGCCTCTCAGCTTCTCCTCCATGATTCATCAGAGACTAAGCCTCCTGCTGGCAGCTGTTTTAAAGCAGCGTTTCTCAAGCTGCTCCTGGAGTACCCCCTTAGTCCAATGGTTCTCAACCCAGCCAGTTTGGTTTTCAGGTTATCCTCAATGAATAAGCATGAGGTAGATTTGCATGGACTCCCTCCACTACATACAGATCTCATGCATATTCATTGTGGATATCCTCAAAACCTGATTGGCTATTGGGGTATTCTAGAACCAGCTTGAGAAAGTACTGGGGGGGGGGGGCAAGATCTCTGCTGAGGGAACCCTTTTAATTCTGTAAGTGGAGCTCTGTGTTTAACAGTTGCAAAAAAAAAAAAAAAATGAAGCCACGGTCAGCCTTTGTTTCCTATTCCACTGCAAACCTCTACTCACCAACAGTGTCAGGTCTGTAGTGAGTGGTGGTCACTGATATTTTATCATTTCCAGTAAATAAATGCTGCTCAGGGTATCACATTGCCACCTCCCCCAAACCCCAAAAACTAAAGACTTAGGTTTAGAGGGTGCTTTTTTTTGTGGTATAAATACATATAGTTTAGAGCAGTAAATATGAAATAATCTCATTCAATAGTTTTCTGCTCAAATCAATGTCTAACATTTATTTGTGCCAAAACCACCAACTTTACAAATTTTTAAAAAAATATCTTGCTATGCTAGCTTTTCTTTGTGGCATATAATTTCTCTGTAAAAGTATTTTGAGGCTTATACACTAAAGCTTAATGTGCAACTTAAAGCCTTCTAATATGCAAAAATAAAATAAAATAGCATGCTATGCACCAATAGCTTTGTGTGTATGTTAAAGCAGTAACCTGGTAGCTTAGTCCTCCAGGGCCACCAGCCAATTAGGTTTCCAGGATTTCCAAAATGAATATACATGAGACATATGTGCATGTAACTGAGATAGTGTGTAAGCAAATCTATCTCATGTTATTCGTTAGGGATACCTTGAAAAACCAACCGGTTGGTGGCCCTTGAGGGCCAGAATTGCCCACCCCTCTTTAGTGAGTATGCACTAAAATTATTGAATACCCAGATTTAAATTAGGCAAGGTCGCAGGCAAATTAGGCTTAGTGGACACCCTTGAAATAGTGTGGCACGCTCTACTCCATGTGCTATTTAATGTGCATCCAATAAAGCCAAAAAGATAACACCTGTCTAGGGAGTTAATTTTTTTTTGTGTGAATGCCGAGGTTTGAATCTGTGCTAAGTAGTCATTTCACTTTGGGCCAGTTAGCATCGGGATTTCATCTTTTCAAATCAAGATTACCCTGTCCGGATCATCCCTGAAGGCCTCATTTTCCCTCAATTCAGGCCCTGACACTTCAAAAGCCCTGACCCTCTCAACCAGGTCCAGAGTGCACCCAACATGAAACCCTGCCCCCCCCCCTCCCCCCCCCTCCGCAGATTGATACAGCCCTGAATCCCCATTCAAGATCTGGACTTCCTTTCAAGACACTCCCATTCAGATACTCTCTTAAAGCACCTCTCTCTAAGGATCAGACCCCTCCCTCCCTTTCCTCTGGAATCAATTCCTTATCAGTGTGATAAGTCCAAACCTTCACTAGCAGGAGGGACAGATCAGTTCTCTTGCCAACGACAGCATTCTGCTGAATGATGCTGTCTAAATGCACTCACCATTATAACGAGACAACTGTGAGATGCCTCTAGGTGGCACCATACGGCAAAGTGCAGTGGTACCAGCAAGAAGGCTCTCGCATCCTTCCTGCCTGTGAAAGTTAGGATCCTCCGTAATGGTAAGGTATCCATTCTGGAGGGGAGGGATTCAGGAGAGGAGTCAGGGTCCTGGTCCAATCTATGTGGTGGAGGGTTGTCTAGAGATGGACTCAAAACCCCTTCAAGATTAAGATCCCATCTCAGCAGTCTGTGTCCATCTTGGGGAGTTGGAAACTGTATTGAGAGGTCGTGAATTCATGTTGGGGGGGGGGGGGGGGTCCTGGTCTGGATAGGAGGGTGAAGTCGAGACTTCATGTTGGGGGGAACTGACCTTGAAGGGAGATTGGGGGATGACACCCCCCCTGCTATCTGCCATTTCATTTTAGGCTGGTTAGCAAGGTACATGCTATAGTTTTTGCCTTGGTGTGCACATGCTATTTTTGCATAACTGCTAAAAAGGCTGCATTTTAGTGAGCATGTGAAAAGATTGGTGCATCCCACATTAAATTTTTAACAACACACATGTTAAAACCTTTTAGCTTGAGTTTTAGTGCATAGGATCCTTAATAACAATAAGTAACTATTCTGCACAACTTTCTAATTCTAATTTTGAAGTTTATATACTGTCTTTCTGGTTCATCAAAGAATCACCCAATGAGGTTTGCAGCAATACAAAATACATAATCAAATATAAATCAATACAATCTAAAAATGCATAATATTTAATAAATACATAATATAGTATAAAACAATATATAATAAAAAACCTCAACAGTTGGATAACCCAATCAAACCCCTTTTTTCACCACAGGGCTGAACAATTAAATCACTCAGCCAAATACCTAACCCACCCCCCTTATGTTCTCCCTGCATAAACTTTCTATTTCAGTTCCCACTTGGAACAGTTTAATATATTGATTTCCTAAGGTGTGAACAGAATTACAATGAAGCTCACCTGATTATCAAAGCCTCCATCAGGAAGTCCATCTCATCCTGCTCAGAGCTGATTTCAGGCAGAGTCTGTTAAACCAAGACAAACTACTATCAGTGACAGACTCAAGATGCACAGGGCCCTTCCTATTTCCTATTTTGCCAGAAGCTCAAAATAGATGATTTTGCCCTTAGTGAAAAGGAATGGAGCTCCATGCAGTGTACTTCTCAGTAAATAGATTCTGGCTACCTACAGGACTCAGGACACCCAGCTGACTATTATAATGTGGCGTTGTGCTGAAGAGGGATTATCATCAATTATAGGCTGAAATGTAAAGATCTATTGTGTTGATTATATTTGTATAGTGAAATAAAAATGGTTCTGATGTTTATAAAACAAAATCATAATTAGTTCTTTTATTTATACACAGGTCTATCCAGTAAAGTGCGGCCGCGTTTACCCCGCTCCTAACCCGCATTCTACTCACTTTCCGGCCGCGTTAGCCCTTCCTGCGATCCCGAATCCCCTTTAACCTACTCCTACCGCGTCCTAAAATCCCCGGGCAACCCCTTCCGCACGCGGCATGTATATTGCATGCAAACGAGCGAATTAGCTATTCCCTAGCATCCCGTAACCCGCGCCCCGACTATCTCTATCTTTCCCTGCCGTTTTGTCGCGCGTTTAACCTGCTAACTTACCGCCTACCCTTACCCCTGCGGTAGAGGCAGGGGTAAGGGTAAGCGGCAAGCTTTCCCCCAGCCCCCGCTTACCTGCCCCAGCCACGATCATGGGTGCCGGTCTCCGGGACAGCCCCAGTCCTCTCCCCTCCTCCCGAAGCAAAAAAAAAAAAAAGCGAAAAAAACGTTGCAGCCCCCTCCGATGTCTGGAGGGGGCTGCAAAAAGTAAGTCGCTTCGCCGCTTCGTACTGCCAGCCCCTTCTTCCCTCCTCCCGGAGCAAGGCTGCTTTTCGCGCCCTGCTTCGGGAGGAGGGAAGAAGAGACACTGACAGTGTGAAGCGGCGAAGCAACTTACTTTTTGCAGGCGTCCATCTTCGCGAGCAGCTGGAGGCAGGAGAGGTCGTCCGATGTCCGGAGCGGGGGTGCAAAAAGTAAGTTGCTTCGCCGCTTCACACTGTCAGTGTCTCTTCTTCCCTCCTCCCGAAGCAGGGCGTGAAAAGCAGCCTTGCTCCGGGAGGAGGGAAGAAGAGACACTGACAGTGTGAAGCGGCGAAGCGACTTACTTTTTGCAGGCGTCCATCTTCGCGAGCAGCTGGAGGCAGGAGAGGTCGTCCGATGTCCGGAGGGGGCTGCAAAAAGTAAGTCGCTTCGCCGCTTCGTACTGCCAGTCCCTTCTCTCCTCCTCCCGGAGCAAGGCTGCTTTTCGCGCCCTGCTTCGGGAGGAGGGGGGGGGGGACTGGCAGTCCCGACTTCCTGGTATCTGTCATTTCAAATGACATTTGAAATGACAGATACCAGCGTGGCGTGAAGCGTTAGGCCCGCGCACCCAGGATACTGTATAGGCACTCTATCCAGTAAAATGGGTTGCGCGAGCCTAACGCTTCACGGACCCTTCTTAGACGCGGTTTACATTTGCATGAAATTATAGTTCAGGATCGAGCGGTAGGTGAGCTGCACTGTGCGTGCGGCAACCGTGGGTGCGCCGGGCACTAACGCAGCTCTTCCTACCGCTCGGTACTGGATAGACCTGACAGTGAACTATAGGGGGTGCTAACAGATGGCAGAAAGCACTGTAAATTACAGAGTGACAGACAGGAGGTGCTATTGTTCTGATCACAAAGCGAATAGTAGTATTGACTATATATGTGGTTCCTGTCCCAATCTGGTCCTGGGCACAGAGAATTCACGGGGAGGCTCGTGGCCAAGGACAGGCCCAAGGATCCCCTTGGGGGTTCCCACATGGGAAGGTGGGGAAGGGGGAATTTAACTCAAGGCCTTTAGTGTTTTTTCCTCATTGGGGATCTTCTGCTGTTCAGCCCAGTCAAAAGCACACACTGACTCCAAAGCTGTTGTTCAAAACAAAAGCTCTTTACTGGCATTAATGGCAGGAAAAAAAGTAAAAAAAAAAAAAAATAGTGATACACTAATGTCTAGTGCAGCAAATAGTAACACAGAGTCCAAAGCAACACAAGAGATAAATCTCAGTCACCTTCCAGCAGCAACAAGCGATTGCCGACCCAAACCGGTCAGCTCTTGGGCCACGATCTGGCCTCCCTTTGGGGCCTCCTGAGTACCTGCTGTGAAAACAGCTCTTCTCCTGCATCACAATCATTTTTCCCATTTTGGTGAGCTTCTGGATGACTCCTGCGCCAACCAGGAATTCCTTAAAACCCCTTCCTCAGATGGGCAGTTTCTTCCTTTCTCAAACTCCCACCAAGGATGAACTCTTTTCTAGGTGAAGACTTCTCCAAATCTCCCAAGACAGCCGAGGAATTTAGGAAGGGTAGCAATGGCAGGAACCAGTTGGTCCAATTTTGTGGTAGACTGTGAATTACACAGCAGTGGCCATACAGCACACTGGGGATCCTGACTTTGGTCAACGGACCCTAGACTTTTGCTGTGCATTCAACCTGGCGATCTTCATTTTCACATCACTTCCCAACCCCTCCCAAATAAATAAACCTGAAACTGAAACTTAACCTTGAGTTAAAAATGTACTCATCCCGGAATATCTTCTTACCCCCGATAACACTAGTCAAGGTGGGTGCCCCTGAGAACTTCAGTCATCGTATGTGTCTATCTTTAAACTGTATGTTATATGAACACATTAAGTGATTGTATTTATCATTTCATATTATGTATGTCATGCTGTAAACCGCTGTGATCTTCGTTTGGAACGACAGTATATAAAATGTCTAAATAAATTAAATAAATAAGTATATTGTGTAGACTCCAGTCACTAGATTGCAGCAGAGTGTATTCTAGCTAGGTACGCACTTTAACTTTCATGTATGTACTTGCAACTAGGGCTATGCAATCTTTAAAAAAGGTTCACAAATCAATCTGATGAACTTAAGGAAAATCCGAAGGCTTGGTGAGTTGGTACACAGAGCTTTTTTTTCCTAAAAAGCGAGAGTCAAGTGGCTGGTGCAGATCTGTGGAAATCCACTATGGATCCACACAAAAAATCTGCTTGGATTTCACAGCAGTTTCCGAGAAATGCACAGATTTTGGCAAATTTGAACCAGGCTGAAATCCACCTGGACAGAATTTAACTGGAGCTCTTTTGCACATCCTCAGTTGCGGCTGCAGAGGGTGCTCTCTCCCTCTTTGTGCTTTGTACTTTGTGTCTGTGTAAGAAGTATGTGGAGGTCTTAAGCTCCTGATTAACTGTTATCCCATTTTCTGTCTCTCCTCCCTCTCTCTGGGCCATGACACAAAAAAATGAATTGCAAATTGTAGTGGTAAGCTGGGATTTTAAAGTTGGAATTCATTTTTAAAGCATGTAAAGTAGAGAAGGCAGCGGTTAGCATCCTGAAATCCATCTTAGAGGAGGGCTATAATAGCAATACTCACCTTGATTGCCACCCGGAGAGGACTCAGATCCCCATCAATTCCTATCACTGCCCCCTCATAAACCTCACCAAATGCACCATGTCCCAAAGCCCTAGAGGCAAAAAAGAAAGAAATTCAGTTAATCTGCTCTCAACTGTCCAGGTAGCTAGCAATAGGGCCAGTTCTGGTGTTAAGGTCCCAGGATTAAATCTGGATCTCACGTGGGTGTGAAATTCCACAAATTAGTCAGTAAAGTGGAACTCCAGACACTGATTGCTATAAAGACTTCAGAATTCATTTCAAGATCTGAAGCAAAACTACTCTGCCCACAAATATCACTGGAAGCTAGCAGTTTTCCAAAAATGAATCTGTGTTTAGCAGTGTCATTTCTTTGTTAGGTCTTATACCTAGGTCTCCTTTCTTTTTTTGTCCTATATATTATATAACATGTTTCTATAGCATGAGATAAATATAGGGGATCTCTAAGGAAGTGAAGAGAATCATAATGCTAAATGAACTGGAAGGATAGACAGACTGGATGGGCCGTACAGTCTTTTTCTGTTGTCATGTTTCTATGTCTTATAAGAAAATAAAATATATTCTGCATATTGCTATGGCCATGCCTTCTGTTTTTAAAAAGTTATTCATCCTTGAGACCCTTCATCTGGACCGGGCTGTATTCATATTTTCTATGAATTCTCTTGAATCTCACATAGGGTTCAGATATGGACTCGTGCAAAATCCCCCAAATGTCCTTAAATTCATAATACTGAAAGTGGCTAAGTACAAGAAGCTTTCAGTAAGTTTAAACACCAATATTTTCTTAAAGAAAAATATGCAATTTAAATGGCAAATGAGTTATTTAACAACAGTTTTGCAGATATTGCTGCATTAATTTCTATAGGTAGTGCAGATATCAACAGAGTGATATCAGCACACAAGCATTTAGCATTTGGTAACCTTTTTTTATGTCAGAATGACCAGAATGTCATTTGTTTAATGTACTGCGCCAATGGATACTTATGTTATGACCCAATAACCTCAGCTATAATAAACTGTTTGTGTGGTGAGCCTTACCGTAGCAGGGAAATGTTCTTCCGGGGGAGCTCCTTCAGCTCACTTAGAGTGGCTGCCTTCCCCACAAAACAGTAATTGGGGTTATAATCGGTCATGATGGTAGAGGTTCGGATTTTGCTGAGCTTGTATTCTGGGCTCTGCAGCCTGGCTTGCGCCCCCACCAGCTGCTGCTTCTTACGATGATAAACTAAAGGAAGGAAACACAGCATTACGGACAGAAGGGAAGAGAAAATGCCAACTGGGCAACAGAAGGCCAACATCTGTATTTTACGAGGAAAGGGGCAAAAACAGACAGGTGTATCTTGAAGGCTTCAAAGGGAGGACGTTTGGGTGCACACTACAAAATGAAAGATGTCTCCTACCAACAGCCAGGCTGCCACAGGTGAGAACCACGCCAAGTATCACAGTTGAGGTGACCACAGGAAGGACGAGCGGCAGGTGCTGGGGCCCTTCTATCTTGGGAACTGAAGGGCAAAAATGACCAATACGTTAACTGGGGCATGTGCCAACATTTCCTGCATTGATGCAAAGGTTTGCATGCCCTTTTGCCTGCGGGCTTTGCACCAGTTCTCAATGAGAAAGTCTGCATGTACTTTCTGTCTGAAAAGTGTCTCAGGAACAAGTCATGTAGAAATTTGCACCTGCTTTTTCTGTAGGTATTTCTTTGAAAATTGGAAATAATGCGTGCAGATTTGAAAATGCCAGCCAAGCATGTTATTTCCTTCTCTCGCCATAAACTTGCCCTCGGGAATGTCTACTCTGAATGCAGGTAAAAGTGCATGCATTGTTGATCCCCATGCATACTTCTGCCTGGGAAAGGGCTGGGCAATTTTCTGACAGTTTAGCCGGGTAAACAATTTTCCAGTATCGCCCTGTATAAATATTAGTCACTAGCCATTGCAAAAACGTTGATGCCATCTCTTCCTTTCCTTCCCGCATCTTAGCAGAAATTAAGCAGTGAGAAAAAAATGGAGCAGAGTTGGAAGAAATAAAGAACAAGACTTACCTGCTTCCTATGAGCTGTTTGCGTTTAAAGATTTGTGATTGTTGCAAGGCATAACAGTAATTCCCCCAGCACAGTACCTCTGCAGGTGACGTTGTCGTTGGCCAGCACTGTCCCCCGCATGCACACACACACTACCAGCTTGAGCTCATGATCCCGCTTGCAGGTTCCAGAGCTACAGTGGCCGCAGTTCAAGAAGGGCTGAATCTCTACTTCCCCATCACTCTCCATTGCTGTAGGAAAAATACATTCTTCAACAGGGTACGGAATAGACCTTATCTTTTTTTTCCTTCAAGAAAGGCATTTTCCCTTGAATGACAAGTTTCATAGGAACATAAGACCACAGGGGAAATATTGGTCTTATAGAGATCATTTAGATCCTTGGGGACAGAAATACCCAAGTATGTGGTACCTTTGCAGGTTTTTTTCAAACCCTGAAAATATCGAGGTATATCAATGACCGTAGCTATGCCAATAGGAAACACTTCAGATTTCTGAAGGCTAGCCTTATAACCTGACTGTGAGGGAGTCTACAGGAAACTCCTTCAAACCACCTTATATAGTTTATAGTTTATTATTTTTTATATAGTTTATATAAAAATTAAGATTATTTATTACGATAAATAAACTTAAAAAACAGTAAAATCACATCAAAATACAGCTCAACATTGATTAAAGTAATGCTAAAATCAGAACAATAAAACTAACAGTATAAATAAGTTCTAAAATTCAATGCTAAAATTACATTAAATACTTACAATAATATATACTAAAATAACTGCTTACATTAATCTACACTAAAATCAGCATAAAATAACATATCATAAAATAAAACAAAGCATTGAAATTCTAGTTACTTTCAGAGTGAGCACATTTGAAAAGCCAGGTTTTTAATTCTGCCTTGAATTTCTTTATATCAGCTTGGAGTCACAATTCTACTGGTAAGGAGTTCCATAATTTCGGGCCTGCAATTGACACTGCTCTATCTCTGACCTCGGTTAATTGTGCAGATTTTACATTTGGGATTGTCACAGCTGTCTCTCCTGGTCTTCCTTAAGGTCCAGATCCACAAGGAATCCTGGGTGAAGGGAGAAGCCCTCACCAGTATATAAGAACTCAGGGCCTAGAAGGATTAGAGAAGCCCTGGGAAGCAGACAGGAACCCATTTTCTATGTAAAGACCTGCTATGTGTGATGTCTGTGTGCTACCTGAACTTAAGGTGAGCTGCATTTGTTTTTTTGTCTTGTCGTTCATTATAAATAAATTGCTCATAAAGGAAACAGCCAAAATCTACCTCTCTCACCCAGGCACTGAATTGGTGAGGTATTCCAAATTTATTCAGTACAGAAAATAGGAAAGGCCATCTAATCTGAACAAAAATCTTTTTGTCATTCAGGGTAGCCACCATACCCGCCACCTTTTCTCTTTTGGCCAAAGCCAATACACTGAATAACCTCCGAGTATTGACTGTGGATTGCCTGCTATTGACAAAGCCTGTTTGGTCCACATGGACATGGACTAAATGTCCACATGGACTAAATCAGGGTTTCACAAACCTGTCCTGGGGACCCCACAGCCAATTGGGTTTTCAGGATATCCACAATGAATATGCATGAGATAAATTTGCATATACTGAGACTCCATGGTATTGCACAACATGGGTGAAAGGAGGAGGAGTAGCCTAGTGGTTAGAGCAGTGGGCTCTGAACCAGGAAAGCAGGGTTTGAGTCCTGCTGTAGCTCCTCCATTGCCTCAGGTACAAAACTTAGATTTTCTCTGGCTAGTTTCCATTATGTGATTCTTATCACCATAATGGTGCAATCTAAGAATCAGAGCCCTCAGCTGGAACCGGATCCCAGGCCTGGTGTGTGCAATTTATTTTAAGTGCGCCATTTTTACACTCCAGGCCTAACACAGTGAGAACCCATTGTACCAAAAAGCCCATGGGGTCCCCCACTTCCACCTTCTCTGAGACTCCCACTATTCGTAAAGGGGCGGATTTTCAGAGCCCTGCTCGCGTAAATCCACCCAAAACCGGGCGGATTTACGCGAGCAGGGCCCTGCGCGCCGGGAAGCCTATTTTACATAGGCCTACCGGCGCGCGCAGAGCCCCGGGACTCGCGTAAGTCCCGGGGTTTTCGGAGGGGGCGTGTCGGGGGGGCGTGTCGGGGGGGCGTGTTGGGGGCGGGCCCGAACCGCGCGGCGTTTTCGGGGCGTGTCGGGAGCGTTCCGGGGGCGTGGCTACGGGCCGGGGCGGCCCGGGGGCGTGGCCGCGCCCTCCGGACCCGCCCCCAGGTCGCGTCCCGGCGCGCAGGAGGCCCGCTGACGCGCGGGGATTTACGCCTCCCAGAGGGAGGCGTAAATCCCCCGACAAAGGTAAGGGGGGGGGTTTAGACAGGGCCGGGCGGGTGGGTTAGGTAGGGGAAGGGAGGGGAAGGTGAGGGGAGGGCAAGGCAAAGGAAAGTTCCCTCCGAGGCCGCTCCGATTTCGGAGCGGCCTTGGAGGGAACGGGGGTAGGCTGCGCGGCTCGGCGCGCGCCGGCTATACGAAATCGATAGCCTTG
The DNA here is from genome assembly GCF_901001135.1 of Rhinatrema bivittatum. NCBI lineage: Eukaryota > Metazoa > Chordata > Amphibia > Gymnophiona > Rhinatrematidae > Rhinatrema > Rhinatrema bivittatum. The sequence continues at coordinate 108,765,408 of NC_042618.1, forward strand.
CGCGCGCCGATCCAGCGTACTTTTGTTTGCGCCTGGAGCGCAAACAAAAGTAGGCTATTCGCGCTCGTTTTAAAATCCGCCCCAAATTGTTGTGATGACCTCGATCTTTCAAGATCTTCCAGCTTATCTTCGAAATGCTTGTGAGCCCATTCTAGCACATCTAATTGTCTCCCGACTGAAGTAAGGGACAGATCCATGTCTTCCATGCACTCTACCACATTATCAAGACTGACATCTGTCTCACCCACTGTAGATAGGAGTTGTCAACTCTGTCGATCACAGAGTCAAGCTTTGCCTACAGACGGGTACGAATCTTATCCCCTAATGGTTGCATCATCGCTTCAGTCACTTCTGATGGCAGTGCTGCTTCTGACATGGCCTCCTCGGCTGACGCCCTCTCCTTGGAGGCAGAGGCTGCTTTTTCAACTGTGGGTTTTCTGCAAGATTGTTTAGGTCTCAGCATCTATTCCCCCTCTTCTTCAGCCATCACCCAACACCATTAGAAGGTCGCAGAGGGGTTCAAACTGCAATTATTTGGAGAGAAGGAGTGGGAGCTAGGCAGGGATGTTTCTGCTCACTGCTACTGCTTCATGTGCCCTCTGTATCTCTTTTGAGATGGGGTGACCGGAGCTGCACACAGTACTCATGGTGTGATTATACCATACAAAGACATTATGATAGCCTCAGTTTTATTCTCTGTTTCTTTGCAAATAATTGCTAACATTCTATTTGCATTTTTATAAGTCTCCTGCATCTTGTTGGAATATTGCACATACAGAGTCATTCTTCTGCTCCACTGAGTGAGACCAGGATATAGATCCCATGGGAACAGAAGATCAGGCATCTGCAGCAGGTGGCAGGAGGGCCAGCACATGCCTGCTCTAGTTGTTGTCAGAGAAGGGCAGGTGTATATTATGCGAAGCTTGGGGAGGGGAGTACGCTGGAGGTTGATGGAAGAGAACCAGAAAATATGTGACCTGATACTGGATTTGGAGGATTGCTAAAAACGGTATCAGTTCTCATGCATTTATTATTGGTAAGCTTTCTTTTATATCTGATGATGCAGCCAGAGGAAGGTAGAAGATGGAGCCCCAGACCAGGGCTAAGAAACACTGTGGGGTTGGCCCCATTGTGCACTGCCATGTGAAGGACTTGGATTTGATTCTCGGGTCAGGTTTTCTGCTCCCTGGGGATGCTGCAGAGGCAGCGTTTACAGCCCCTGGGAGAGGAAGTCCCCGTCATCATGCGACAGTGACACCTAGTGGCTGGAGTTAGAGCCTCTGATTGCCGAGTTGTGGAAGGAGCCCCGGTGCATGGCTCTTGACCAAGGCCTGCGCTGCAATGACTGGACTAAGGTTGGGAGGGGATACAGAATGGGGGGGGGGGGGGGGGGGGGGGAAATCCCAGGGCAGTTACAAGTAAAGGCTCATGGCACTGGATTCAAGCCCCAGCTGAGGCGGTAGCCCAAGAGAAGTAGGAAGAAACTGTCGTCCCCTCACCCTCTCTCTCCAAAAGTGAGGAGCAAAGTAAAGGAGAAGGGGAAGAAGAAAGGAATGGGTGGGTTTGGGGTTGAGGAAGAGAACATGTATCCTCTCCTGTTCTTTCTCTCTCTCACACACACACACACACTCCAGCTTTGCTGGCATTTCCAGAGATCCCCCACCAGCTGACAGATCTCTAACAAATCTACTGTATCGGGCTGTTTCAGCCCGATACAGTAAAGTCCGTGGGAGAGCGGACGAACGCCCGCTCTCCCGGCGCACGCACCGGCCCTTGGCCGGTGCGAGCGATTCAGTATTCAAATGAGCTGACGCAGTGCAAACGAGGGAAAGGAGGCGCTAGGGACACTAGCGCGTCCCTAGCGCCTCCTTTTGGCCTGGAGCGGCGGCTGTCAGCGGGTTTGACAGCCGACGCTCAATTTTGCCGGCGTCGGTTCTCGAGCCCGCTGACAGCCACGGGCTCGGAAACCGGACGCCGGCAAAATTGAGCGTCCGGTTTTCGGCCCGACAGCCGCGGGCCGAATTCAAAATTTTTTTTTTTTTTTTTTTTACTTTTTTTTACTTTTGGGGACCTCCGACTTAATATCGCCATGATATTAAGTCGGAGGGTGCACAGAAAAGCAGTTTTTACTGCTTTTCTGTGCACTTCCCTGGCGCCGGAAGAAATTAGCGCCGACCTTTGGGTAGGCGCTAATTTCCTAGAGTAAAATGTGCGGCTTGGCTGCACATTTTACTTACTGGATCCCGCGCGCATACCTAATAGCGCCCTCAACATGCATTTGCATGTTGAGGGCGCTATTAGGTGCCGCGGGTGGGCCGCGTGTTTTCCCTTACCCCTTACTGAATAAGGGGTAAGGGAAAACACGCGTCCAGAGCAGGGTGACAGTGCGCTCCGACGGAGCACACTTTACTGTATCGACCTGAAAGTGAGGTTTCGGCTTCATACCCCTCTCTATGGCAGGGAAGAAAGTGTGACGTAAGCTGACCTTACCTGCCAACGGGCCCAGGAAAATCTTCCCAGTTGGACTCACAAATGAGACTCCATCCTGTCCATTGGCTGTGATGTCATCAACTTTAGATGCATTGCCACCTGGAAAAGAGATTTGACTTTCAAATCTGGCTAGCAGTGCACTGTGATGGCCGGGGTGCAGAGCTGCAGATCTGGAGATTGCAGTTTTAATGTCGCATCTCCACAGTCACACGCGTGACCTGCAAGAAATCGCTTGATTTCCTTGCACTTGAACAAAATTTGTGAGCCCCTTGGGAGAAAGACATTGGTAATCATGGACATTACCTTGATAGAACTTTGCCCATTGATACTGCTAAGCAGATAGTAATTATTAGTATTAGAAATGTAGCCTGCTGGGAAAAAGATAAAAACATGCCAGGCCATTCGATTAGAGTCTAACCAAAGCCAAGTCAAGCTGAAAATCCACCTTAGCTGCAGGAATCAAACAAGGTGAGATTAATTGTTGAGTACAAAACAATGCAGTCCTAAGCAAACATGAAATAAACATTTTTACAAACTTTTGGTGCCTCTGGCTTTGATTTACTCTCTATTTCTGATTGTTCCTTCTTTTTAAATGTTTCTTTATCTGAGGTCTGTCTCTTTCTTTGTTTTATTCTTTCTCCAAATGCCTATAAATGAACTACCTCCCTCTCCTTTTAACCTATTTCCTTTTTTGTTGCCTTTCTCTCTTCATCTCCTTCATCCATATATGCCCCTCTTTCTCCTCATCCTCTTCTCCCTATCATCCTTTCTTTCTCCCATTGTCTCGCCCTGAATGTCTCATGGGGTTTTTTTTCTTTCTCTGTTTTAATCTCTTTTCTATCCATGTTTCTTTAGTTTATTCTCCTTCTTCCTTCCCCAAGCCTACTTCAAAATTACCTCTATTCCTGGGATCACTTTCAGGCCGATTCAGTAAAGTCTGCGGGAGAGCGGACGAACACCCTCTCTCCCGGTGCGCGCACCAGCCACTTGCCGGTGCGCGTGATTCAGTATTTAAATTAGGTGGTGCGGTAGAAACAGGCAAAAGGAGGCACTAGGAACACTAGCGCATCCATAGCGCCTCCATTTAGCCCGGAGCGGTGGCTGTCAACGGGTTTGACAGCTGACGCTCAATTTTGCCGGCATCGGTTCTCAATCCCGCTGACAGCCACGGGCTCGGAAACCGGACGCCGGCAAAATTGAGCGTCCGGTTTTCGGCCTGACAGCCGCCGGCCCATTTAAAAATTTTATTTCTTTTTTTTAACTTTTTTTACTCTTCGGGACCTCCGACTTAATAGCGCCAGCAGAAACTAGCGCCTACCCAAAGGTAGGCGCTAATTTCTTAAAGTAAAATGTGCGGCTTGGCTGCACATTTTACTTACTGTATCGCGCGGGCATACCTAATAGGGCCCTCAACATGCATTTGCATGTTAAGGGCGCTATTAGGTGTGGCGGGTTGGACGCGCGTTTTCCGCCCCTTACTGAATAAGGGGTAAGGGAAAACGCGCGTCCAAGGGCAGGTTAACAGTGTGCTCCGTCGGAGTGCACTGTACTGTATCGGCCTGTTTGTTCTGTCCTCTCGGTCCTATTTCTTTCTTCTGCACTTACTCTTCCCTTCCTGCCTCTATGGGTCTCCTATTCTTCTGCAGGGGATATGGGAAGCATTCCGAGGGCTGGGGATTTTACTTTAATGATGATAACCTCTCAGGCTTGGGGGGATCATCCTGGGACTGACCAGTTAAAATCAATTGGTTTGGGTGTATATTTTCATAAAGTTAATTTCCTCTACTGACTTAATTGTTTTTTTTTTAATAGGGACATAATTAATAGGGATGCTGATAAAAGATAACCTATCATCACTATCAAATGACCAGATATAAAACCTAGGACTTCAATATGTTTTTCGATACCAGAAGTATCAGCATTGCCAATGAACCTACCCCTGTAGCCACCACCTCCTCCACCAGCAGAACAGGGCCCTCCTCCTCCACCAAAACCACCAGACGTAAACCACTGTAGTCTGGCAAAGCCCTGACCACAGGCCTGGCCTCCTTCTGCACCTTCCAAGAGAGACTTCCCAGTCCAGGGCAGTTGCGTGATGTCCTTCCAGCCTCCTCCTCCACCTGCATAAAGAAAGACATAGTTATGGAAAGGAGAATAAATATACCATAGATAGTGACAGACTCCCTTCTAACACTTGATCATAAAATGACATCATCATCCCCACTTGACTTTCTCTTGTTTGATCTCTTCCTCTAGATTAGATGCCTATCTCTTTCCAGTGCATCTACACTGTAGGACCTTTTGTTACCTTGGCTCTTTAAGCCATCTAAATGACCCGCATCACTACTATATTTTATGCTTCTCCTTAGAAGACCACTACAGTCCACCTCTAATCTTTCTTCTATCCCCTTCCTTAAAAATGCCACCTCATGTTTTCCTATGTTTATTGTAAACAAAGACGCTAATGTAACAGGAATTTAATCATAAACTTAATTGTAATCTGCCATGAGACAAGCTTGGTAAAGGTGGATTATAAAATATTTAGAAATAAATAAAATAATGAAATACAGTTAATTGAAGATCATCCAAAGATGTGCATAAACTTCATAAACCTTTACCTGAAAGCCACCTCTACCTTTGATAAGCTATTTGGTAACACCACCGCTCTGAGCCTAATTTATGCTACAACAAGACTGAGAACATTTTTTGTTAGAAAAATATTTGCATAGTTTTGTAAAATAAAAATATATCCTGTATTTGAAACACTCACTCTGCTAACTAATGCGTGCTTATAAGCAGTCAATATGATTTGTAAGAGTGGAAATGTTTCAAAATTAGTCAATGAAACCTGAGTTTAAAAATAAAATCACACCCTGTGTTAAAATAATGCAACTCACAGGTCATGTATATCTTGGGGAAAAACAAACTTTATATGGCACTTTTAGGCTGGTCATCATTTGTATAATATATGATCAACTATATTACAATATACATGAACCTCATTATCCCTTTCCTTATGTACAGAGTCACTCTCCTAATGCTACCTGTATCTGAAATTAGGCATAGGATGTGTAATGAGCATGCTCATAAGTGGTGTAAGCTCAAACTACGGGCAAGAAGCTAAAAACACCTGCCCATACTTTAGTCACTATGGGCCTCATTTTCTAAAGTATCACAGGCCTGCGATACTTTAGAAGATGAGGGGCGGGGGGCCAAAACGGGATGTGGGCCTGCGCTAGCCGGCAGCGATCGCACCATTGCGGTGCGATCGCTGCCGGTTTCGCACCCAATAGCGCCATTATAGGAGGTGTAGCTATTGGGAGCGAAATAGGCAGCGAGAAGGCACCTACCTTTTCGCTGTCCGCGGCGTCGGCGCAAAGTCGGCCCCGGTGACGCCCCGACTCCTCCTCTTCCGGGGCCGACTCCGCCCCCATCCTGGTAACGCGTGCAAGCGGCTTGGAAAATGAGGCCCTACATTGTCTTATTTACATATACTTAAAAGCATTTACACAGTCCAACTCCACAGAATTCAATGCGAGAAAAAACCAAGAGAGAAATGGAAACCTTCTAGTCCTGGTGGAATAAACATTGTCATAAGTGGAAGAAATTTAAAGACAATGCTTAACAGGCGTTAAGAAAAGCTCAAATATATACGTGAAGAAGAGAAACTCAAATCTTGTCTCAAACCCCTTTGCACAGTTTGCCTTGTCATCACTCCCTGGTGAGCAGCCCTGCTCAGGAAGGAAGCTCACTCCATTCACAAACACTGCAGTATGCACTCCCCCTCCCATGTCCTGACTGTAAAAGGAGGGAGGGGAACTGCAGCTTTAGGTCCATTCCTGAAAAATCACTCTCCACTTCTGGATGGGGTTCCAACAATGATATTTACGAAAATAAACTTCATTTATGACAATCTGGCAAGCATAAAAACAGCATTGCTGATAGAACTGCCAGTACCAAGCGCCTATTCTGTGGAATATGGAGAGACAGAAGATCCTTAAGACCCAAGAGATGCAATCAGAGACCAAGAAAATGTGGCAGAAAGAAAGAGAAATAGTCCCAAATGTGTTGGGGACCAATGGCCAGATTAAAAAGAATTTCTAAGTGCACCTTGATACACTGCCCATGCATATTGCATCCTATGAACTCCAAAAGAAAGTGTTAAGAAGACTATTAAGAAAAGCATTGGCAGTAAATTGGAGAGACAGAATCAGTCACAATGTAACCTATTCATTTCTGTCCACTGGTGCAAAACAAACTCATTCAGAGACACTGCCCCCTCAAGGACAGTGTGCAGCAGCAGTTAAGAAAGCAAACAGAATGCTAGGGATTATTAGGAAAGGAAAGGAGAATAAAACATAGAATATCATAATGCTTCTGTATTGCTCCATGGTGTGACCTCCTCTTGGGGCCGATGTAATACCAAGTGTGAAAAAACATGTCCAACTGGGCACACGTTAGTAAAACGCATGCACATTCCCCTCTCCTGGGTGCCTGATGCAATAGGCAAATGAGTTGTTGTGCTAAAAAAAAGATGTGCTAGGGATACATTTTACATCTGTTTTTCCTAAGATGACAGCAGTCAAGATTTTTTTTTCTTGCTGCTTCCTGTGGTTTCTCCTACTTAGTATCGGGACGATACTAAGTATGAATCCCAATACTACTTTTCTGTGGATCCTCCTATTTAGTATTGTTGGCTTCTTTTGGTGGCAGCTTGGAGCATGTGAAGACTCAACTCCAGCTCCGTGGCTGGTGTTAAGTTTTGCATGTTAAAACGTGCGCATCTGGCACACGGCGATTTTTTGCATCGGGGGTAATGGCATTTACATGTGATGAGCGTTATTAGCTACGTGCTGGGTTGGACGTGCGTTTTGGATGCACTAATCCCATTATTGCATTGGGAGTTATTATAGTGCATCCAATTGCTCAGCAACAGGTGCGTTAGGCTAAGCGCACTATATTGCATCAGTCCCCTTGAGTATTGTGTGCAGTTCTGGTCACCACATCTCCAAAAACACATAGCAGAATTAGAAAAGGTACAGAGAAGGGCAACAAAATGACAAAGGGGATGGAACAATTCCCCTATAAGGAAAGGCTAAAGAGGTTAGGACTCTTCAGCTTGGAGAAGAGATGGCCGAGGGGAGATATGATAAAGGTTTATAAAATAATGATTAGTATGGAACGAGAAAACATTAATCGGTTGTTTACTCTTTTAAAAAGTACAAAGTCCAGGGGACACACGATGAAGTTACTAAGTAATATATTTAAAACTAATAAGAGAAAATATTTTTTTACTCAATGCATAAGCAAGCTCTGGAATTCCTTCCTAGAGGATGTGGTGAAAGCTATTAGTGTAGCTGCATTTTAAAAAAGGTTAGGACAAATTCCTGGAGGAAAAGTCCATGAACAATTATTAAAGAGAAGTTGCAGATATCCACTGCTTATCCCTAGGATAAACAGAATGGACTCTATCTACCCCTTGGTTTCCAGTCAGGTACTTGTGACCTGGATTGTCCACTACTGGAAACAGGATACTGGACTTGATAGACCTTCGGTCTGACCTAGTATGGCAAGTCTTATGTTCTTAAGGACTCCCTGTGCTGATGGTTGATTCAATCAGATCTAGCCAGAGGAATTCAGATTCATGAGTGGCTTGTTCAGTTGAAGCCTCCCATCAAGCCTCTTCCTATTTCAAGGGACCTCAGCATGGTACTCTCCCACATTGTGAAAGCTCCCTTTGAGCCACTGGACATCTGTGAGCTGAAACTGACTTGAAAGCTATATTTTTGGTGATGGTCACTTTGACATGCAAAGTCAGTGAGCTCCAGGTCCTAGAGACTTGTCTGCCTTATACCACATTTTTAAATAATAGATTGGTTCTGTGCATCAGCCTTCCACCTTAACCAGTCAATCATCCTTCCAACATTTTTACTCAGGCCATATATCCACAAATGTGAACAAAGTTTGCACAGTTTAGATTGTAAAAAAGCCAAGGCCCTCTAACTAGATCGGACTGGAGCCATCAAAAAAAAGTCCAGCCAGCTTTTGACCCCAACAAACCTGAAACTACCTTTGGATAGCAGATTGCGTCTCTTTCTGCTATGGCCAAGCAGGTCTGACTCTGGATGAGCATGTCAAGGCTCATAGATGGGCAGATTTTATAACATACGTGTGGGTGTACATTTGTGCACACAACCCAGCGCACACAAATGTACACCCGATTTTATAATATGTGTGTGCAGCCGCGCGCTTGTTATGAAATCAGAGGTTGGCGCGTGCAAGAGGGTGCACAATTGTACACCTTGCACGCGCCGAGCCGCACAGCCTTTCTCCGTTCCCTACCCCCTACCCCCCACCCCACTTTCCCTTCTCTACCCCTACCTCCCCCGCCCATTCCCCCCCCCCTACCTTTTCTTCTTTCTTTCTTTTATTTCACAATCTACTTCTGCCCTTAGGCTGAAGTAAGTTGCACGCGCCAGTCGAGGGCCGGCGCGCGATCCCAAGCACAGCAGCAAATATGGCCGCTGTGCTGGGAGCCTGACCCCGCCCCTGCCCCACCCCACCCCCGGACCACCCTGTCCTGCGCATGCCCCGCCCCTCCCCACCTCTTTTTTCAAGCCCCAGGACTTACACGCGTCCTGGGGCTTTATGCGTGCCGCCGGGCCTTTTGAAAATAGGCCCGGCGCTCGTAACCCCCCTTCGCGTGTAAATCCACCTGGATTTACATGCACAGGGCTTTGAAAATCTTCCCCATTGTCAGAGCCATGGGGGAGGTGGTGGCCCACCTGAGATCAGCCTCCGTGGAAGAGATTTGCAGATTTTAGAAATTTAAAATGTACACGCATAGTTTCCAACTACACCCTCTCTGCCCCCGATCCCATCCCACCAAACGCTTGTTTTTAATGTGAATAAAAGAATGTGCCTACTTTTCAGGTGATCAAATATCTACTAACATGGATTCAGTAAATCTACCCACATTACTGCATCTTCTATAAATATAGATCCTGATTAAGCCTTTTAAACATTTTAAATTTTCTTTTTCAGATCTAAATTCCTTTTATGCATATTTGCCTCTTTTACTCCCTCTTTTCAAATATACTAACTTTTGGGGAGTAAACTTATGGTATTCATTTCATACAGTATTCTTATTCCTTGTATTCGAAAACCTTTATACCCTGCCTTTCTTACTTTTCCCAGAGAATGTTACCTGCTAGTCCACTTATGCCGTTAACACCAGGCACTGCAGTATTGTTCTCCAACTGCTCCAGGTATATATGGTCCAAGGAACTATTCAGATGCTCCAAGTAGGCTTTCCCTCCTCCTCCAGCAGCAATAATTAAGGGTTTGAAAACGCTGTCCTCCTGCTGCATGAGAAATCATACAACTCATTACAGAGCTTATACTAGCAATATCGCAGGCACACATCAGCCACCCTTGCAGAAATCACTTGAGGACTGTCCCAAGAGCACGGGATGTATGGATTCTTCTAAAAGTCAGAGCAAGAGAAGAAGAAACTTCCAGCCATGGTGCTCTGTAGCTCCAGTACTTTAGTTTTCAGAGTGACCTCATCCTTAGGCCCTTTCTTTCAATAAGATAATTTTTGGGCCAAGATCCCATCCTCTTCAAATTTAGAATTTAAGATTGCATATCTTCATTATGTCTCCTTGTTTTGGGCACATTTTTTTAAAGCATTTCTATATCAATTTCTACACTTTTCCAGAACAAGCAACTAATAAAGAAATAAAAATGAGTCTGCTTCTTCCTTAAGTATAACAAGACACCGTCTCTTCCGCTATAGACACCCAATATCAGGGCTATCAGTCCATACTCCTTATATTTATTTATTTAAGGGTTTTTTATATACCGGGGCACGTTAAAAACATCACCTCGGTTCACAATGTAACATAACATAGCAACAGGCTTTACAATAATTTATAGTAGGAGGAAACATTGAGGCAACTAATTCAACTTGAAAGGTGGTTACATGTTCACATATTTTAAGTATATTCACATTAACTATATTCACAATAACTATATTTACATTTTAATTATTCACATGGTGCCAGGGAATATATGCGGTTAGATCAGGTGGTAGGATGGTGGGGAGGGTGAGGGTGGAGGGTTGGAGGGTGAGAGGGGAGGAGGATGAGGGAGGGTTGGAGGAATGGGAATGGGGGTTGGAGGAATGGGAATGGGAATGGATGAGGATCATGGTTGTTAAGTTCAATAGGGCGTAGACTTTAAATATTAAATTCAGATTAAAAACAAAAGCCATCTCTTCCAATTTTTCATAAATTTATCTATGAACACAGCTTTCTCTTTAGGGATAATATTCAAAATATCCCAAAATCCAGTCTCCCCTAGATGGTTCTCCCTGTTCTTGTTGTTGGGCAGAGATACTTGTAAAAGTTGTTACACAGAAAAGTTCTCCTGACAGACAGCTACAAAGAGGCTTTACTCTTCCAGAAGAGATGGTCACTTTCTTGGATGTGCAGTCAATGCTGCAAAGATTGCTGCAGATCCACACAAAGAAGAATGGAAAGTGTTTTAAAAATGACCAGTGATAGGCCAGAACTTTAGAGGGGCAAATCCCGAGGACCATGCACAAGACCAGTGTGACTGTTTTGTATTTATTTCTAACTTTGGATTTATAAAATCCACCTACCCAGTCGGAGGTTCCAGGCAGATAAGATACACGAAACATTTAATACAATTGCAATCATTGACATCAAAATAATACTAAATTACAAAGATTGACAGAAAATACATAACGGTATAAATATATTTCAGGCACTAGCAGTACACCTGGGGGACAATTTTCAAAGGGATTTCCATGGGTTAACGGGTGTCTACCCACAAAAAAAGAAAAACTTTGCAAACTGCCTCCCCATTCTGGGGAAAAGAGTTTTGCAGCATTAGGGTAGGGCTGGTGAAGTAAGCATGGGGATTTCATTTGCAATCTCTGTGCCTGCTTTATCTCAGGTTTTTTGGCCTCCTCAATACAAAACAGAAGGGATGGTATAACCTGCTCTCCCCCCCCCCCCCCCCCCCAAGATAACATACTTTATAAACATAGGTGGCTCCTCCACCTCCTCCTCCTCCTCCTCCAGCCCATTCAAGGAGTGCTCTCTTGTCTTTGTAGTCCTCTTCAATAATGGATGACTCCCCCAGGCAAATCTGTTTTGTCAAGGTATTTCCCTATGAAATTCAAAGAGAGGCAATACAACAGTAATCACAATCAAGTCCTGTTCAGAGCCGACAAAAACATAATCACCTTATAGGTTTGTATTAGGAATAATTAGGAAGACAAAGTAATATGATTTATGACACCTGAGAGGTCAACATATCAGGATGAGCGTCATGGCCGCCACTAAATCCTCTATTCTTAACCAGAAAACTGAAGCACGCTTCAGCATTCTCTTTTCCTCCCATGCACCTATTCTTCAACATATGACAGAGCTTTTTTTATCCAAATGGTACAACTCACCCCTGGGCAGGCGTCCCCTCCCTGCTGTCCCACCAGGATAAAGAGGATCTCATCCTTCTGCAGTTGGAAGACGGCAGATATAAAGACTCCGTGGGCTCGTTTGCTAGGGTTCTTTGCTCCCTTGCCTCCAGCTGCTCCATATGCAGAAATCCTACATAAGAACATTTAATAGAGCAGAAATTTACATTCTAGTGGTCTTGCAATATTCCTGTGCCGAATGTGACTTTTATAAAAGCATAAACAAGATGTTAATACTGATATTCTACACTGCCATGGCTTGTGCATCTTTCTGTAACAGTGTCTATCAGAAACAGACTGCTGAGATGAAGGAAGAGCTGCTACGTTCCATAGCCAGTCCCTACAGTGACTAAGGAACCTATAAACTTTCACTCAGTCAGCATCTCTACACTGTTGCTTAAGTGATTTCTGCTATGAAAGACAGTGTGACAGAACTCTAAGTTTCCATATATCCAATACTTCTGCACAGTAGTAATTTTCTTAAAAAAAAAAAAAAATCAGGTTGGGGCCGCCAGGGGCCTCCACCTTCCACTCCAGCTGCAAGGGTGAAAAGGAAGCAAGCTAAAAAAGGTTCCAGCTTGGCAACAAAAGGTTCCAGGTTAGTGACTCAGCATGACCTGCGCCAGCCTCAGCAGCTTGTATAGGGAAAAAATATCAGTTAGAAAAAGGGTTTTTTCAGAACTAGGAATTAGAAGTCTGGCTACTCACTTGTATGTATTTGTTGCTGGGACTTTCCATATTTGTACTCCCTGGAGTGGGACATCCTTCCCCACTGTCACTGAGACATTGGTCTTGCGATAGGCGTTGTCACACTGAATTTGGGTAGGCCCATGAGGGCCTCTGGCGCCACAAGGCGTAAATAACCATTCCATTTCTGAAGGATCTCCTGTTTTCAAAAAAATGAACTCCTAAACACAGCCTCATTCAATAAAAGGAAAACAGTCCCAGTCCAGAGGATTCAATTTTCTACCCCTTCAATCAGACACTTAGGGATTTGAACCAGCAACCACTAGGACCAGAGGTTTTTCTCTAGGCAAGGCATCAGGAGAGCTAGATGAATAAAAAATCCTGTAGGGTTGTGGTGTCATTTGAAACTAAATATCAACAAAATGTAGTTTCACCCATCCTGTGCAAGTCCCCCTGGACTCTTTCCCAACCCCTATGGGCCCTCTCACCTGAACTTCCCCTCCTTCTTTCCCTATACTGCCCTTCTCCATTTGGTTTCCCCACCAGTCTTGTATATCTGGTAGCTCCTTAATCAGATCACCACCTAGTTCCTGGTTTTATTTATTTATTTATTTATTTATTTAATGTCTCTTATATACCGATGTCCGTTCGCACATTGCATCGGTTCACAGTAAAACATGAACTTTATGGGCGAAGCCCTTACAAAGAACAGATAAATGTGCAATCTCCTTTTACAAGAATCCAGTCTTATTAGCATATATGAGATAAAATTATATTGCCAACCAGTTGGAAAAATGTTATGCAAACAAATAGATGTAATGATGTTTAAGTTACAGGTGGTGATGTTATCCATATAAGGAAGTGCAAAAAGGGTATTAAGAGATTCAGAGATGAAGGGGAGAAATATGTAGAGAAGCGGATGAAGTAAAAGCAAAATTGCTTAACAAATACTTCAGTTTAGTATTCACTGTGGAAGAGTTTGGAGCAGGCCCACATAAAACAAACACAAATAAGATTAAAAGTGAGGTAAAACTGAATCAATTTTCAGAACAGCATATTCATGAGGAGCTAACTAAACTTTAAAGTAGATAAGGCGATGGGGCCAGATAGGATACATCCAAGGGCATTCAGGGAACTTAGAGAAGACCTGGCAGCTCCACTGGCTGACCTTTTCAATGCTTCTTTAGAGTTGGGAGCATTTCCAGAAGACTGAAGAGGGGCAGATGTGGTTCCTATTTATAAAAGTGGAAGTAAGGAGGAGGCTGGGAACTATAGGTCAGTTAGTCTGACTTCTATGGTGAGCAAATTAATGGAATCACTGCTAAAATACAGGATAGCACAATTTCTCTAATCCAATGGATTCTAAGATCCAAGGCTGGATGGATTTACTAGAGATAAATCTTGTCAGATGAATCTGATCAATTTCTATGATTGGGTGACCAAAGTGTTGGATCAAGGAAAGTGCTAGACATAGTGTACTTTGATTTCAGGAAGGCCTTTGGCACAGGTTTGCACAGGAGAATTTTAAATAAATTGAGCATCCTTAGTATAGAACCTAGAGTGTCTGACTGGGTTAGAAACTGGCTGAATGGGAGGTGACAAAGGGTAGTGGTAGCTGGAGTTTAATCTGAGGAGGAGGGCATTACTAATAGTGTGCCTCAGGGATAAGTCTTTGGGACCAGTGTCATGTTTGGTAGCTTGCAGAACAGTCCCACAAGCCGCCTCACTGACCCCAATATTGCCAGTTCTGTCTCGTGGCCAGGACGCCATCATTCTCAACTAACACCACTCAACACGGCTCAGGACGCCACTATGCTGCCGTCCTCGATGGCCTCCCAAAAGGGTGCGCGCACCCAATCATCCTCTTGAAGCCCCTGGGGTGGGAAGGCAGCCCCAGCATCCTTTGATGGCAAAACTGGTCTTCCTCGTTACAAGGCTCCTTCAGTGGAGCATCAGATGCTTCAGCAACAGGTCTTCTGATGTGCCTAATGCCTTCGTGCGTGTTGCCATTGTTTCTGTGTTCCTGCATTCTTGTCATATTCCTGTGTTCCTGACTCCCTGCCTTCCTCTGTGTTCCTGTTGCTTCACCTATGCCCCTGCCTTGCCACATCCTTGTCCTCACCTTTGTCTTCTTCTTGTCTTGGTCTTGACTTCCCAGACTCTGACCTTTTGCTTGGACCTTGACCATTCCTTGATTGCTGCCTGAACCTGACCTTTTGCCTTGGATATGACTATTCTTTGTCTTGTCTGCCCAGAACTTTGGCCTGCCTTCCGTATCTTCTGTCTGCCATCAGCACTGACCTTGGTCTGTCTTTGGACTCTCGTCTTCCTGACCACCCCAGGGACCCATTTAAGTTTGCCGGCCACCAGAACCTAAGGGCTCAACCTGCGGGAGAGGAGGCTGGTATAGGTGAAGCTCCAGTCTGTCCAGCCGCGTCTGCCAGCTGTCGATGTGGACTTAGTAGGTTTGCCCATTAGGTTATCAACCAAGCCAAAGCACTAAGGGCCCACCAATATCAAGCCCATTACAAAAATATTGACAAGAATTGGTTGTAAGTGACATAACAAAATGATTGTTGGGAAAGATTTATCTTTTTGCCAATGATACCAAAATCTTCAACAGGGTAGACAGACATGAAGGTGTGGAAAACATGAGGAGGGATCTAGCAAAGCTCAAAGAATAGTCTAGAGACTAGCAGCTAAGATTTAATGCTAAAGATTTCAGAGTAATGCATTTGGATTGCAAAAATCCAAGTGAGAAGTACAGTATTAGAGGTGAAATTCTTCTAAGCACAAAAGAAGAGCAGGATATGGCAGTAATTGTATCTTAAGGTGGCCAAACAGGTGGATAAAATGATGGTAAAAGCTATAAAGATGCTTGGCTTCTAGAGGAATGGTCAGTAGAAAAAGGGAGGTGATACTGCCCCTGTATAGATCCCTGGTGAGACCTCATTTGGAATATTATGTACAATTCTGGAGACTGCACCTTCAAAAGGATATAAATCGGTTAGAGTCAGTCCAGAGGGTGGTTACTAAAATGAACAATGGTCTTCTTTCTAAAGCATATGGGGATAGACTCAAAGATCTAAACATATATATCCTAGAGGAAAGGCAAGATAGGGGAGGTATGATAAATATTTAATTATCTCAAAGGTTTCCATGCATAAAAGGCAGGCCTCTTAAAATTAAGAGGAGGCTCTAGAACAAGGGATCATGAGATGGGGTGAAAGGGGGTAGAATCAGGAGTCATCTTAGAAAATATTTCTTTAGAGAGGGTAGTAGATGCATGGAATGGCCTCCCAGAGGAAGTTTTGGAGACAAAATTGGTATCTGAATTTAAAAATGCATGGGATAAATGCAGGGGATTTCTAAGGGAGTGATAGGAATTGTTAGGGCTAGATAAATTAGACAGATGGGCTGACTAGATGGGCCACATGGTCTTTTTCTGTTGTCAAAGTTCCTCATGAGAAACTTCTTAGGAAATTAGAAAGTCATGGGATAGGTGGCAGTATCCTAATATGGATTGCTAACTGTCTAAAAGATAGAAAACAGAAAGTAGGGCAAAATGGTAAATTTCCCAATGGAAAAAGGTGAATAGTGTGTTGCGTTTGCCACCCGTGGAGGCCTGTGAGAGGCTTACTCATCTCCGAGTGTGGCCTGGAGAAGCCTCCAATTCCACCGAGCTATAAAAGGGCTTCTCTGCCTGTCCTTCGTTGCCTTCGCAGTGGATCGCTAGCACCATCAAGGTCTTCTGTTTTTTGTTCCATGTTCCTCGTCTCTTGTCGATTCCAGTTTCCTGTCTTCAGCATCTTCAGTCCTGAGTCCTAGTCTTCGCCTTTGTTCCTGAGTTCAAGTCTTCATTCCTGCATTCCATGTCTTGTTCCTGGTTCTTGAGTCTTTATCATGTTCCTGCATCTTGATTTTCCAAGCTTCTTGAGTCTTTGCTATGTTCCTGTTTCCAAGAACTCCAAGCCCTTGGAGCCCTACACCCAAGTCCTGTGAGCATGTGGACTGTGATCAGACCATGGTGGGCTGTGTAGGTCACGTCACTGCCCAAGTCGTGGGGCCAAGTCTTCCTTGTGTTATTCAAGTCACCAGTCTTGCCTCTGCCCAATTTCCAGCTAAAAAATAGGGACCAATGCTGCTTTTGGATATTACTAGCCTCTAATACTCCATCAGAAGAAACACAAAAGGGTCTAGAACAGAGATGCCACCTTAATTGGAATACAGTAGGGTCACAACCAATGTTCAAGATACTGATGTGGAAGGAGCTATCTCCAATTCTAAAGTGCATTTGTCACGGCTTTCTTAAAGTTACTACTCTCCAATGCCCTCTCTGTAGAGCTCTCCTCGGGTCTGGATGACTAATGTAACCTGGTTGTGCTGTACAAATCAGCATTCCAATTCCGCTGTCTTGGCAGCTTCTATTGCCTTAGCCATCAACAACACAATGGACTTAAATAATGGTATTTTCAATCAACTCCTGAAAGACTGCCATGGACTTCTCCCTTTGCTTAGTGCTCAAAATGAAATCTGGCGGGTGACTATCTTGGGATCCCTCTGCTTAGAGCCTTTCCTCTAGGAGACTTTTCTAGGTCTCAGCATCCTTACCAATAGGCTAACCAAAATGAATGTCCCTCCTACTTTTTATATGAGTTCTCAGTATAGTTATTCATTGACATTACAGTCAACTGCCTGCTGAGGCTTCATCTCCTACCTCCAACTATGATGCCATATTTTTAATGCACGTTTGGAAATCCCATTTTCACCAGGAAATAATTTGGGAGCATTATTAACCATGAGAGAAATTAATTCCAAGTCTATATTCCACATCCAATGAGAGTACCTTGTTCATGCAAGTATCATCTACCCCACTGAGTATTTTTAAGAGCAGTTCAAGATTTACTTTGGGTTGGGAAGCAAGTACCCAGTCTCATCCTGTGGTTGGTGAAAAGAAATGGGACGATCTGGACATCATCTACAAAACTCAAAACTCATCTTGTGGAGAAAGCATAAGATGGTCACCATGAATGGCAGTTAGAAGCAAGAACTGATAATGAATTAAGTCTGTTACTGGTTGTGGTACCACCTTCCCAGTCTGAAAATAACTAGCCCTGTTCAGGTCCATTTCTATGTACTCTAAGGAAATCGAAAGAGAAGCCACCTCCAGCCTTTCATCTCTTTCCTATCAAGCTTCAACTATAAATCAAAATCCATTCTTGATTTTAAGCAGTATTACAGCTAGCAGATCGTGTTGTCTCTCGATCGTGATTCCTGCTTTGTAGCTGGCTTCATTTCCTAACAGCAAAGAATAACTGTGCTGTCATCCGTTTCTACCTCTGATGTAGAGCTAAACCATCTGCTTTGGTAAATGCATCATATCTGGACCACAGATATGTTTATCTATAAGAACTGCCAAGACCTATAACCATAAATCTAGTTCTCCAGATTAATCTTTCTTCTCCAGTTCCATCTGGTACTTAAGAGCCAACCTGTTTACAATCCTGCAGCTGCATTTACTCATCTATCATGTTCAATAGCAGTATCTGCCATAGAGGCTTCAAAGAAATGATTCTCAATGAACTAATCAAACACTGCCATTGCCAGAGTGGCTAAGGATAATAATTCTACTTCAACCCTCAATCTGGTAATAATCAAGTGAGAACCTAAGAAATTGGACCAGTATACCTGGATCATATAAATTAAACCTGGACCTTCAGTTTTGTCCTTGGCAGTGTCTTTGTCCAAGTTTGCAGCTGTCTTTGTCCAGTCTACAGTCAAATCTTTTTCCAGTTTGTTCTCTATGGTTCCTTGCTTTAGTTCCTGAAACCAAACATCTTCAAATCCTATGTTGACCCTTGATTCCCCCTGTTGGTATAAGTATACCTTCATCTCCTCTGAAGCCAAAGAAAGAAGGCTTGAGAAGGGGGCTTTAAGGAGGGGGCATTGTTGTGCTTGCCACTCACAAAGGCCTGTGAGTAACTCACTCACCTCACGGCGTGGCCTGGAGATGTCACTGATGCCGCCAAGCCATGCTGCCACTCCCAAGTGGTGCTGAGTCGTCTCTACTGGCGCTGTTCCTGCTCGGCCCATCCTCCATGCTTCTGCTGTCATCACGGTCCTGTGTTGCTGCTCCATGGCAGGAGAGATGCCATCTTTGCCTTATTTGCAGCCTGACGGCCTGAAGGCCACTGACTTCCACTTCACCATTGTTCCTGTACCCGATGTCCTCCTAAGCTCGTGTGCCTCTGCTCACAATTTAAAAGGACTGTGGCTGGAAAAGCCCCACAGCCCTTCCTGATGATGTCATGCCTGCAGCCCTATAAAAGGGCTTCTCTGCCAGGCCCTCATTACCTTCACAATGGATCACTATCACCATCAAGGTCTTCTGTTCTTCGTTTCATGTTCCTGGTCTCTCGTCAGTTCCTGGTTCCTGTCTTCAGTGTCTTCAATCCTGACTCCTAGTCTTCACCTTTGCTCCTGAGTTCAAGTCTTCATTCCTGCATTCCACATTTTGATCCTGGTACCTGAGTCTTCGTTATGTTCCTGCATCCTAGTCCTCCAAGTTTCCTGAGTTTCTGCCATGTTCCTGTGTCCAAGTACTCCAAGCCCTCGGAGCCCTGCACCCAAATCCTGCAAGCACGTGGACCATGACCAGCCCATGGCAGGTTGGGCAGGCTGCGTCACTGCCCAAGTCCTGGGGCCAAGTCTTTGGAGTTCTGTTCCTTGTTCCAGAGTCCTAGTCTTTGTCTCCAGAGTGTGAGTCCAAGTCTTCATTCCAAGTTCCTAGTTTCTGCAGGCATGCCAGCATCATGGTCTGTGAGCAGCCCACGGCAGTCTGTGTAGGTTGTAGCACTAGGCCTGCTTCCAAGACCATCTTTGCTGGGTCAAGTCCTCGCAGTCTATCCTTGTTTTAAAGTTCCGAGTCAAGTTCCTAGTCTTGCTCCTAGTTCCGGTCTCGTGGAGCTTATCCAACCAACGGATCACCTTGTTCCTTGATCTACGCCATGTTCCTAATTCCAAGCATTGTTACACGTTCCAAGTCTTCAGTGCCTTCGTCATGTCTGTTTCCAGAGTCACCTTTTGTCCTCAACCTCTGTTTGTTCTGATGCACAAGTCGTTCCCAAGCAGCAAGTCCAGAAAGGCTATTGAGTGGCTGAAGGGTTACCCCAGAGACCATCATTGCATTGCTGCATCTCACTCCTATGCATGCAGGTTCAGCAGAAGCTCCAAGTCTTCAAGCTTCTGTCCAGCCCATGCCTGGATGCGCTCGCCTACCCATGGTGTGTACCTTAGAGCTTTGCCCTGGGGTTGTGCCGTGGCCCAAGGGCTCAAGCTCTCCATCGATCAGGCCCCGAGACCGGTCGCAAAAGAATGGGGTGCCCCAGGTATCTGCTCTGGAACCAGTGCTTTTTAATATATTTATAAATGACCTGGAAATGGGAACAATAAGTGAGGTGATCACAATTGCCGATGACACAAAATTATTCAAAGTTGTCATATCACAAGAGAATTGTGAGAAATTGCAAGAGGACATTGCAAAACTGGGAGACTGGGCATGCAAATGGAAAATGAAATTTAATGTAGACAAGTGCAAAGTGGTGCACTTAGGAAAGAGTAACCCAAATTATAGCTACAAAATGCAAGGTTCCATATAAGGAGTCACCACTCAGGAAAAGCATCTAGGTGTCATCATTGAAAATCTTCTGAACAGTGTGCAGCAGCAGCCAAGAAAGCAAATAGAATGCTAGGGATGATTAGGAAAGGAATGGAGAATAAAACAGAGAATATCATAATGCTTCTGTATTATTTCAAGGTGTGACCTCATCTTCAGTATAGTGTTCAGTTCTGGTCACCATATTTCAAGAAAAATATAGCAGAATTAGAAAAGGTACAGAGAAGGGTGACCAAGATGATAAAGGAGAAGGAACAATTCCACTTTGAAGAAAGGCTAAAGAGGTTAGGATTCTTCAGCTTGGAAAACAGACAGCTGAGGGGAGATATGATATAGGTCTATAAAATAATAAGTGGAATGGAACGAGCAAACATTAATCAGTTGTTTACTCTTTTGAAAAGTACAAAGACCAGGAGACACACAATGAAGTTACTTATAAGAGAAAATATCTTTTTTACTCAATGCATAAATAAGCTCTGGAATTCGTTGCCAGAGAATATGGTGAAAGCTATTAGTAAGCTGCTTTTAAAAAAGGTTTGGACAAATTCCTGAAGGAAAAGTCCATTAACAATTATTAAGGGAGAGTTGCAGAAATCCATTGCTTCTTCTTGGGATAAGCAGCTTGGAATCTATCTACCCTTTGGGATCCTGCCAGGTACTTGTGACCTGACTTGGCCACTGTTGGAAACAAGATACTGGGCTTGATACTTTGTCTGACCCAGTATGGCAAGCCTTATCTTCTTATATTTCTATGATTCTGTGTAATGGCTCAGTAGAGCTGAGCTGAAGGTTTATTCTGCTTTGTTTGATAAGCATTGCTCCTGTTATAAGCTATCTTATAGTAAAAAGACTAAAGACTTCTCTTACTGACTATTGGTATTCAGTGTTTACTAGCACCTCCAACAGGTCTTTTTTTTTTATTTATTTAATCAATTTCTAGACCACTTCCCTGGCAATGCTGTCCAAAGTGGTGTACAAGAGCACAAGAAATGCAAAAAAACCCAAAACAAACCTGGACGCTTGCCTCACAGATACGTAGCCCAGAGCCAACTACCCATGCCTTGTTCTTTCCTGACACCTTGTATTTTAGGGTCAGTCTTTATTTTTGTGAATTTTGTAGATGGTATGCGATGAATAGAGCATAAAGCGCAGCATAAGAGGAAAGGTGAGAATCTGAGTTAAAATATACCTTTGTCGAGAATTACAATTTGATGAAGACAGAGTCAATAAGTGTCTCCCTTTTGCCATTTAGGTCTGAGTTATTTTCTTCTGGTTATACCAAATTAAAAGAAAGTGAAATTACAGCTGCTTTCCTCCCTGTCCCATTTGCCTGTGCACATCATTTTACTGAACAGGGGGCTGTGGGCATGCCAGAGTGGCCCCTCAGTGAATAGGATTCATCCAGGAGATGCCAGTCTCATGCTCTCTCATACACACGCTCATAAGTGTGCCAGCGCATGCCTATTGGCACACAAGCACAAACACAGGCAAAGGGTGGCATAAGGAGAACAGAGCCTTGCAATGGCAGAAAAGCACATATATATTACCTGGGATGGAAGGCTGTAGCAGGGGGTGCAACAGTACATCCTGCATTAGGCCCACTTTCCAAGGCACTTGATGTTTCCCTGAATCAGTCCTTTTGTTTCCTGTCATAGAGAGAGGAGGAACAGAGACAGAGACATGAATCTGGGCCCCTTATACCTAAGAGGCACACTTCATAAAACAAATATTATAATGTTAGATGTGTTTCTTATACTTGCAAAAATAGTAAAAATGGAATACCATTAAAAGATTAAACAAAGATATAACTATGTAGTGTCACAAAATTGTGCTGAATTTGTGATATCAGGAATAATTAGCACTTTTGCACAAACAGAATCATCCACTTATAGTCCAAGTCAGTTTTTATTAATTTTCACTTTGCAGCTTTTCTTATGCTTGCTTCATCTCTGACACCATCTTTCTTTTTTTTTTTATATCTCTTTAATTTGAGATTTAGCAAGACATGACAGCACGCATACAAAACAGTAACATCATTAATCCCAAGATTATAAACATAGAATATAATGAAATGCCATATCATGAACGATATAATGTGAGAAATTAAAGCAATAAAAATATTTAAGGCAAAGATCGTAATACATGGATGTATCACTCAATATGTTGTCTCCACTGCCAGTACTTCTTCCATATGTTATCATAGGCCTCCTACTTGTTGAGAAGAGAGAAGGAAATCTTTTCCATTATAATGATATCTGCTACTACCGATTCCCAGTGAGGAGTTGAAGGAGCTGATTTCCAATAATAAACGATAGTGATGCAGGCAGCATGTAATAAATGAATAGCAAGGAGTTTAGCAGTTTTATGCAAAGCAAAGTCATCCTACATACCCAGCAAACACCAAGAGGCAATAAGTTGAAGAGGCTAACCCAATATTTCTCTAGTTATAATCTTAACCTGCTGCCGAAAGTTACTAACAATGAGACAGTCCCAACACATATGGAAATGAGAAGCAGATTCCTCACACCCCCGCCAACATAAGGGGGCTAAAGGCAATGAATTTAGAGAAGAACATAGGATATCTGTATGTTCTATGTAACAGGTGAAACAATAACTCCTGGACCTGGTTACAGCAGGACAATTTGAGAGTAGACCCCTATGGTAACTTGGGCAATAGCAGCTTGGGAAACAGCCAGAAAGAATAAGGAGGCAGACTCTGACTGTTTCCTTTTGTGCAATTTATTTACAGTGGAAAAATGAAGTGCAAAGCAAAACAAGCAAATTAAGTAGCTCACCTTAAAGTTCAAGAAGCACAGAGACATCACGCATTGCAAGTTTTCTCATAGAGTGGCTTGCTGCCTGCTCCCCGGAGCCTCACTAAGTCTTCTGGGCACTGTCTTCTTACGCTAGACTGAAGGGATCCTCCCTGAGCCCAGAATCCCTTGTTGGGTTGGGACTTAAGGAGGACCGGGCAAGTAGCTGTACCGGTCCCTTGAAGTAGTCTGAGGGAGTTTTCTGTAGACTCCCTCACATTCCCTCCCCCTCAGCTCAGCCTTGCCAGGATGAGTGCCTGCCTGTACCTGGGACACCTCTCTGGACTGGAAATCCACATTGGCATTCTCCCATCCTGCCCTATGTTGGATTGTATAGTTGAAGGACTTTAGGGCCAGGAACTCTCTCATCACCCTCATATTGGACTCCTTATTTCTATTTATAGGCGCAGTTGGTGATCTGTTACGAGCATGAACTGCCATCCCAGCAAGTAGTAGCGCAAGGCCTGTAAGCTCACTTGATTGCCAAGGCTTCTTTTTTGTCTTTAGAGTAATGACTCCTAAGGCATCAGCTTCCGGATAATGTATATCACAGGATGTTTTTGACCATCCTTCCCTTGATCTAAGACTGCTTTCAAGCCTACTTCTATGGCATTGATCTGCACCATGAAGGGTTTGGTGAAGTCTGGACCTATTAGGACCAGTTTGGAGCATAACATCTCTTTCAGAGCCCAGAAGGTCTTCTCTGCTTCAGCAGACCACTGAACCTTCTCTAGTGCTTTCTTCAACAACAGCCTTGTGAGAGACTCCGCCTTCTACAAGTAATTGCAGATAAACGGTCTGTAGTATCCTGTAAGGTCTAGGAATGCTCTCACTTTCGCTTTTGTTTGTGGGACTGGAACCCTGGTGATTGCCTCGATCTTCTGGGTCTGCAGATAGACCATGCCCTTTCCCAGGGTATAACCAAGATACTGGACTTCTTGCCCTCTCAACAAGCACCTCTTAGGGTTGGCAGTCAGTCCTGCTTTTCTCAGACTGGTTAGCACAGCCTGGAGTTGACTTAGCTATGTCTTCCAGTCTAGGATGTTCACCACAATATCATCCAAGCAGGTGGCTGCGTATCTTTGATGTGGGCAGAGCAGGCAGTCAACCAAGCATTGAAGTGCTCTGGAGGCACCAAGGAGTCCAAACGGGAGGACAGTAAACTGGAAAAGTCACCCTGGCATCAAGAAGGCAGTCTTCTTCTTCACAGCTGGCAAATGTGCCAATAGCCTTTTGTAAAGTCCAGGGTAGAGATGATCTGGGCTGATCTCAGATGCTCAATTAGTTCATCCATTCATGGCATCAGGCACACGTTTGAGCTTTGAGACATCATTGACATTTTTAAAAGCAATGTAGAAATTATGCTCCCACCTGGCTTTGGAACCAACACTATAGTTGAGGAACAATCACTGTTGGACTCCTTTATAATCCTTAGCTGGAGCATCTCCTTCACTTTGGTCTCAATGACGTGGTACCTGGCCTCGGGAACATGATAGGGTTGTTGCATTACCACAATGCCAGGAGATGTGGGTGGGTACAACTTGGTACGTTTGAGAAGATCTCCTTGTTTTGCTCCACCAGCTGCTTTATGTCCGCAGTTTGGGGTAGATTTTATAAAACTACGCCCACGCATACTTTTGTTCGCGCACCAGGCGTAAACAAAAGTATGTCGGATTTTATAAGATACGTGCATAGCCACGCGTATCTTATAAAATCCGGGGTCAGCGCGCGCAAGGGGGTGCACATTTGTGCACCTTGCGCGTGCCGAGCCCTGCGCGCGCTGCCCGTTCCCTCCGAGGCCGCTCCGAAATCATCCAAGCAGGTGGCTGCGTATCTTTGATGTGGGCAGAGCAGGCAGTCAACCAAGCATTGAAGTGCTCTGGAGGCACCAAGGAGCGAAATCGGAGCGGCCTCGGAGGGAACTTTCCTTCGGCCTCCCCCCACCTTCCCCTCCCTTCCCCTACCTAACCCACCCCCCCAGCCATATCTACACCCCCCTACCTTTATCATGAAAGTTACACTTGCCCCAGGCAAGCGTAACTCGCGCGCACTGGCCGGCCGCCGCTGTGCGATTCCCTGGCCTGGGAGCAATTTTGGAGGCCTTGACCACACCCCCAAAATGCCCCTGGGCTGGAACCATGCCCGCGGCCACGCCCCTGGAATGCCTCCGAATGACACGCCGCCGCGACACGCCCCCGACATGCCCCCCCAGGAAAGCCCTGGGACTTACGCACGTCCTGGGGCTTGTGCGCGCTGCCGAGCCTATGCAAAATAGGCTCGGCGTGCGCAGGGGGGTTTTGAAAGGGTTACGCGCATAACCTATGCGTGAAACCCTTTCAAAATCTACCCCTTTGTGCGATGGATAGCTGATTTCCAAAAGGAATCTGGGTTCGGTCCATTTCAGGTCCAACCTCTGGACCAAACTCTCCTTCTTTTAGCACTCTGCACTCCTGTTCAACCCACTTCTTCAGAAGGTTTACGTGGTAGATTTGAGTTTTCCTTCATTCATCTGGCTGGGCTATTTTGTAATCTACGGGTCCCCTTTTCTCCAAAACTTCAAAAGGTCCTTGCCAACAAGCTAACAACTTAATTTCTGAAGACAGGAGGAGGACAAGGACATGGTTCCCTGACTGTAATACTCTTTGGAACATAGAACGATTGGAGCCTCAAATATATGTATTTACAAAAGAACATAGTCTGAGCTGCCTCTAGGCATAGGCGGGCCACCTCCTCAGCCTTTTAGGTGAACTGGCACTCAGAGAACATAGTCAACGAGATTCTGCCTGAGGTTCCTTTCGTCTTCCCAATTCTCATGATTTATGTCCAAGATTCCTCTCAGTCTCCTTCCATATAGCAACTCAAAAGGAGAAAACCCCATCGAACTCCGTAGCACTTTCAGACTATGAACAGCACATAGGGTAGCAATGCATCCCAATTTTTGCCATCTTCATTCACAAATTTCCTCAACATTTGTTTGAGTGTCTGATTGAAGCGCTTGATGACGTCAGTGGTCTATGAGTGATGCACGGAAGTATGCAGAGTTTTTACCTTGAGCAAGGTAAAGAGTTGTTTCATTACCTTGGTCACAAACGAGGTTCCCTGATCCATCAGGATCTCCTTGGGCTGCCCAAGTTGTGAAAATACCTTCATTAGAGTGGTTGCCTCAGGGTTTTCATATTCTGGAGCGGTACTGCCGCCTGATATTGGCGAGGATGCCAATTGGAAGCCATTGTAGTTCATATAATAAAGGGGTTACGTGATCTAATTTTTGTTTTCAAAAAATTAGTTTGACTGCCTTTACCCTCCTGTTCTGTGTGTGTGAGGAGCCAGATAGCACCAACAATGCTTAGGGGTGGCAAAAATGTAAATACATCACCATCTATCAGGCACGCATTGCTTATTTGAGAGCTATTTTGAACTTATTATAATTGACTGTTTTGAGTAAACATACATTTAAGGACTGTGCTTAATGCAACAGTTACTAAACAAAAGAATTACTATAGATACTACAGGAACAGTGTACATGCAGACCTATATAGTGACAGTAATACATTATTCCAATAGCAGCCCTACTGTAAAGGGAGGAAAAGAAAAAAGGGGCAAACATGAAGTTTGAGAACAGACACTAAGAGGCCTATGCACTAAATCTCACTAAACATTTTAGCATGAGTTTAATTGCACAGGCCCCATGTGAGTACATTCCTTTTAAAAATAAGCTAGTTTAAAGTATGCATGTTAAAAGCACCGGCACACATTGCACTTACTATTTGTGTAGGGGACTAGTGGGGGAGGAGGAGGGGTGCTGTTGAAAATGCCAAGTATGTGCACTGTTTTACTCCCCTCACCTACACATGCCCAATGGAATGCCCTGATTTATAGGGGGTGCAATCTTTGCGCACCCTCAATCTACTGTTCAGCTCCTATGAGGAGGGCGATTTGCGGACAGGTCAGTTAACACGTGTAAATCATTATTTAACCCCATAAATGGCTTTAAAAATCGCCCTGTCTGTTGAAATCCATTTTAATTAAAACTTGAACCCCCCCCCACAAGTTGACGGCAAAATAGTCAAAATCATGGTGTATTACATTGGTCACAGTACTGAGACTGGAGCAAAACATTTTGCAAGCCTTTGTATGTGGCTTCATCAAAGGCAGTTAATTACCATCTTTATACGGCAGACAGCAAGTGCTTGGGCCTGAAATGGAGTCGAGCATGATATAAGATAGCAGCAGACAGTGAAAAGAGAGCAGCAAAATGCAGGGAATGCCAGGATAAAACACAGAAATCCACTTTAGATGCTGCTCAAAATATGCAAACTAGACAAAAAAAAAAACTTTTGTGGTACTTCCCCTTTAATGCCCCTGCTGGATATTTGCAGCACTGTGTTGGGATTTAGATTACATTGATGGCATTGTTTAATCTCGAGAGAAGAGGGAGAAATATAATTATAATTTTATTAGCTATAAGACCAATTGGGATTGTAGGGGCAGAAGAATTTTCTCTCCTATCCCCAGATCTGTCCCTGAATGACTGAAAAGAATCATTTAAATCCTAATCAGAAGCACATGCTTATCTTCCAGTGAAATAAAGCTCTTTTTCTTTTTTTAAAATACTCTCAGAGGCCAGGTCTTAATTAACTCAGTAAGTGACATTTGAAGCCTCTCCTGGCTCACAGAAAACAACATCATTACCAAGAATAGCAGTGCTCCTACTTACAGCTTAATTGAATTAAAGCCACGAGCAGGGGAAAAGGCAAAGACAGTTATAGAGACCGGAGGGAGAATATTACGTCTCTTACTTATCTACAAGAACAAAGATTGAACAATAGAGTAGAGCATTGTGCGTAAATATACAGTTCATGCAGTACAATAACCATCAATTTAAAGATGTACTCCATTACAGAAAATACAAAAACATTCAGAACACCCTGGAGCAGCCTCATAAAGAGAGAGATGTGGTCGAAGCCTTGCTCTAAAATTTCACTTTTCTGGCTTTCTAAGAGAGGGCAGAGAACTTTTCAATTCTTGCCTAAAGGTACTTGTCCAGCACCTTTGAAAACTGGTCCTAAGAAATGAGTGAAAAAGGAGAAATTCTTACATGTTAAAAACAGAAGAACTAAATCACTGATAATACCAACTATATTCCCCCATTCTGCATGCATCAATTAAGACGCAAGTTATTGACCATCATAATAGCCTTCATTGTTCAATAAAGGGTCTCTTTATTGCTCTGCCTTACTTTTAATCATAGGTCAATTTTAGGTGACTTGTTTTTTCAATTTTTCAATTTTTTGTTGCTGCGTGTCACAACCACCACCATCATTAAAAGTTCATAAATTCGCCATATTGCATCAAAGTTTGTGAATTCTTTGACTGAAACTTATCTGAGATGAAAAAATGTTCTTCGCCCATACAGCTGGTAAACGGTGCCAATGCCCGACACGGGGCCGTGTTTCGGACAACGGAGTCCTTTTTCAAGGGCTTTTTTTATTACGGCAGCCTACACCTTCATGGAGTTTCGCGGCGGTTTTTGGGAGCACATAGAAAGACATGGTTTAATGGAACACAGTCAACATGGATTTACCCAAGGGACGTCTTGCTTAACAAATCTGCTTCATTTTTTTGAAGGGGTTAATAAACGTGGATAAAGGGGAACCGGTAGATGTAGTGTATTTGGATTTTCAGAAGGCTTTTGACATAGTCCCTCATGAGAGGCTTCTAAGAAAACTAAAAATTCATGGAATAGGAGGTGATGTCCTTTCCTGGATTACAAACTGGTTAAAAGACAGGAAACAGAGAGTAGGATTAAATGGTCAATTTTCTCAGTGGAAAAGGGTAAACAGTGGAGTACCTCAGGGATCTGTACTTGGACTGGTGCTTTTCAATATATTTATAAATGATCTGGAAAGGAATACGAGTGAGGTTATCAAATTTGCGGATGATACAAAATTATTCAGAGTAGTTAAATCACAAGCGAATTGTGATACATTCAGGGCCGGCGGAACCACTAGGCGAGCTAGGCCTGTGCCTAGGGTGCCGAGACTTAGGGGGCGCTGCGGCAGGCAGCAGAATTTTGAAAGGGCAAAAAGTGCCCTTTCAAAATTCTGCCAGCCTTCGACTCGCCTAGATGGAGACCAAGCGTTGAGATTTAGGGGGCGCCGCGGCAGGCAGGCAGCCAGCTCCCGACTCGCCCTGCCGTCCCGCCAGTGTCACCCTCCCGACACCCCCCTAGTGGTCCAGGGGAGGTCCCGGGAGCGATCTGCCGCTCCCGGGGCCTCCGCTGCCACTAAGCAAAATGGCGCCGGTGACCTTTATCCCCTACCATGTGACAGGGGCTGAAGGCCACCGGCGCCATTTTGCTTAGTG
Organism: Rhinatrema bivittatum; assembly: GCF_901001135.1. Taxonomy (NCBI): domain Eukaryota; kingdom Metazoa; phylum Chordata; class Amphibia; order Gymnophiona; family Rhinatrematidae; genus Rhinatrema; species Rhinatrema bivittatum. Next base: position 108,794,944 of record NC_042618.1, read on the forward strand.
GCAGCCGAGGCCCCGGGAGTGGCAGATCGCTCCCGGGCCCTCCGCTGGACCACTGGGTGGGGACGTCGGGAGGGTGGCACTGGGGGGGAGGCAGGGAGAGTCGGGGGCTGGCTGCCTGCCGCGGCGCCCCTTAAGTCTCGGCGGCTGGTCTCCGGCTGCACCGATCTTCCTTTCTTCGGCCACGTGATCAGCTAGACCGGCTGCGCCGATCTTCTTTGTGTGTGTGTGTGTGTGTGTGTGTGCGTGCGTGCGTGCGCTGCGATGCGATGCGATGTGATGTATATGTAAGAAAGGAATGGAGCTTCTGTGTGTGTGTGTGTGTATGTGATGTGTATGTGAGAAAGGAATCTGCCAGTTTAAAAAAATGAAGTGTGATAATACATATACCTCAACTTTTGTGCTGATTTTGTTGAAAAGTTGGATGAAAGATGAAATTACTAAATTTTAAGAATCCCTCTGCTGTAAAATAAAATTTAACAAAGTGGGTAGAGACAAATACTAAAGTGGGTAGAGACAAATACTAAAGTAAAAAAAAAATTAAAGTATTTAAAATGTTCATCTCAACAAAATCACAAATTTAAGATACTAATGCCAGGTGGTTTTTTTTTTTAAGCATAATTTAAGCATGAAGACTAGAATAGTTCCAATCTGAAACAGTTTTGCTTTTTTTTTTTTTTTAAGCCTTTAGAAAATGTATATTTTTAAATGACTAAGACTGGAGTCTTCCCATTTAAAAGGGAAGCTGACTAAGGATGTCTTTCTGTTCCATATCTCCCACATGAATAATCATACGACTGATAGTTTGAAGAAACACACTTGCTTTATTGCCTGAAAGCATAAAACAAGAGAAGGTGTAGGTGGCTGTCCCTTGGGAGGACAGAACCTGAAGAAAGGGTGTCATTTCGCCTTCTGATAGGAATGTGGTTTTCTTATTTAATGGTTGGGAGCATCACTTTCACTTTTAGTAAAAGTGAAAAATGCTGTCAGTCTGAAAGCAAGGTGCTTCTGTGAGTGTAATGTGTATGTGAGACAGGGAGAGTGCTTCTGTATGTGTGTGGTGTATATGTGAGTCAGGGAGGGTGCTTGTGTGTGTCAGTGTGTGTGTGCGAGAGAGATGGAGCATGTTTTTGGCTGGCTTGTGGCTGTGAGAGAGGGCATGTGTGTGATTGAGCCTGTTTGTAAGTGAGATAGAACGTGTGTGATTGAGAGCTTGTGTGTAAGTGAAATAGAGAGAGCATGTGTGTGATTGAAAGCCTGTGTGTTAGTAAGAGAGAGCGAGAGCATTGTGTGATTGAGAGAGACTGGCCAGAGAGGTGACTGGTATGTGTGTGTGTGTGAGAGAGAGAGACTGGTTGGGGAGATGAGTGATGTGAGAGAGACAGAAACTGGTCCTGAGGGTGTGACTTGTGTGTTTGTGTGTGAGAGAGAGAGAGAAGAGACTGGTTGTGGTCCCTAAGGAAGAGGACTGTGAGGACAGCTTCAGCAGCTACTGCTGCTTCTGGTATGGCCTGCTGGAGAACTGCTGGAGAACTGCTGGAGAGGGTAAGTAAAGGTGGCTTTTTAAGTTCATTTTTCTTGATTGACTACCATTTTAAATATTGGGTAGTATGTGATGTGTCTGCTGTTTGAAATATTTTATTGGTGTTTGGTAAAGCTTTCAAAATTTGCATTAATCTTTAATTATTGGATATTCTATTCATCAGCTGTTTTGAAATTATCTTATTTGTATGGTTTTATAATTATGATTAATGATTTATATATCTTTATATTACTGATTTGTTTCACAAGGAATGGTGAAATTTTTGTTTTTCCATTGTTACACTGTATAGAGTCTGGCGTGATGCGTTTTACAGTTCAGTTTTTGTCTGCACATTTCTGTTTATACTTTATGTGGCTTTATTCTGTATTTGATGAGAGGTCTGTCTCTGCTCTGTATGTGTGACCATGATGAGAGATTCTGCTTGCATATAGTGTCTGTATAGGGATCATTAGCAATCGGGTTTGTTTTGTTTCCTCAGTAGGTGGTGTATTGGTATTCTAGGACCCAGTGTAATATTTACCCTTGCTTTTTCAAAGGTAGGGTTATTGTTGTTTGAGTCCTTGGTGTTATTACTGTTACGTTATGATGGGATTGCAGTATAGATTTTGAGTGTCTTTTTTGCGGGGTTTTGTGTTAGTTCACAATGTGCCTGGCAGTGGAAGGTGTTTGTGCTGCTGTTACTGTGAGGTGACACCAGCATTTGAAAATATCTTTTAGTATGATGAGCTGTAAGGGAAACATCCAAGCTCCATTGTTTGGGGGAATTTCAGTGGATGCACAGAGTTAGAGAAATGAAGATGCAGGATTTGTATTGACATTCTGTTCCTTCCTATATATTCCAGACTTCACTCTCATAGCCATATAGAATTAGTTGAATGAGGCTATCAAATAATTTTATAGTGTGAAACTGGCCAGCTTTTTTAAATTACCCAGAAGAGCCTTTGGACTTTTTTATTAACACTTTTTTTTAATAACCAATTTGAAAGCACGATCCATGCTATAGAGGTGGGTGTGATGAAGAAATGTCATTTTGGCTCCCCCCCCCCCCCAAATTCTTCTGTCTAGCGACACCACTGACTTTCTGTGACCTTAAGCATTAGTAGAAGAAGAATTAAGGGGGCGATGCTGGAGAGGTACACAAATGCATTGGCCCCCGGGCACCGGAGACCCTTGGTGCGCCACTGAGTGCGAGTCATATGGGGCCGCTAGCGGTGGCAAAGAGGAGTGGAGATTTCGCGGGCCGCAAGCAGTGCCCAACCTGCTTGTGACCGGAAAACCACACAGTCAACGGGCGTGATCAAGAATGAGGTAGGAATCGGGGCTGAGACCGGGGGGTGGCAGCGCAACGGGGGGGGGGGGGGGCAAGGGAGAAGGCTCGCCTAGGGCACCGGCCCTGGATACATTACAGGAGGACCTTGCAAGACTGGAAGATTGGGCATCCAAATGGCAGATGAAATTTAATGTTGACAAGTGCAAGTTGTTGCATATAGGGAAAAATAACCCTTGCTGTAGTTACATGATGTTAGGTTCCATATTAGCAGCTACCACTTAGGAAAAAGATCTAGGCATCATAGTGGATAATACTTTAAAATTGTCGGCTCAGTGTGCTGAAGCAGTCAAAAAAGCAAACAGAATGTTAGTAATTATTAGGAAGGGAATGGTTAATAAAACGGAAAATGTCATAATGCCTCTATATCGCTCAATGGTGAGACCGCACCTTGAATTCTGTTTACAATTCTGGTCGCCACATCTCAAAAAAGATATAGTTGCAATAGAGAAGGTACAGAGAAGGGCAACCAAAATGATAAAGGGGATGGAACAGCTCCCCTATGAGGAAATGCTGAAGAGGTTAGGGCTGTTCAGCTTGGAGAAGAGACGGATGAGGGGGGATATGATAGAGGTCTTTAAAATCATGAGAGGTCTTGAATGAATAGATGTGAATCGGATATTTACACTTTCGAATAACAGAAGGACTAGGGGGCATTCCATGAAGTTAGCAAGTAGCACATTTAAGACTAATCAGAGAAAATGATTTTTCACTCAATGCACAATAAAGCTACGGAATTTGTTGCCAGAAGATGTGGTTAGTGCAGTTAGTGTAGCTGGGTTCAAAAAAGGTTTGGATAAGTTCTTGGAGGAGAAGTCCATTAACTGCTGTTAATCAAGTTTACTTAGGGAACAGACACTGCTATTAATTGTATTAGTAGCATGGGATCTTCTTAGTGTTTGGATAATTGCCAGGTTCTTGTGGCCTGGTTTGGTCTCTGTTGGAAACAGGATGCTGGGCTTGATGGACCCTTGGTCTGACCCAGCATGGCAATTTCTTATGTTCTTATGTTCAGAATAAAAAGTAGAATGTCATAATGCCTCTGTATCACTCCATGGTGAAGCTGCACCTAGAGTGCTGTGTGCATATCTGGTTGCCAAATCTCAAAAAAGACATAGTTGATTGGAAAAGGTACAGAGAAGGGCAACCAAAATGATAAAGTGGATGGAACAGCTCTCCTATGAGGATAGGCTAAAGAGGTTAGGGCAGTTCAGCTTGGAGAAAATACAGCTGAGAGGGGCTATGATAAAAGTCTATAAAATCATGAGTGGAATAGAATAGGTACATGTAAATCAATTATTGCTCTTAAAAAAATACTCAGTGAAGTTAGTAAATAGCACATTCAAAACAAATCGTAGAATTGTTTTTTTTTTTCACTCAATGCACAACAATGCGCTGGAGTTCATTGCCAGAGGATGTGGTTAAGGCAGCTAGCATAGCCAAGTTTAAAAAAGGTTTGGATAAGTTCCTGGAGAAGTCAATAAACTTTTATTAACTAAGTAGACTTAAGAATAGCCACTACTTATCAGTGAGCGATAGCAGCATGAGATCTATTTACTGTTTCAGATCTTGCCAGGCAGGTGTGACCTGCATTGGCCATTGTTGGATACAGGATACTGGGTTCGAAGGACCTAGTATGGCAGATTCTCATGTTCTTATGGCTATAATAGCCTTTTCACCTTACCTTTTCAACCATGTCAGTAGTTGTTTGGCCTTCCACCTTTTTTAATATGTGGAATACATCTGGTCTGTGTTTTCAAGATGATATTTTTAAACAATAGCCATGTCTGATGTAAACTTTTGCAGTTGCATCTTTTACTTTTTTCTCTTTTTCTCATTTTATTATAGACTCCCTTTTGAAAGTTAAATGCTAGAGCAGTAGTTTTCCTTAGGGGTAGATTTTCAAAGGGTTACGTGCGTAAGATACACGCGTAACCCCAGAAAAGCTGCCCCAAGCTGCCCCTGTGTGTGCCGAAGCTATCGGTGGCGTGTGAAAGCCCCGGGATGCACATATGTCCCGGGGCTTTCAGAAATGGGCAGTCCGGGGTGGGGCCAGGGGTGTGGCGGTGGTCCGGGGGCAGGGCCAGGAGTGTGGCAGTGGTCTGGGGGTGGGGCCAGGGGCATTCCGAGTCCTCCGGCACTGCGGCCGTACCGGAGGTTTGCTCGCCGGCAACCTGCCTGCGCGTGCAAGTTACATCTGCCTCGGGCAGGCGTAACTTTTGAAACAAAGGTAGGCAGGGGGATTTAGTTAGGGCTGGGGGATGGGTTAGATAAGGGAAGGGAGGGGAAGGTGGGGGGAGCAGTTGAAAATTTCCCTCCGAGGTCGCTCCGATTTCTGAGCGGCCTCGGAGGGAACGGAGGCAGCCTGTGCGGCTTGGCGTGTGCAAGTTGCACAATTGTGCACCCCCTTGCGCGCGCCAACACTGGATTTTATAACATGCACGAACAAATCTGCATCTGCGCGCAGGTTTTAAAATCTGCCCCTTAATGTCCATCCTCCAGTTATTAAGTCAATTTGATTGTGTAAGATCATTATTGCCAAGTGGTCCTTCTTGCACCAAATTCTACATTCCACTAAGGATTCATTCTAAAATAGCTTGTTGTCTCATCAATTCCTGGACAAGATGCTCCATGAAGCTGTTATTTATTTCATTTACCTCCCTAGCATGTACTGATGTGACATTTACCCAGTCAATATTGGTGTAATTGAAATCTCCCATTATTACTGGGTTGCCAAATTTGTTAGCTTCCCTAATTTCTATTAGTATTTTGTCATTGGTCTGTTCATTCTGGCCGGGAGTGTGGTTTCTATCCCAACTACTATACTATTCTATAACCATCCCATCCTACATGGAATTTCTATCCATAAAGATTCCACAGTGCATTTGATCTCTTGCAGAATTTTTATCCTCTTTGATTCTAGACCATCCTTAGTATATAGTACTATTCCCCTCTTCCGCCCACCAGTTTGATCCTCCCTATCATTGTAATATCATTTGTACCCTGGTATCGCACTGTCCCATTGATTATCCCCTCCCACCAGATCTCTGAGATGCCAGTTATGTCTCTTCATTCAGTGCTATACATTCTAATTCTCCCTTCTTATTTAACTGTAGTGGCATGTTACTTAGTGTACAACAGAGGAATAATGTGTGGCAAACACTATACTGGTCAATATAACTCTATACAATAGATTTTTAATAGGTGCATACAAACACACATTTGGTACAAAATATATTCTTAAATATACATTCATAGAAGGACCCCGCCATGGCCGTGTTTCGCATCAGGGGCTGCATCAGGGGGACCGCAACTTCTAAGAGCCTGAAAGCTCAGTTCAGTGCAAGAGATCGTGGGTCGATTGTATGCAGTTGAATGAGTCTGTTAAACTTGTGAAGCGTAAACTCTGAAGTGTTCAGAAGAGCCCTGAAGTCCCGTGCATTGCTCTTCTCAACACTTCAGAGTTTTTTGCTTCGCAAGTTTAACAGACTCATTCAACTGCATACAATCGACCCACGATCTCTTGCACTGAACTGAGCTTTCAGACTCTTAGAAGTTGCGGTCCCCCTGACGCAGCCCCTGATGCGAAACACGGCCGTGTCGGGGTCCTTCTATGAATGTATATTTAAGAATATATTGTGTACCAAAGGTGTGTTTGTATGCACCTATTAAAAATCTATTGTATAGAGTTATATTGACTAGTATAGTGTTTGCCACACATTATTCCTCTGTTGTATATTCAATACATGTGTGTGCTGTTTACACTGCCTGTTTTGCATGTTACTTAGTGTACCATGGCACAGGTCTTCTTCCTACTGATGGGTGGAGTTGGAATCTTAGCAGCATGTCAGTAAACTGAGCCACTACATGGATCTTTTTCCTCCTGCCAGTGGTGGGTGGGAATCCCACCAGAATGTTAGTAAACTACACCAGTGTGTAAGTCCTTTTTCCTCCTGCCAGCTGGAGGTGGTAAGCTTGCTGGCACATTGGTCAACCTTGCTATTGTAAAGGTCTTTTTACTCCTGCTGGTGGGCTCTAGTTTGGGGGCCCTTGGTCTGGATGCAAAGTGAGGCAGCCATGGCAGGGTTGGGTTTTTTTTTTTTGGGGGGTGGTGTCACTTGCTACCTGTAATGATCAGTTGTTACTGGGTTGCCCCATAGAATGAGTGGATGGAAGTCTGGAGAGGCAAGTGTAGACAGACAATGGTAAATATATGGAAGAGCACTTTGTAGAGAAATCTAGGCACATACTGGCAAAAACAGCTGCACCAGCCACCTTCCTCTCAGGTTGAGCCCTCAGGTGCTGATGGCCAGAAAGTGAGCAGGTACCTGGAAAAAGCAGGAGACTGGAGTACACCAGGAAACCAGGAACGCTGGAGTCAAAAACAAGAAGCGATGAAGACTTCCTGTTCTGATAACAGGAACTTTGCCAAGTATAAGAACTGGCAATTAGATAACAAAATGCCTGAGTATAAATACATATCCAGACAGGAAGCAAGATGGCCACTGGGGAGGGTGAGGAGCACAGAGCAGGGAGGAATGAACAAATAGTCTAAGGAGCTTGCTCTGGGATATGGGATATTTTCTTGGGATCGAAGGAAGATCTTAAGAGTGGAAAGGACCAAGAGGTGATCCAAAGGAAGAGTTTGGAAGAGTGGATTTCTGGTGGGAGTCAACTGGAATACTGCTATATTGAAAAATCTACTTGCAGAGTTGCTATTGGAAGAGTTTGTCAACAGAAGCTTATCTGAAGTTGAATCAGGAGGAATTTACAGTTTCCTACTGGAAGAAGTTTGCATTCAGCTATTTAGGGGAAACGTCCAGAGAGCATCCCTTTTAAGAGTGCAGGAAGTGCAGATTTATCAGTGACTGTTATTTACTGGAACTTTATTTTTCTATTGAAGTGCAGTATTCCAAAGCGTACCTGCTGTAAATTGTCATCTGAAATCAAGTTGACCAGTAAAATAATCTAATTTTTGAATAACAGCTGACTGTGTGCAACGTGTTTATTTTAATGGAAAATAGTAGAAGAACTCCAGACAGCCTAAGGACCTTGACAGATTTTACCTTTCTCCCTGTTGGGATCAGAACCCAGGGGTATGGGTCAGAACATGGCCCTGCATTCCCAAGAGAGCCCCTGCAAAAGACTAATTGGTGGAACAGGGGTTATAAGTATTAAAAAAAAAAAAAAAAAAAAGATTGGTTGAATGTTAGATAGTATCACATAAGAGTGCAAGACTATAGGTTTACCTGACTGCATGCAATATGTAAGAAATAAACATAAAACTTCATCTACAATTTGATTGTGGCTGGGACAAATGATTTATCCGCTCTGTGTACTTGGAAGAATTGTAATAGTTTGCAATCCCCTGACCTACCATCACCGAAGCAGTCTAGTCCAAAGGTGATATTGTCCACAGCAATGTCGGCTACTGAGTTTTGGCTCCAGGATGCCAGCAACTTCAGGTAAAACCTTGTTAACAAGAGAATAGATAGAGACTGCTTACAACACATTTCTAGGCAACTTTATAAATAATAATACTTATCAATTTTATAGCATTAAAAATACATTGTGGTATAAATTAGCCTCATATTGGAGGGCACAATAAATCAGTCGCACATATCAACCAATATTTGCTGGACATCAAACTTAATAGCCACAGTTGGGATTTGATTTCTAAGCCTCTTTGAGAAGATGTAGCTGTATGTTCTATTATGTATTTGTGTTTTATTTATTTATGAATGTTGCTTGTAAACCACTTAAAATATCTAGATAATGAGGCACATAAATTTTAAAAACAAGGGATTCATATTTAAGAACATAAGAAATTGCCATGCTGGGTCAGACCAAGGGTCCATCAAGCCCAGCATCCTGTTTACAACAGAGGCCAAACCAGGCCACAAGAACCTGGCAAATACCCAAACACCAAGAAGATCCCATGCTACTGATGCCAGTAATAGCAGAGGCCATTCCCTAAGTCAACTTGATTAACAGCAGTTAATGGACTTCTCCTCCAAGAACTTATCCAAACCTTTTTTGAACCCAGCTACACTAACTGCACTAACCACATCCTCTGGCAACAAATTCCAGAGCTTAATTGTGCGTGGAGTGAAAAAGAATTTTCTCCGATTAGTTTTAAATGTGCTACTTGCTAACTTCATGGAGTGCCCCCTGGTCCTTCTATTATCCGAAAGTGTAAATAACCGATTCACATCTACTCGTTCAAGACCTCTCATGATTTTAAAGACCTCTATCATATCCCCCCTCAGCCGTCTCTTCTCCAAGCTGAACAGCCCTAACTCTTCATCCTTTCCTCATAGGGGAGTTGTTCCATCCCCTTTATCATTTTGGTTGCCCTTCTCTGAAACTTATCCATCGCAACTATATTTTTTTTGAGATGCGGCGACCAGAATTGTACACAGTGTGTGCCTGTGCTAATTAACCGGTTATACATAGCCAGCTAACTAGTGGTGCCTATTCAGCGGTTATGCCATGCTGCTGAATATACACGGCTATCTGAAATTTAGCCAGTTATGTATAATCAGATTCAGGCTGAATATAGCCGGGCAAGCCATAACTGTCTAAATGGCGTTTGACTATGGACCTCTTTATAAATAAATTAGCCACAATTCATAGGGTGCCAGCAACTCAGGAGCTCACAGAAAATTTCTAATCATCCATGACTACTGAAGTGCTACATAGACTACCTTAACTTCTTGCTCATAGCAGCATCTTTCCATGATCTATTGTAGCCTTCCATTTGGATAGGTGGCCTCTACAGATGTACATTTGTTTAAAACAAATGGGGAATCCAAACCAAAATAGCGTGTTTCAGTTCATTTTCCCTAAAATTAATACACAGTAACTCCAAAAAAACTCAAATATTTTTGGGTTTTTTGTTTTGGCAAATAGCGCGCAGTGAGGATAACTTTCAAATGACTCTTTGCAGTCCCATATATAGGTGTATATGGCCTCGCGGAATATTTTATAACCTGCGCGTATCAGATAGATGCCAATTATAAAATACACGTATGTCTACTCTACAACATGCGCATATCCTTCCTTACGTGTGAGAATCTGCAATGCATTGAAAGCACATACTTTTCCTGCCTATTTTAAAAACAAATAAGCTTATATTTTACATATGAAAAAAACTTAAACTTGCTTGTATAAAACCTGTCAAAGTCATATTTTAAAACATGAAGGTCTAATTGAAATCGCCCTGTTGCCAAACCTCTACCAGTTCACCCAGTACTGCTTCAGGTCATTGAGACCTCTCTAATTCTTCACTCTGAACTCCCCCCCAGTTCACCCAAACCTCCCACCCAACCAACAGTAAACAATAGATGAGTCTGATTATCA